>NC_135411.1:24923014-25288847 GCF_051991245.1 Festucalex cinctus | reverse complement strand
CACTGTGACGCTCACATAGCATCGGCGGAAGTGCATGGGCGCCACTTCCTGCCAGGTGCGTGTTTTCAGGTCAAAGCGGCTGACTGTGCTGTAGTGTTCCGCCCCATCAAAGCCTCCCAGACAGTAGATGGAGTCATTGAGAAAAACAGCACCGCAGTACGAACGGGGTTGATCCATGTCATCTACTAGATAGCCCCAGCAGTTGGTGTGCACGTCATACGCCTCAATGCGATGTGCAGCATTTCGGCCGTTGCGACCGCCGATGGCCATCAGGATGGTGGAAGGCAGGCGAGGACGGGCGACCAGGTTACAGAATCCAGACACGGAGTTGGCGGTCATGAGACCTATAATTTTGCTAGCGAAAGCCACCATCTCTAGGCATTCGTTGCTGTTCTGCACCAGCTGATTGGTCAGCACATTGATGGTGATGAACTCCTGACTGGTTAGAGCCAGACGCACCTATAAGTGGTAAGAAGACACTCAAATGTCATTCATCTGAGAATTTAGGGCAGTCTTCACCGAACTATTATGTTGTTTTTTGTTTTTGAAAGTTGTGGAAGGAATGTGAAAGTTTGGCTTATGTTTAGTCAAGACCACATAATCTGAGACCATAACACTGAGGGATGAAACCAAACCGACCAAGATTTTCAGGGGTTGAGACCAACCTGAGACTAAAAACTATAGCTGAGACAAAGTGAAGATCAAGATATTGAGGGCTCAAGAACAAGTAGAAACAAACACCAAAGCAGGGCAAGAAGTCAAGACCAAAACATTTTGGGGTTGCAATTGAATGAAACCAAGATAATAGTTGGTTGAGGGAAAAAAAAATGAAAACTAAGACGTTAAAGAGTTGAGAATGCGGAGACTTGACTAAAAACAAAGCAGGTAGATACAAATTTGGACCAGGATTTTGCATAGCTTGAGACCGAGCTGGAACTAAGACCAAAGTAGGTTGAAAGTAGTCAAAATGAAGACTTTAAGGGGTTGAGTTTGAGACGGGACTAAGACCAAATTCAAATTGATATCAAGTTGAGAACAGAACCAGGTTAAGGATCATAGAATCTACAAAATATATCGATTTTCAATTACATCCATAAATATATGCAGTTGCCTTGCTGTATCTGGAATTTTAGTGTTGACTAGGATCTTGACTGGTCCCCTATGTCTGAGTCCACAACAAGACCAAATTAAAACGTGATTGAGTTGACACCATGCTCTATGACCAAGACCAACCTCATGTACTTACAACCCTAGTAAAGACCCGGTCTTCTTGTTTATTGCAGCCCTCATACCATAACAAATAAATTATTCAGAATATTAAAACCACACCGCATGTTCCCAACATGTCAAGGGGTTGACTTACTTTTGCAAGGAGCAGAGCCACATTCTCTCCTCGTTCTCGTGGGGCATGTGCAATCCAGTGGAGTATGGCCTCGTAAACAGTGTTCTCCTTTTTTACAATCAGGTCATCCCGGTCCAGGATGTCACAGAAGTCCGTGATTGAGAGTTGCCACAATTCATCCGACGTGGCAACTTCCTCAAAGTGGTATAGGATGTACTGGTGGGCACTGTCCTCCAGCTCCGGAGCATAGCAGTTCTTTGTGAACTGCCAGATGCCAATGCAGTTCTCTGGGCAGAGCCTCTCTATTAGAAATGTGCAGCAGGTTTGAACAATGCCAATAACGTTGAATTTATCGGCCGCTACCAACAAATCCTGTACATTGTCCTCTGTCACAGATACGGAATTGGTGTACGCAAAGTCAATGAATAACTGCATTAACGGAGCAGTCAGACCATGTATGGTGTAGACCCTCTGGTCTGGGGAGGACCAACGTAGAAAGAGGGCTCTGAAAAGGAGAGACAGGATATTTTTGACATTTTCTTCCAGGGTAAATAGCAGAGGTGGGAGGAAGTCTCAAGTTAGTTCGGCAAAAATACATATTTTCAAACAGGCAGGGCTTGTCAAGTTTTTTGCCAAGCAAGCTTAATATGGGTAACTTCAGTTTGAGCCAAGTCAAGTCATGTGACTTGAGTCCCACACTTCTGCTAAATACTAATGTGACATTAGAGCAACTCACCCAAAGTACTGGCTGCAGTTGCACAAAATGATCTTATGAATGTGAAACTCGACTTTATCGACCGTAATGACGGCATCGCTCAGTTGTCTCGTTAGGCGTAATTGGTTGTACACGGAGCCAGACTTGTATGACAAATGTCCATCATAACTCATCTTGAATTTGTTGCCATGTCTTCAACACTTTCGACTTCTGTCGAAGCCTCAGCGGGAGTCACGCAACGAAGCGTAGAAGGTTGTAGATGGGTGGGAGTCTGCTGCGATTACATCATGGTAGCATTCTATGTCAAAAGCCAGATTGACCATCTGCGGTGACATCATCCACATCATCAAGGCCTCCCAGCTTTACATTTAACTCAAACATCACCAAGTTCAACTATAAAATTCCAATAATATATTGAATACCATAATAACCACAGCAATTATTCAGTTGCACCCAAAATACATTATTCTTACCAAAAAATGATCTATGAGCGTGAGAATTTGGGTTGCCAGAGTTGCCACCTTAGCCATAGATGTAGGTAAGGACAGGGTCTAAAGACCTGGAGTTGGAATGACATGTTTAAGCCAACCAATGTGTAATATTTAGACTCTAAAACTAACCATCCATCCATCCATTTTCTTGACCGCTTATTCCTCACAAGGGTCGCGGGGAGTGCTGGCGCCTATCTCAGCTGGCTATGGGCAGTAGGCGGGGGACACCCTGGACTGGTTGCCAGCCAATCGCAGGGCACACAGAGACGAACAACCATCCACGCTCACAAGCACACCTAGGGACAATTCGGAGCACCCAATTAACCTGCCATGCATGTCTTTGGAATGTGGGAGGGGTACCTGGAGAAGACCCACGCAGGTACGGGGAGAACATGTAAAACTAACCAATTAATATTAAATTTCCAATACCATCTATACCTTGTCCTGTATCAGTCTTACTCAGACCTGTTAGTCCCACCAAAAAGTGAGTTAAAGGTACACTCAGTATTATACAGTGGCATCTAGTGGTGAAATAATAAATCATTCGGAAAAAAAAAACAATTGTTTGTGTTAGTAGTATGTAAAAAGATATGTTGTATCGCATAAACGTACTTTTTTAAAATATAACGGTTAGTCTAGAAATCGCAAATTATCTTACATGTCCGCGCCTCGCCTGCTAGTGTCTGCCATGTTTCGCCGCCATCTTTCTGCTACGGGTGCCGTCAAAGACAAATTTCACCGCTCCATTTCTTAACGCGTTTTTGGAACGCACTTCCGGTTTGTATGGCGACCGCATGTCCACGAAGAAGAAGAGTTTCCGGTCCCCGACGAGAGCATTATCAAGCATCACACTTACTTTGGGAATTTATTTTATTTCAGCGCGACAAAACAAGAGTTTATATTGTAGCCGCATTTGCCAGATGGAGAGAAATTAGGAAAAGACTAGGTTTGGGACGTGCCGGTGCCTTCGACTGCTTTCTACTTGACCTGTAAGTAAGAGTACATTTGTGTTTACGTTTTGAGAGCGAGAGAAAAAGTATACTCCGTACTAATTAATACGATGTTCGTACCTTTGTTTTACGATCACTGTATCTGTTGATTAGCAACTCCGCACCACTCGAACGATTTCGTTATGTAGCTACTTGCTTTGAAAAAAAAAAAAGATTCCCGCTGGCACGTTATATTTAGAGTAAATGCGCAAGTTATTGTGTAATGTAATGTAACTGTGATTTCGGAGGTATATTTGCCCATAACTTCAATAGAGAATCTAAAGCATACTGTATTAGTGGAGGAGTTGAAAATTATTTTCGTTGTGGTTGGTGAAAATAGGGTTCTCGAAATTAATTTTCGGCAGGGAATAACTTTCTGGACTTAAATGCTGGCTGTACCGTAAGCACTGCTAGAGTCTGAACTCTCTCACTCAAGTGTGTACTGGTCCATTGTGTAATTGGGTGCACAAGAATTTACAGGCTGCCACGTTTTCCACGGAAATTCGACAAGCAAGCAGCCTTTGCATATTCTATGCAGTATGCAGTCAAGTTACTTTTATCTAGCTAATACAATGTTTTGGGCCCAAAAACTAAAGATCTTACCTCTATTTTGGGGGCTTTGTTGGAAAGTTGGTGACATATAGTAGTATCATCAATTATTCTATTTTATTTTATAATTGTGTTTTTGTTTGTGTCACACTAGATCAACAGCCAAACTTGAGGGGTTCCAGAACCATATTCTGATGTATACAAGCATTCATGCACCGTTTAAATACATCACCGACCTGCAAGAAAAAAAAATATCAAGGGGAGAGTCAGCAGCCATATTGGAATGCCCCGAATGAGGACACTTGAATGGAGGACCCCAGAAGGCTTCGGTGTTGTACCACCAGTATCTCCACCTACCATATCTGAGCTGCAACAAACTGAAGTCAGCCGACGTCTTGGTATGTCATTTACATATGGACGGCATTGCACACTACATGAACTTTTTGTGTGAAGCAATACGGAATGGTCACATGTACAAGCACCACTTGTTTTACACAGGACCTGCTGACCAGGTGTCTGAAGCCATGGAGTGACTCCTCCCTCACTTTCCTCAGCAAGCCTTTGAAGAATATGATATCATCGTTGGTGGGAACATGCCCTCACTCCATAACATGTACTTGTGCAGTCAAGGAGCATGTCAAACTTAATAAAACCAGCAAACATTGAAGTGACTTCATTTTTACTGCAGTCTGTTCACACAATCAATGGACAAGCCTTCCTTAATTTTGCCCCAATAACATCATAGAGTAGGCGAAAAGTAGTGTTACAGATCATACTGTGTTCGGGAGAGTTTGAGGAATGTTGCAATGTTAATGGGGGGCAATGTCAGCACACACACACACACACACACACACAAAAAAAAAAAAAACATCATGGTATTGAGTTAATCAGATATTTTAGCTGTGTACAACACATACCTGCTCTGTAACACTACTTTTGGCCCAAACCTGTATGTCTATTTTCCATATTTTGAAATGCACAGCGTATTGGTAAAATTCTGGAACAACTGCAATTCATGTAGCTCATTATATTCTAACAGCATTTTTTTTTTTTTTTAGTTAATATGTTCATTTCATGTAGACTTTTATTTTACTTTATTTTATTCATTCATTTTCATGTACTGTACCTTACATTCATTGGCCAATGAAGAATTCCTTGTCATTGCAAGCATTTATAATAATTCTCCAGGCTTTTGATGTTTTACATTTCTGGTCATGTAAAATAGTGTTAGGTTAGGTGTCGAATGAACACTGCATGTTGACGCCAAAGGAAATAGTATTTTTTTAGTTATTCAAAATGTACAAATTAACACACAACAACAATATACAAGTTATACAAACTACAACAACAAGTGTCAGACATGGACTAATTATATGCCAGGTAAAAAACCTTTGTATTGTCCTCAAGGATCTGGGAAAGTGTCACTTATTTGCTACAAGTCCACCAAGGTGCTGCAGTCTGGGATCCAGGTACAGGAAATCATGGTGGTGCTGATGTGTCAGCAATGTGTCAAAAAGTATTTCTTGGTGTCAGTCTATCAGCTGGACTTGGATATCTTCATGTTCCTCCATGGTAATTTCCTGTACGAGTCTCTGCAAGAAGGTAACAATTGTATGTCAGATGAGGTACCAAACAATGAACTGAAAGTCACTGAGCCAATGAAGTACATTATTACATGAGCAAGACTATTTGTGAAAGCCATGTAAATTCCTGCACATCGAAGTACAAGGAAGCTGTTGTATCTTCAATCAAAACTAATTAAGTTGCTTAGTGATATTTATTAGGTAAAATTGTTCAACATGGTGACAAATCGATATCTGAGTAAAGGGTTTCAAATGTTTTTGTAAGCAGCACTTTTCTGAGTGGTTAGTAGCAACAAGACACGGGGGGGTTACGAGTCTGAGTTGCAGATGTGTCGTTCAGTTAACACCATTATTTTTGCACGATATACTAAACATATCAGCAAACGATGTAATCTAAATACCACATATTCCAAGCAAAGGTATGTTTTGAGCCATTCACATGCATGCTCGAATGGAATTATTTTTCCATGATGACATAATTGTACGTTACGAGGCACCGCGTTCTCTTCCTCGTCGTCTCTCTCGCCCCCTTTGAGATGGTCCACATGTCTATAAAACGTATAACATAACTGTGTGTTCTCTGTTGCATGGTTTAGTTACACTAACAAATATGAACATAGATAGCCATTATCATTAGCTGACGTACAGTATTTCCAAACAATGCCGACAAAAATATTAATTCTGAAATTAAATGACTAAATCACAATTATTAGGGATCTGTACAGTATGTCTAACAAATGCAATTCACTTACGTCATCACTCGAGGGAATACCAGAAGTTGTTTGCGTTCTGTTCCGGTGAAATTGGTGGTAGGCTGTTGAAGTAGGGTCTCTCTGGGACGCCGTAGTTCGTGTGCTTAAAATCATTGCATTATCTTGTTTGACCGATAGATGGCGGTCGTGAGCTACACACTGGGGCTTTAAGAATGTCAGAATTTGTGTTGTCACCCACTCACTAGAAACCCATTCATTTGCATTTCACATTTGGCATCTCTAGCCGTCAATGGGAGTGAACGAGTCACCGTAGATGTGGTCAAGGAGTGTCTCTGTACCTGGAGTTGGAATGAGACATTTTCAGAGCCACTTTTGTGGAATTTGTAGACAAGCATTGGCGGTAGTAGCTTAAGACCCCTCGATGGAGCCCCAAACACCACAACAATATCTCTTCCTTGTCGTCATTGTCAATGGCGGACAGCTGCCACAACCACAGTCCTTTATGCCCTATATGCCAGAATAGCCAGATAGATAAAAATTAGATTAGGTTAAACTTTACTTAAAATACAAATTAGAACAAGGACGTTTTGCCTCTCATCCAAGGCTTCATCAGTTCATAAAACAAGGCTTGGGTAGGATTGCACCAGCCTGAGTTGATGTGGAAAACCCAACTGCTTTTGCTCCAAGTTGGAGGCATGCCCCATCACCACAATGGTAACATTTTTTTTTTGTGATGCAAAACCACCATGTGCAGTTTTGGCTGTAATCCCTCAGTTCGGCAAAGGGCAAAAATACATCATAAATCAATTGTATATCAACCTTTAAACAAAAGCACAAAACATCTCCAAAAAATAGTTTATTGATCCTCGGTGAGACTTTTGTCTCGACTGTTCAGTACGTCAGAAAGAATCACAAAACAAAAAAAAGTAGCACTCAGAATGTTTTGGAATGACTGTTTTCTCTTTTATTGATTTTTCCCTCTTGGTCATGAAACCATTTTCAGTTGGTTTCGCAGGGCAGTTGACACGTCATGTTTAGACATCCTCATCCATTCCTGTCATATCGTCTTCCAGGAAGAGCAATGGCAGTTCATTTCGAATGATAGCACATTGGGTCATGTTGCAGAGTCCGGTCATCACGCAACAAGTCAGACCGCTACGGGAAATCTGCATGTCACTGGCTGGAGACCAGAGACCAGTCGTTAGGTCGTAGTACTCCACGTGGCTGGTGGTGGAGACGCCGTTGTAACCCCCGGCAACAATGAGACAATCCTCCACTACTTCTATGCCAAAGTTGCTTCGGGGGCATTGCATGTTGGGCAACACGATCCAGTTGTTGGTTTGAGGGTTGTAGGCCTCGGCACTGGTCAGACGGACTTCACCATCGTAACCGCCAACCTTTAGGAACAGACGCTTAATTAATGTTATCACCACTGAATGAACGCTTGAGGCAGTGTTTGCGTTTATTGTTCAGTACAATGTGATTAAATTGGTTAAAAATACATCCATTTGTAATATTCCATATCTGTTCTAATTGTGCAAATATGTCTTACACTGTACTCACTGCGTAAACATGGTCAGCAAACCCAATGACTCCGATGCCACTGCGGCGGCTGCTCATTGGGGCCATCATTGTCCACTCGTTGGTTTCTGGGCTGTAATATTCAGCTGTTTGCAAGGGCTCATTTCCATTAAAACCGCCACAAATGTAAATCTGGAATCACAGGATGTGGGGGGTGGGTGATGAATTCAAGTAGACCTGAATGGCAAGACATCCCCATTCAGGTTCCACCCACCTTGTCATTGAGGGTGGTGCAGCTGGCATCGCTCCTTTGTTCGTGCATACTGGTAATAAGAGTCCACTGATTGGTTTCAGGCGTGTAGTACTCCGCTGTCTTAAGTCTAACATGTCCATCATAGCCCCCTATTGCAAAGATGCAACCGTTTAGCACCGTGACACTCACATAGCATCGGCGAGAGTGCATAGGCGCCACTTCCTGCCAGGTGCGTGTTTTCAGGTCAAAGCGGCTGACGGTGTTGTAGTGTTCCGTGCCGTCAAAGCCGCCCAGACAGTAGATGGCGTCATTGAGAAAGGTGGCGCCACAGTACGCTCGAGGTTGGTCCATGTTGTCAAACAGGTAGTCCCAACAATTAGCGTGGACGTCATACCCTTCGATGCACTCGGTGGCGCTCGGGCCACTCCAGCCGCCAATGGCCAGCAGGATAGCGGAAGGCAGGCGAGGACGGGCCACCAAGTTGTAATATGCAGACACGGAGGTTGCCGCCATGTGATTAATCACGCGTGATGCAAAGTTGACCATCTCCAGGCATTCACGGCTGTTCTGCACCAGCTGGTTAGTCAACACGTTGATGGTGATGTACTCCTGACTGGTCAGTGCAAGGCGAACCTACACAGTGGCAAGAAGATTGTTTTGAGTGTTAGGCCTGGTTCACACAGCAAGATTTTAAAATTGTCGGCTGATTTCCAATCTTTGACAGACACCACACGTGAAGAGAAAAAATCATGGGAGTTACAGTTTCGAACCTACCGTGTGTGGTGTGCAGCCGCACAATCACACACTACACACGAGCCGAGTTCATTCAAGAAGGTGACAGGAAGTCTCGCAAAACCTCTCGAGATGAAACATGACTTCCAAGTCAACATGAGTCAATCCTGGTTTTCAGCCAAAAAGCGGCATAAAAAGGAAACGTGTTGTTTAACTCTTTGACTGCCAAAAACGTTTAATAACGATCAGTAAAATCATGATGTATGCCGCCATAAATGTTAAATGACATCAACTACGTTATTTTATTTTATTTTTTTAGACGTTGCAGCGCTACCCGGTCAATGGGTTGTGGAATCAAAAACACTTAACTATGGCCAGCAGATGGAAGCAATGTATTTCTTTTCGTGAATGATCAAAGCATTTGCCATATCAAAGTTGTTGTTTTTTTTTTTTATAACGTATGGCAGTAAAAGAGTTAAAGCAGTGTAAATGGGCACTGGCGAGACATCGTTTGCCCTCGGCTCGGTGCTGGCGCGGATTGGCGTCCCACCCGGAGACCACGTTTATTTGTGGAGAATGTGTGCACGTGTATAGATATAAAAAAAATACAAGCAATTAATTAAAAACAAATATATATATATATATATAAAAATAAAAAAAGTGTAATAGTGCGAACACGGACTTTCTGCTGCGTCATGATTGTTTAGATTTTGGATTCCCCACCGGCTTGCCCTCGGTTCGATTCTGGCGGCGTGGGTTGGCGTCCCACCTGGAGACCACGTTTATTTGTGGAGAATGTGTGTGCGTGTATAAAACAAAAACCAAATAATTAATTTAAAAAAATAAAAAATAAAAAAAAAATAAAAAAATGTGCCGATATCGGGAGGTGCTGTGTGTGGTGACAACACACACGGCAGGATTATCTATGAAGATTATCGCTTGCGTCTCGGTGTGTCCTTACGATTGTCGGGAAGGGAAATTCCTACCTTCACCTAGGAATGTAGATCGACTGCTAAATCAAGAGCTTTCGCCTTTCGACTCAGATCCTTCTTTGCCACAACTGACCAATATTATGTCTGCATCACAGCAGACGCTGCACCGATCTGCTTGTTGATGCCCACTACATCCTAACCTCACTCGTGAACAAGAACCCAAGATACTTGAACTTCGTGCAGGTTCTCTTCTCAGACAGGAGGAGAGGGCTTGCCACCCTTTTTCCAACTGAGGACCATTTTTACAGACTAGGTCAAATAAAGTTGTGGTGTTGTTGTTTCGAGTCCTGTATTAAATCATTGCTACTTTTAGTATTAAGTTACTGTGACTTGGAGTCATCCGTAGGTAGGTATTCAGTGCTACGTAGAATATAATGGCCTGTCATAGTTGGTTTCAAGTGTCGTAGAGGCACTGTATTTGCTGATTTAAAAATGGATGCATGGGCCGGAAGAAATTAATGAGCATGCTGGAGTAGTGGCTTAATCAAAGTATATTGCAGCCCAGCCCAGCAGCAATTCACCGCCAAATTACTCACTCTGAGCCTGACCAGAGGTGTCAGGTCCAGGTCCAGAAAGTTGCTTTTTGGGGGGCTCGCTGACCTGCTGGTTGAGTAGAGGCACTTGTGGCTAAAGCCAAATTGTGACAGGGTTTTTACTTTCTGGGCGTGTATTTGACACCTCTGGGCCTGACTGGAGGTATTGAGTGTTGAACATTAAAGTGATAGTTCGGGATTTTTGACATGAATCTGTATGGAATCTTCACCTACAGTGGTGCGCGTCAGCACTAACTTACCGCTGACAGTGTCCTGTGACCCGAGATCTGGTCCGGTTTTGGTCGAGATGAAAGTAGTCCGGCTAGTTGGCTGGAGTCACGGAAATAAAGCGTGTTTCTTCTATAAAGAATGTGTGTTCAAAAGAGTGATAAATTTACATCACAAAACCACAACCTAGAAAAATGTCAGACTCCATTACCGCCTGGCACTATTTTTCTGTTTGTATCACTGTGCGACGCGTTACATCCAGCTGACAGACGTGCACAAGGAAGCGTTTACCAGACACGAGAGCCATTAGCGTTACGATCAGGTCTAGGAGGGTTAATTTTAAAATATATTCCGTTAGAGTAACAAGTTATCTGCTTAAAAAAAAAAAAAGTAGTTAGTAACGGAATCCAAGGACCATAATATTAAAGTAATGTAACTTGATTACTTTTGGATTACTCCAATGCCAAGTATGCTCATGAAGACAAAATAAAAATAAATATCACCACAATATATATTTCTATACTATTTGCCCCTGCTATTTGTGTGTGATAGGGACCTGGGCAGCCTACAAATAGCAAAAATCCTTGTATAATTGACATCCATTCAATTGCATGAATAGATACATTGATTGATTGATTGATTGATTGATTGAGTGTTGAGTGATTGACTGATTAAAGGCCATATGCTGTTTTAGACACAGGCAGATAGATAGATAGATAGATAGATAAATGCACTTCCCCTCACTCAAACACAGACACCACTCATGCACGCACGTGCGCGCACACACACACACGGTCTCCCCAGCAGGGAAGCGACCCACGCTACGACAGTACGCTGCTACTTGTTTGCTATCACTCCTCAGGCTAGTTAGGAGTCTCAGTAAGGTCATTTGATGAGCACTGCCGCTGCAAAAACCGGTACCATATAAAATGCATTATAGTATTGTTGTAAATGACGCAGTACCCCAACACCAAATTAGTACCGGTTAACTGTGCATCCCTATTTCAAAGTTATGATTACGGTGGAACATGCGCGTCTCTCAACTGGATGCAACGCACCGCGCAGTGATACGAACAGAAAATTAGTGCCAGGCGGTAATGGAGTCTGACTTTTTTCAAGTTTGCAGTTGTGTGATGCAAATTTAACACTCTTTTGAACACACATTGTTTTCTTAGTAGAAAACCGCTTTAATTCCGTGACCCCAGCCAACTAACCGTACTACTTTTGTCTCGACCAAAACCGGACCAGATCTCAGGTCACTAGCCCTTTAATATAGCTGTAACTTACCTTGGCCAAAAGTATCGGCATGTTTTTGCCCCGCTCCCAAGGCTCATGTGCTATCCAATGCAGAATGGCCTCGTAAACAATGTTTTCCTTTTTCACGATCAGGTCGTCTCTGTCGAGCATGTCACTGAAATCTTGCATAGAGAGCTGCTGCAACTCGATCGTTGTAGTGACCTCCTCAAAGTGGTATAAAATAAATTGGTAGGCATTGCTCTGCAACTGTGGGGTGTGGCAGCTCCTTGTGAACTGCCAGATGCTGATGCAGTTCTCTGGGCAGAGCTGCTCTGTTAGAAACGTGCAGCAGATTTCGACAATGCCTATGACGTTGAACTTATCAGAGGCTATCAATAAGTCCTTGACATTGTCTTCTGTCACCAACACACAGCCGGTGTATGCAAAATCAATGAAGAGCTGCATTAATTGAGCTGTAAGACCTTGTATGGCATAGACTTTCTGTTCTGGGCTGGACCAACGTAGAAAGAGGGCTCTGAACATCGGGGAACACAGAGAGAAGATTTCAATATTTCTTTCGTACAAAAGCATACAAATGACCGACGACCAGGTTCTCAAATTTGAGGCTTTGAGCAACATCTTTCCAAGCACTCCCTTATTATTCCAACACCTGTAACTGCCACATCAACCCCTAAATGACAAAGATCTTAAAAAGTTGTAATGTTCCGATAACAAATTGCAGACAGTTTGAATGTTATAAGAATATCCATCCATCCATTTTCCGAACCGCTTATTCTCACAAGGGTCGTGGGCATACTGGAGCCCATCCCAGATTTCTTTGTGCGGTAGCGGGGTACATCGTAGTTTAGGAGACTAGGAACCCTTGAAGCAGGTATCCCACTGAGGGTAAGCGTTTGTGAAGGTAACGAATAATTTCTCGTTTGTTCAAGGTCGCAAACGTTTCACTAGTCTTTCTCTGTGGCTGTTTTTGTCGCGTGGAAACTTTAAATTTGGTCAGAGCATGTTGAGACAAGAAAGGCCATTAAAAGTGTCGGTGAATGTCTAGCGAACATTTAGAGAAAGTTTGAGACGAAAACAAATTTGACTTTATTCCTGTAAAACACTTTTTGGTTTGTTTTTGTTTTTGTTTTTTTGAAGTACGTAGCCAAATTTATGTAGCATGTTGCAATCAACTCAGAGCTTTTAATTGGTCTAAAGTTAATTAGAAGGAGTAATTTCTTTGCACCCAATTCACACTGACTGCGGAAAGGACGCGGTGCGTTTTCCGCACAGCTTCCGCAAGGACTCCAATTCACACCACGTGTGTAGCGTGTCTGGAAATCTGCACCTGCCAGACCACAAGATCACGTGGGGTTCACGCTGCAGAGTTGAGCTCACGCGATAACAACCGTGTATATAGAGTCCTGTTTTTGTGAACAATAGCCACGCTTGCCTGTTGTCAAATCGATATGCTTTTGGGACATTATTTCTGGGACTTCTATCATCGCTCTTCTACCATGTTGTGTTTAAATAGTGTTATTTTGTCATGTTTAATTTATTCTGAGCTGATATTTTGTCTTAATTGTCCGACTCATGTCATGCTATGTAGTTAGCTAGCTTCCCTCCCAAAAAAACGAGTTTGCAAACGGTTTTATTTTGAAATATACCAGATTTACCTTGATGCGAGACTCCCGACTTCCTGTCCGGGTCTTGTCATTTGTTCAGCTTCACGAAAATCCGCATGCGGCGTCCGGAAAAAATAGAACGCTTGCTGGTGTGAATTGACACGTAGACGTGAATGCGTTCTACCCGTGCGGCGTCCATACGGCCGCCGTACAGAAAAGGCACTCCGTCCGTTCCGCAGCCAGTGTGAATTGGGCTTTACTGTCTTTGTCCCTCCAACCCCAATTTGAGAACCAGTGCGTTAACATACGTTTGGTATGATATTTGAAGCATCACATCACAACACACTGACATTTTTTCAGCTCTACAATTCTTTACTAAGACCAAGTCTTTTTCTTGTGTGTGTCCTACTCACCTAAAGTACGGGCTGCAGTTGCACATGATGATCTTATGGACGTGAAACTCCACATGATCAACTATGATAAGTGCGTCGCTGAGTCCTCGGGTCTGTCGCAGCACTTCGTACACACATCCCACGCACTTGCTTTCAAGTCTACCATCAACGCAATTCATCTTGAATTTTGACCATTTCGTTACTCTTTGGAGTACTGCCGAGTCACGGCACAAATGACCTGCAGCAAAGGGGCTGTGTGGGGCGCGGCGGTTTTGGGTCATGCCATTACATCACATGAGGTCCTGTGTCAAAAGCTACCTGACGCATCATCAAAGCACCCTCATGTTAGAATTAAGGAAAACATCACTGGTCCACATTTCGTTCATCCCCAAAACCACAAACATTTGTAACAAATTCAAGCAAAAGAAGACTGCAATAGTTGAACTCAGGCAACTGGGTCTTGTTGGTTGTTATAAGCATTTCAATTTATATCAAAAGGGCTTCTTCTATTCAACATTTTAGGTGTGGAGTCCACCTTTTTATGTTTCGAGTTGGGGATGGTCACACGAGTTTTTGTGACTGACTGTCCTGCAGACCAACTGCTTGCTCACCTGCCTGGTGGCAAACAGCTTCTTAGAGTCTACTTTTCGGTGTGAGGCAATCATTGAGGAGAGATGTAATTAGACAAGTGATGACATTTCTGTTGGGGTCCTTTTGTCATCTTTCACAACTCTTTCAAACCATCTGCTCTCACTGCTCAGAATCTGGACATTGTTGTCCTCAAGGATTGTCCCTTCTTTTTTGGTGCCCTTCTTTGGCTTGTGTAAGTGTTTGTTGGTTTCGCCAAGGTAGGGGCTGCTGCAATCCGTGCCAAACTACGCTACACTGAATTGGAAAAACAACATTGATGATATTGCTTCTCTGGACTTTGTCCTTGAAGTGCAACAGCTTTGTCTGAAAGTTTTGAAGCTCATCAGTATGTTATGTTTGGTGAAAATCCTTCCCATTTTATCTGCCTAAGCAGCCGTTTGCCTGTTTTTAACCTCAGTATCACGTGTGCATGGCCCTTGTCCTCTCGGCAGAAAGCCCTAATTAGGATACCGGCAGTTACTGCTATGCCAAATTCAAACTACATGAATTTTTTTTGTCTTTCACGACAGTCGCGCTGTCACATTACCCGATAAATTCGCTCCGTGTTGTGGACCGGATGTGTAATTACACTACAAGTCTGAACTCGACAAGACACCACCCGATCATCGCGTGCTGTCATGCCAAGAGAAGCGAGTCGGCACTGATGTCCGGAGGGCAGAACACCCATACACACACACACACACACATAAAAAAAAAAAAAGACGTTCCATTCTATGATATAGATTGTTTTCTACTTTTAACGGGTGTGTGGTTATAAATGAATACAGTATACAACACAGTGAAAATATACTTCACTTTGAAGAAGTAAACAAGTGCTTATTATGCTTTAACTTCAAGTGAGGAGGGGTGAACAACTCCTCCACTTAAAAAAACGTTTCCTCCAAAATCAGTTGTTTTCCTTTTGTCTATTTTCTATGTTTTGGGGGGGGGGGCAAAAACAACCGCAAATGTATCTTTTGCCGAGCTTAATGACGTTATGGCAGCAGATGTGTGACAGGTGTGCGTGTGTGGGCATGTGCATGTGTGTGTGTAGGCTGGAGCTTCCGGCTGCACACATGACAACTTTCTCTTTTCTGCCACAGAAAAGACATTGAGTTTTATTTTTTATTTTATTTTTTTGGGTAACACAATTTGATTTGATTTATTGAACATATAAACACACAAAACGGCAGGAAAAAACGGCAAAAGAAAAGAAAATCCCAATTAAAAAAAAAATCAATCATAATTTACATGTTCAAAAGGGAGTAGGAAAAAGTTAGAAACTTATCTAGTCCTACCCCTTTTAATTTATATATTTAAAAGTATTTCATTATTAATATAATACTAATTTACTATTTTTTTTAAATACAATGTATAAACCTGGTTATATATACAAGTGCACTTAAACATGTTTACATTTGCCAAAAACATACATGAATTTCCTAAACATATTGTTTTTAAATAAAAATGAATAAGCACTTTATTTGACCTCCTTATTTCACATTTTCACTTGTTGCATAAGCACAAACAGACAAAGTAACAGAACAATTCATGTTAAAACACTCTTCAAATATATATTTTTTTGTATTCAGAGCATGATTTACACCCCACCATTTTATTGCATGCACCAAGCATGTTATACATTTTTCTGTCCACATGATGGCGTCGTCGAGGAAATGAATCATCTTGATGCCCCTACGTGTGTGTGTGTGAAGTATTTCCCTGCAGGGCTTGACTGCTTTATGTGGCTTCACTTTGCCATCACTACTCACAAGGGTCGCGGGGGTGCTGAAACCAGCTGGCTTTGGGCAGTAGGCGTGGTACACTCTGGTTGCCAGCCAATCCAGGCTTCCCGACACCATCAATATTTAAAAAAACGCTGCAGGAGTGGCATGGCTCAAGTGGTAGAGTGGCTGTTATCCAACCTGAGGTTTGTGGGTTCATTCCTCAACCCTGACATAACTTTTTTTTTTTTTTTTTTTTTTTCAAAATAAACTGGTAAAATGTACTCAAAACTAGGGATGGGCGAGTACCGGTACCAGGTATCTGGCCGATCATACCAGGACACATTTCATGGTATCGGCACTCGCGACGGATATCGATACTGGTATCGGATCCCGCTCTTGTGGCCATTTTTCAGTCATGAACTAAAGACTGAAATGGTTATTTTGCATGTATTGCCTGCCACAGGGGGCGCTGGTAAAGGAGCACATAATTCTTCAGTTGTACTCAACAATTTAACCCAGTGGTATCCAAACTACGGCCCGGGGGCCATTTGCGGCCCGCCGTCCATTTTTGTGAAGCAAAGCAAAGCCACTATCTCTGGTGTGTGTGAATGTCAATGAAGCGGCCACATCCAGCGGTGTGAACACACTGTACAGCTCTGGCAATGAAACGCTAGCGAGTAAAGCTAATCGAAACATTTGTTTTTTTCATTTCCTTTATTTAACCAGGCAAGAAACTCATTGAAAGTAACAATCGCTAATCCAAGAGTGATCTTACAAAGCCCCTTCACTATTTGTGTGAATGTAACATTGTTAATTAGGTGACTCGGTACTCTGTCCACTACCGAGTAACATACATTTCAAGTATACGTTCCCGACTTTCCGCCAAGATATTGCAGTTAGCTTGTCTGAACGGGGAGTGTGGACAGTCAATTTGTAAGAAAATGGCTAAATGCCAGTTCAACAAGAACTGGCTCGAAGATGGCTCACCTGATTTCAAAGTCTAATGTCCTGAGAAGAACCCACAAAGAAAAAGTTGCTCAAGTGAAGGCCCTTGAAGCTGAGATCAGTGCTAAAGAGGAGGACCTCAGATATATGGTTGTATAGGTTGTATGTATGTATGTATGTGATTGTTATCTCATTCACTCCCGGTGACAAGTATACTTGTCAATTTTTCAGAGTGGGGATAGATGGGAAGAATCTGATTCTGCTCCACTGTAAATGTCAAACTTGGAAACAACTTTACTGATGCTCAACCACCAGTAGATGACATCATTGCCCCATTTTATGCGAAATAAACACAGTTTCAGAGTCCATGGGAGAAATGGCTGTATATATATATATATTTTTGTTATACGAGCTCAGAATTGTTCATTCGGTAGTCTTACTGATTCAACGTCTTATCATCATTGCTCTTTTTTTTTTCTTCTGTGTATGTGTGTGTGCGTGCGTTTGCGTGCGCGTGCGTTTTTGTGCGTGCGTTTGCGTGCGTGTGTGCGCGTGCGTGTGCATGCAAATATGTATAAATTTATACTCATTAATTTACCTAAAACCTTAAAAAAATCCCATTACCCTTCACCTTAACCAGGTACTTCAGAGTCTCGCCAGAGTCGTGAAGTTCTAATGGTCAGGACACCAGAGAAAAGGTCAGAAAAGATAAAAAGAAAAGAAAAATAAATCAAAGTGAAATCCAGCACCGACCAAACACTTCCTGCCTTCCCCATGGTTACAAAATCAAAGTCTTACGCCAACCCCGGAAGTCTCTAAATTCCAACAAATTAATGAGATCTCAAGAGACCAGAGCAAAAACTAAAGAGAGGAAGGAGGGAAGGATCGATGAGGCAGTGAGATCCATAGAAGCCAGTACATCCAATCCATCAAAGTGAAATCCAGCACCAACCAAACACTTCCTGCGTGGTTACAAAACCAGAGTCTTATGCCAACCCCAGAAACCTCATACTTCTAATAAATTAAGATCTCAAGTGACCAGAGGAAAAACTAAAGAGAGGAAGGAGGGAAGGATAGATAAAGCAAAGTGAGATCCACAGACACCAGCACCCACTGATTCAACGAGCTGCGGGAGGGAGAGGCGAATTCTGTTTGAGTTTCAGTAGATGCTGGTGCGATGGATCTGGCATGTATAAGGACCACCGCCAAAGAAAGAAGCCGTCAACCGCGGCCCAGCAAAGCGATGTCATGTGCTGTTGCACTGACGCAGCTGAATTTGATCCCAAACTCAACTACACTCACACTTCAATCCTTGGCAATTTAGCATTGTCCTGCTGTCTCATATACGAGGTTCAAATTTGGTGGAAATCTGACAAAATCTGTAGTTCGAATTTGCTTTTTAAAGAAGTCCTGGAAACTGCCAAAATTAGCACGATGGATGCTTGAAATAAAATGGCAGACTTTCTTCTCAGGCGCTGGTTCTAGAGACTTTTTTATTATTATTTTTATTATTATTTTTTATTATTATTATTATTTTTTAGATCTGCCCATGATAGACAAATCCAGATGCATATTTAGCCAATTTTGGGGGATGCTTCAGCACCTCCAAAGTAAACAGTAGAACCCTCCCCCAAATTTTAGAGTATATATATATATATATATAGCATAGATATATTTTTACTATGTATACTTTTTAACTATATGTATATCCATCCATTTTCTTAACCGCTTCTTCCTCACAAGGGTTGCAAGGGGCTCCAGCAACCCTGCGACTACAATGATAATAACGGATTATTACTGGGCCCCGGGACAAGCATTGGATCCGCTTCCAGCATCTCCTGCTGTTGTGGAGGCTTGACAACTTGAGCGTACATGGTCTCGCCATGTTGTCCCACCAAGGAGTAGGTGGAGTCTGGACTTGCATCATCACTGATATTGACATTCGCATTTGGTGGCGGGTTGGTCCCCTGCAAGCAAATCAAATGCAAATATTTGACTAATATTTGGATACTGTGCCTTTTAGCAGTTCGGTTCAAGGACTTGCCAGAGAAACTTCATGTTGCCTGGTGGGCCATCTTTTTCTTCCTGTAGGGTATTTGCACAAGACACTGAGAACTTTACTAAAATAACATGAACCACAGTTTATAGCCAGTAATGTAACAGCTTCTCCACAGTTGTATCACCAGATATCAATAAGGACAAAGTGTTAGGGTTTGGATAAGGGGCCAAAAGGTTAGTTTATGGCGACAGAGTTAATTCTTAAGATTAAGAATTAATGTAAGGGGGACAATGGTTAATGTTTAGGGAACGGTGAAAAGGATTTGTACGAAAGTTAGTGTAAAGGCAGCCACGATTAGGACTCGAGTTGCAAAGATGGTGGCGATATTAGAATAAGGGTTTTGAGAGCTTAAGGATGCTGATTAAATGATACAAGCATTAGTGTAAAGGAGCCAATCGAGTTGGGGTATGAGAACGTTTTGAATCTTAGGTTTACAATTTAGATTAAATAGTAGTGGATTAGTGTAAGGGGGACCATGCTTTTGCGTAAGGGTCAAAGTCTTGGGCTAGGTTTAGGATTTTGATTAAATTGCACTTGGGTTAGCGTAAGGGAGGCAATAACTAGGACTACAGTAAAGATATCGGCACAAGGGTTCCAAAGGGTCAAAGGGACATAAGACCAATGACTAAATGTCACTGGGGTTAATGTAATGACTAACTTTAAGGTAAGGGGTGCAAGTCATCAACTGTTTAAAACTACTAACATCTTCACTTACTGAATAAAGTAAATCCTGCGATAATGGCAAGGCCAACAAATAGGACTCCTACTAGTATGCAGATCCAGGTGGCTATTGCGCTTCCGTTGGATTCTGTGGCAGGAAGAAGAAAAAAAAAAGCCTATAAAACAGAATACTGAATGTTTACTAATGTATTTTCTATGACTAATTATGCCATAGTCATTACTACAAAAGACACAGAAAGTGCATAATAAATCATGTATTATTTCCTGAAAGACAGTGTGGAATAAGTGACCACTAAATGTCACAATAGCATAGAATGCAGCCGAAATGAATGCATTAACAACCACGCAGAAGCGTGCACGCTAAAGGGAAATGTTTATAAGACAGTGTTGAGGCAGGCTATGATGTGCCGGACGGT
Source organism: Festucalex cinctus (assembly GCF_051991245.1). Taxonomy (NCBI): domain Eukaryota; kingdom Metazoa; phylum Chordata; class Actinopteri; order Syngnathiformes; family Syngnathidae; genus Festucalex; species Festucalex cinctus. Next base: position 25,268,495 of record NC_135411.1, on the reverse strand, counting down.
TAGAGACGGTTGCTCTGAAGAAGTGACAGGAAGCAGAGCTGGCAGAAATGAAATGTGGGGGCTTTCTTTCAGAGTCATGAGGATGCATAGGATTGCAAATGAGCTTATCAGAGGAGCAAAGAAGGTTCGATGTTTTGGGGGAACAGTTTGACAGAGCCTACATAGATGGTTCAGGCACAACCAGAGGACACATATCAGTCGAAGGGTGATAAGTAGGAATTTGCCGGGAAAGAGAGCAAGAGGAAGACCTAAGAGAAGGTTGCTGGATGTAGTGAGGGAAGACATGAGGGCAGTTGGTGATAGACAGGAGGATGCAGAAGATACCCCTAATGGGCCAAGGAGAACAAAAGAGAAGAAGAAGACTCAGTTCTGCACTATTCTGCTTCTGCGCCAGTTTTGCGGGACTTTTGCATGAAAGAGCCGACTAGATTCCTGGTTAACTGCGTACTCACCGTCATGTTGACGGCAGACTTGCGGAACCGCCTTTGCATCCTGGCTCTTGCTAACCTGGTTGCTGTGCTCGCACACGATAGAGGAATTGAAGGCCCAGAAACGCAAAGCTGCCTCCGGTAGATCGCCTCCGTCCTGATCGCAGCGATCATGGTCGCATCCAAAAGTGGCATTGAGCTGAGTTTTGTCGGTACTGCAGGTCACCGTCAAGTTGCAGGAGTGTGAGTCGGCAGACACCGATACCACCTCCAGCTTGACGGGAGATACTGCGGCTGTAAAGTCGACTGGTTAGCATACAGGTGGAAAATAACCCTCTGATTATATTTAGCGGAGTCAGAAATAATTTTTCTGGGTCAATGTGAACCAGCTTGACCTGCCTATTTTCATTCAGGTTTAATAATAATGAGTGTTGTTACAATACCGATACTGGTATCGGCAGAGGCGCCGATACTGCAATAAAACAGTGGTATCGGCATCGGTGAGTCACAAGTCACAAGTAACATGCCGATACCATTAATTCCAACGCTACTTTAGGATTTTGGATGCAGCATCTTGTATCTTGCTCGTACATGACATTCACTGATACATGATATGTTCACTGCATGCTAATCTAAGCTATCCTATTGGCCCTTGAATGCTCTGAACCAATGGCAGACAGCATTGTATCGGTATCGGCCGATACTGCAAATTTGGGTATCGCTATCGGGGGCCAAAAAACGGCATCGGAACAATACTAATAATAATCACCCAGGGTCAAATCAACCTGATATGTTCTTTTAAGAAGGAACGGTGATGATCTGGGATCAATCTGATGTGTAACTTTTACGTACTTTCATTTCACTCAACTCAAGTTTAGCTCTCGTTACAATTGTTTTTAGGAAAATTAATTTTCCTGGGTCACTGTCCCATGGTATGTTAAACCCTCCTGTTGCATTTGTTTTTCAGTAATAGTGACAATGTCCTTGGGTCAGTTTAACACGGAGCATGATGCGGTTTTCAGGAACATCAATGTGGTTCATTTCAGTTTGTTTAAATTGACATACCTTGAACGTGGACATTGTAGTTGGCCAACTGTGTTCCATCACCACTGAGTGCTGCAGTGTAATATCCACCATCCAGCTCTTGTACACATTTTAATAACAAGGAGAAGTTTTCAAATAACGTCACTCTTCCGTTGTAGTTATTATATATTTTCACGCCTGTCCTATTTTCATGTGATCTTAGAATGTCAGTTGTATTGACCCTCCAGTAGAAAAGGTCTCTGTTCTTCGTAAAAATGACTTCCTTCACATCCAAACGTACGTCTGCTCCCAGCTTTACATACTTGGGCTCTGCTCCATTCCCTAAAAAAAAAACACCACACACACACACACCAGAATAAAATGTCACAATATAGCCATCCATCATTTATCCAAACCGATTTTCCTACGAGGGTCACAGGCATGCTGGAGACTATCCCAGCTGTCTTTGGGCAGATGTCACAATATACCAATTGAACAAGTGATCGCCCAAACTTTTCTGTTATTATATTTAGGGATGGGCGAATATCAATACCAGGAATCGGTATCAGGCTGCCCACTTGTTGCTTTTTTTTTTTCTTTTTTTCTTTTTTTATCAGGAACTTGAAATTAGAAGAATAGAAAATGTATTTCAGGAATATTTTTAGGGAAAATGCTGTTGTGTTATATAGGCCTTTTTTTTTTCTTTTTTTTTTTCTAATTATATGTCATTAGTTTTTAGGGGAAATTTTATGTATCACAAAAGTAGGGGTGGGACTTTCTGGCATGAGGCCGATTCAATACATATCTCAAACCACAGGTTCCTATTCAATTTTGAAAAATTAATATCTTTCAGGGCAGAAAGGGATGGAGGAAAATTGGGTGCAAAAATGACACATACCCGTAACGTGAGGCATGTGCATGTACAAAAACTGCACACACACGTATCTGCATATTTGTACCCGTAAACCATAAGGCGCATATGCGTAATTGAAGATTTGTAGTCACACACAAAAAAAAACACAACCATATCGTGGGAATATTTTCTAAGTGCACTGATACAAATCACCAAACATGAGCTCTCGAATATGCAGTTGCGACACTTTGCGTTGATCGGCACCATATCGCCGCTAAAACGGATACAAAAATGCCACACGCACGTAGAACATGATCTGTATGCGTAAGTGTTGCAAAATACTCTGACAGCAAATCTGTATCGGGGGTTAAACTTTATCAAACGTTCTTTCTCAACCATATGGACACGAATCATCAGTTCCGAATGCACGAATCTGCTCTTCTCATTCATTGCTTGAGAAAAAGCGAGCTGCGTGCGTGCACACTTTTGCACCTCTTTTGGCACCTAAAAGAACCGAGGCGTATTGTCGTAGAGCCAGCCGCGCTGATGTGTAAGGCGCACCTTCGTGCACGTTCCCGACAGACACGTGACGTCTATTGTCCAATCAGATGCTGCGGCACACTGTGGCGACATTTAAGAGTTACTTTTCTGCAAATAAACATTGCTTATAGATTGTTTGTTATCTTGTTGCAAGCTAATAACTGTAGTTCATTTTTGTCTTTTTTTTCTTTATTTTTATTTTCATTCATTTTAATTTTAGGACGTTTTCAACTCACGTTATCAGTAAAAGGGTTCTACCAAGAACATAACCGGTTATACCCAGAACCTTCTGTGAAAAGTTCCACCCAGAACCCTGTATGAGAGGTTCAACAAAGAACCCTTTAAGGGTTTCACCTAGATCTCACACAGGGAGTTCCACTGAGAATCCTGTTATGTTCCAAGAGTTTCATCCAGAACCTTCACAGAGAGTTCGACTGATAACCATTTTGTATCTCAAGGGTTTCATCTGGAACCTTCACAGAACATTCCACTAACTCTTTTATATTGCAAGGTTTCATCTAGAACCTTCATAGGACGTTCCACTGAAAACTCTTTTATATTGCAAGGTTTCCTCTAGAACACGGGTGTCAAACTCATGTTAGCTCAGGGGCCACATGGAGGAAAATATGTTACCCAGGGGCCACATGGAGGAAAATATGTTACCAAGTGGGCTGCATCGGGGAAAAAACAGAATATAACTTGCAATTATAATATATATATATATATATATATATATATATATATATATATATATATATATATATATATATATATATATATATATATATATAATATGCAATTGCCGTCATTTTCTGCAGAGTTTCGTGGACCAGCCCTAAATTACGAACTGTCATCATATTGTTCCGAAAAATAACACAAATGCAAATTGAACGCGGCAACACTTTGCCGGTATACGTTCCAGACGTATTAAATCTACCTGCTTTGCATATATTGCTCCCACAGTGCATTGTGGGCAGGGCACAATTAATGACGTTATAAGGACATTAATTCTTGTCATAACTATTAGTGTAATTTGTGTGTTACCAGTGGTGCTCCTGCCATTAGGCGGATTAGGCAAATGCTAGGGGCGCTCGTGAGCAAAAGGGGCGACAGGGAGAGGAGTTTTGTTTTTGTTTTTTTCATTTTTTTTCATCCTTTGTCAGTCACGTAAACGTGCGCCTTCTCTTTCAAGTAAAGCATGGCCAGCCAACCACATGCCTCCTTTCAGATGTAGCTTTGATTGACAACGACGGCTAGCCAATGACAATCGGGATTGGGAGGGTGGGGTGGGGGGAGACGCACGCTCTGGAAACGTGCATTAGCCAAATTTACTTCCGGGATAGATAGTAGTGCGCTTTCGCTAGCCGACGTTGACACAATGACCACCAAATGCCAAACCTCGATCCAGGATGACACAGTTGACTTTGCTGGGAATCCTGCGTCCACTGGTCCACTAAACAACGTTTACAAGTGAGTGGCAAACTTTTGTTTTGATTAGTCAAGCCACACAGCACGGACGAATTGTAGCAATACACAGTATTCGGTTAACAGACCCAAGCAGTCACACATACACAACAACAACTAAGGAGCATAAAATTATTTATCACTAAAGCACAGTTGCAGTACAATGTGAGTTGAATTCTCTTTTTTTATTGCCAAGTTTGTTAAAGGCGCTGTCTGCCAGAAAAAGGCACTTTTTAAATACAGGATTTAAACAATCAAACTACTTCTCAACTTACATATCAGGGCTTGTCTTCATTTCTGGTGGTGAGTTCGTCCTAAACCCGCACCCCCCCCCCAGCCTGTATTTTGCCATTTTGTGTTTGTTTTGTATACAACGGGACGTTTCTGTGGGAAGACAGTGTTTACACCCCTCCAGCCAATCGCAGAGCAGGGGGGTGGTGTGTCGCAAACGGGGCCGGGCTGCGTGACGTCACTCCCGCGGCAATTTGAAAGCACGCACAGATTTTTATTTATTTATTTTTTACTCACTCATTCACGGATGTAAACAGGGGTTTGAGAGTGCCCATGGACACCTCTTGGTGCTCTGTGCTAACGGCTAACCGAGTGCGGTCTTTCAAAGCAAGGCACGGGTGGTATTGGTAAGACACAGTCCAAATAGCTCCTCCGCGCTACATTCTGCCCCTTAAACACTGTGGGGCATATTCACTAAGCATGCGCTGCGTCCGGTATTAGCGCGAAATATTGCACCACAACTGCACCCGCAGTCTGCGCCCAGTTACCCACCTATTCACTAAGGATATTGCTCTAATCATATAGCGGCGCGAACACGCCCACAAAACTGACAGCTTGGAGCAAATTTGCACCTGATTTACCACACATGGCAATGGATTTGCGCCAAGAACATGGCTGTTATCGTAACAGTTGCGAGAAAGATGACATTATCAGAAAGCGAGGTTGGACCGAGAGTAAGCGTTTAAGCTGTCATTAAGCTGTGCAGAGCAGAGAGGACGACAACGATGTCATTCATTCATAAATTACAAATTAATGGTGCGATCGTTTTTTAAAAATATATTTTCAGAGGTTGGCGTGGGCGTACAGTATGCATCTGGCACGTAAAAATGATCGTAAAATGCTTCCCCGCCATTGTCGATCAGCCCGGGTTACGTGATGTGTCCTAAACTAGCACGGGAAAATTCCCCCTCTCTCTCTTTCTCTCTCTCTCTCTCGCTCTCCTCTCTGCGTGATCAGCCGCGCATGTTGTGCGGCAAATGGCATGCACTGCCGGAGATCGAGGTGCGTCAGGTTAATACACGCTTACCAAAAACGTTATTTGCGTGTGGCTATTTGCGCTGGCGTTAGCGAATTAGACGCTGCATACCAATGAGTCTCATTTGCATTGGGGTGGGCATGTTTTGCATCAAATGTATGCAAATGACCTAATTTACATACGCGCAAATAACACCGGCGCACCGTGACGCAACCTGTTTGGCCGCGCACTTATTGACGGATGCAAATATGCAGTTCCGTATGTGTGAATTTTATGTACGGGTACATGCCTCATGTTACGAGTATGTGTCACTTTTGCAGCCAATTTACCTCCATAGGTTCTATTTGGTTTGATTAGGTTTGGCAGCGATACAGTTCTCGACTCAAGATGATATTCATTTCGATATTCAAAACATTGTAATAGTTGACATTTGTTGCTGTAGATGTTAATCATAAAACACACAAAATTATATTCTTACACTATTTAAAAAAAACAAACTTTTTTTTTTTTTTTCAACAATCCGACTTCTATGTTTTCATATATTGAATCAATTATTTAAATCGCATTATAGGGCTGGCCAATTTAACTGTAAAATTTGTTACAGTGTAAGTATTTAATATTAGTCATGATCGACAATCATATTTATGTATTTTTGTTTTGTTTTGTTTTTTCTATTCAAAATAATGACCAGGAAAAGAAAAGGCTGAATTCAATTTATCCATCCATTTTCTGTACCCCTCACAAGGGTCGCGGGGGGTGCTGGAGCCTATCCCAGCCGGCTTTGGGCAGTAGGCGGGGGACATCCTGAACTGGTTGCCAGCCAATCGCAGGATAATTCAATTTTGATAATTTAATTAAAAATATAACATTTAAAAACAGATTAACACAACTAAGCAAAATATGTGCACAATATATAAATAAACCAGAATAATCTTGTGTTGTCGAAACATCTGCAACATGAAATAAAGCTGTTGTCCTGCCATATACAGAAATATCAATAATAAAATAAATAATAAAAATACATCTAGCAAACACATTTGATACTTTTTATAGACAGCACAGTACAGTATTCAAACATATTGCCAAACAAGTAACTTATATAACCTCAGTATAGCGTGTCCAATGTTAAAAAAATAAATAAATAAAAAAAGGCAACTAGAAAAGAGGAAGTCGGGGGATTTCAGTTTGTGATAATGCAACTGTTATTCTTTCTTTTTTTCCACTCATTATTTGAAGATTATAGTAAGCAAGCTTGGAGTAACTAACTAAATAAATAAGTACGGTAAGTAAGCTTTATTTGTATAGCACTTTTCACAGACACAGGTCACAAAGTACTTTAAAGGGTTTAAAAACCTGACATAAAATATACAAATACAAAGTAGCATTAGGAGCATTTGCAGAATTTTTTACTCCTCTTCGACTCATTAACAGAACATCTCCATGCAAATAAACCAGAAGCAAAACCAGATAAACAGATAAACATACTTTTTTTAAATTTGAAAAATATAACTTTTCAACAAATAATTACAATTTATTCTCAAAGAACAAATAACTTTTTATGCTATTTAGGTTTGTTTTAAGGCTTTATTCGTTTACTATGCTTTTTTTTTTTTTTTTTAACTTGGGTGGGGGGAAAAAACAGCTTTTTTTGTGTGAAAACAAACAAAACAAAACAAAAACATTACTCATTACTGCTTCCTGATAATGTGGCTTATGTTAATAAAATATAAACTTTGTATGCAATTGTTTTATTACAAAAAGTCTCTTCCATATTTTACGTAATAAAAACCATGAAGGTAAAAAAAAATAACAACCATATTTTCACAATTTTGCTACTTTTTAAATGTCTTTTCTCATGAATACCAACACTTTTACGATATATATACTTAACTTAAAATTTTATGACTTTTTTTTTTTTTTTTCTCGACATCATTCAGTCATATTACAATTCCTGTTCCACACTTGTATCCTACTGGCACTAAGCCAAACAACAAACAAAAAGCAATGTTACCTTTACAGCTTTGGAGCAGAGAGATGAACAAAAATGCGACCAGCCTCATGTCACTTCACGAGGAAGTAGACTGAGCAGTACACACACGCACACACACTCCTCAGTTGACACTTGACAGACAGTCACATCACGTGCATCATTTCCATGTGTGTGTTGTAATGATAAAGCTGTACAGCTTACTGCATGTGTGTTTAATATTTATTAATTGGGGCACACCAATCAAGGATATAGAACAGTCAACATACATACAGAGATGGATGGACTGGTGCTCCACAGCTGGGATGAAATGCCTCCGGTTGGTGTCCATCCCTGAAATTCTGGCAGCGGTCCTCAAACCGGTCAGCGCACAGGCAGGTCAGCCTCATGTTTTGCTGCAAGCGGCAATAATGCACTCAAAGCTTCTGGAGAAGGGGACAAAATGTGCACTTTGTGATGGTCCCGTAGTTTGCAGCACAAGAATACAGTAGCAGCGGTTGCTATTTGCCCATGGTTGCTTGTGAAATGAAGAAAGTGGCTCCTCTGCTCATATTTCGGACTTTAAACAAGTAATGCCCCGCCTCTTCAGTGGCACAATAGACACGATCAGAGGTGGTTCTTGATAGATTCGCGTCCTGGGCGAAAGAATACCTTGCCTCCCCGGAGTCACGTGACGTAAACATTTATATAGATTGTTTGTCATGCTAAACCGATACAAATATACTTTGTTTCTTGATGGAAAAAAAAGATTCTAATCTTCCTTTTGGTAGGGTCCATGATTTTATAGAAATAGAACGCAATATTCTGTGGCCATTGCAAAATCACTCAAAATCCATTAAAACAGCCGGGAGCGAAGGGCGTTGCTTAAGTGAAAATGGTGGCGAGCAAATGAGTAAATTGCTGAATTCAAAAGGCTTTTTTTAAATCAATGTTTTTGCCCGCCAAAGTTAAAGAGCACTTGTGTTAATTTTTTTCGACATTTAATGTTATGAGGACGTCTTCAAAAAATTTTAGCCACTGCACACGCTCGTCCTCCTCTTTTTGTAATCAGTTAATTAGTTGCATAATTTAAAATGGAGGGGGGGGGGGGGGGGGGGGGTTATGACCCAGATGGTTTGATACGAACAAATATTTTGAATGTCATATGCATTTATTAAATGCTTTACTTTAATGAATGTAGTTATGTTTATTGCTCAAACACATGTGCTACCTTTAATGTAGCTGTCAGCTAAAGGATCATCTGCGGTCAAAATTAAGTGATTACGGTAATCTGCGTTAATACATGATTAATGCGATCATTTTTTGTGATTAATTAATTAGTTAACGCTTTAACCCCAGGTTTTCACTGGATGCGGTTGCGGTGCGGTTGCGGTGTGGTCCGGCGACGCAAGCAATTAGATTCCATTCATTCGAATGGTGCAGTTTACACCGCTTGCGGGTGCGTTGCGTGTCGACTGCGGAAGGCCTGCGGCGTGCCGCAAGCCTTCCGCAAGGATAGCCTATTTTCTATTTTTGCCGGACGCCGCAGCGGTAGGCCTCCGGCAAATGGCAAGCTAGCACAAAACACATCGAGCGGGACAGGAAGACCGAGGCAGTTTCAAAATAAATTTCCGGTTACCTTTCAGAATAAAATACTCGCCAGCTCCTATTTCTCAAGTTTTTCAGCAAAACGTGACGTGGGCGTCGCCGGGCCATGTGCTCATTCACGGTTTAGACACCAGCGAACATGGACGAGGAGAGGTTTATATTGGAGGTGGAAAACCACAAAATAATATATGACACGGCACATCCTTTTTATAAGGACTGTAATGTATTGTAGTTTGATGTTCGCGATTGCTTGTTGTGCCCGTCTCGCTTGCCGTACTGAGCGGCAGCCGGACGGGGAAGACAGAAATAAAGAGTGGACCCGCACTGACCCGACTCTCGTTATTAATATACTTTACAAGGACAACCAAAAAAAGGATGCTGCATGGAATCTCATAGCAGAAGAAGAAGAAAAAGTTAAATCAAAAGAAGTCCACCTCTCGTTGTGAAATGCCACATGATCGCGCGCGCGCGGTCCCGCGAGACACGTTGGGAAGTGGGCGGCGACGGAGCTGCCGGACCGCAGCTGTGCGGAGCCGGTGTGGATTGACAAAAAAATTGACAGGTCCGGAGCACGCAGTCAAGACGCACCGCACCGCAACCGCACCGCAACCGCACCGCAACCGCACCGCAACCGCATCCAGTGAAAACCCGGGGTAACTTTGACAGCACGAGTGAACACCAATTCTTTCAAAGATGTGGATAAGACCAACTGAAGGCCCTCTTCTCCTTTGAGTGTAATTCTCCGATACAGCCCATTGTCCTTTAAAGGCAGAGTCTGCCGGTTTTACTCTGGAAAAGGCACTTTTTACATACAGGATTTAAACAAACAAATTACTTCACAATTTAGAGATCAGGGCTTGTCTTCATTTCTGTTGGTGATTTTGTCCTGAATACCCCCCCCCCCCCCCCCCCCCTACACTTATTAAAACAAATTGCGTTTAAACTATCTTTATGTACACTAAAACTAGATTTAGGATTAAAATGCATGATAAAAACAGAAAGACAGCTAGCCGGGGCCACGCCACGGTGAGTAGCCTGCGTTAGGGATGCATCGTCAGTCGACAGCAAACAGCACAGCAAACAAAAATTGTTCAAACAGAACATGATACCTCACAAATGACAACCTGTGCAGCCGCCCATGTTGCACAGACCAGAAAGCGTCACGGTGCATGACAACAATGAGGCAGCTTGGTAAACTTTTATTCACATTTGCTTGAACTGGTATCAACTTCAATTAAGCCAGTATTGAAATTAGCAGCCTATGGGTTAAGGTGTGACTTTACCTCTTACAGTATTTATAGTACACGTCGGGTACACATCAGCAGGTTTTGGACTCAAAACAAAATGTCAGTAGTGTTTTTTGAAAACATTTTGTACAAAAGTACGCATCCAATGTGATGACCACCTTGCACTCCCGGCCTCTTCATGAGCGATGAGTTATTGGACATACAGTACGTAGGGATGTCATGATAAGGGCAATATCGTGATATAAAAACTGCCACAATATCGTCGTCGTCATGTTCACAATATTTCAAAGGAACACATCTGTTAAAAAAGTCAGGTTGATTTCCATTTGTGCAGTTCTAGCACCCTCTAGTGGCTAGTTTATTTGTGCAATTTAATTTTCATTAAGGATGTTTTGGCCTTCTATGTTTAAAATCTATGCTAATTGTCAGATGAAGGCGAACCTAATTTGCTTGTGAAACGATCAATGTGTTCTTGCATTAACAAGTAAGTGCCACACTATTGTTATTAGCAATTGTAGATGGTTTATATGGATTGTTATGTACAAAAGCACAATATTGTGCTTTTTTTTAGTATGAGCTCTCTTTTTTTACAATATTGTCATCTTTTTTAAATACCGTTATTATTATTATTGTATCGTGACCTTCATATCGTGATAATATCATATTGTAATGTTTGGATATTGTTACATCCCTAACAGTACGTGCTTCTGACACAAACTTAAATGTTTGGGAATTTTGCACCGTCCATCTGTTGCGTATACATGGTCCAAATCTGGTAGCAATAGGACAAAATCCTAAGGACAAGTTCACTTTTGAAGATGCCCAAGAAAATTTGTGAAAATGACACTGAGATTTATGCTTTAAAAAAATAAAAAAAATTAAAAAAAAGACAGACTTCCTGTGCATTTTTTGAGCATGTCTTTTGAGACTTTTTTTTTTTTTTTTTTTTTTTTGGTCTACTCATGATAGCCATTCCTATTCAATGTTATGTTACTTCGTGAAACTGGCTTTGGGGCAGAATTTTCCAAAATGTCATGTAGCGATTCTAGTGTTTTGTGGTTCAAGGCGACTCAACACATTTTGCCACCATCCTCCACCTACAATCAACTCAACCTTAACTCAACTCTACTCAGACACAAAAAAATGGCTGCTTCAAACCAAAATAGCAAACTTTCAGTGGTTTAGTGGCCATGGTTTCTTGAGACTTTTTTTGTGGGTCTACACATGATTGACGTTGCTATTAAATATCTTATTACGAATGGAAATTGGCTTCTTGGGCTAAATTTTCAAAAACAAAAGGAACATTCAGAAGGGACACCACCAAGGCAATTTTGACCAAGCTAATGTTGTGGCCAGTGAATGTAAGGTAACAACACATTGTTTACATAGTCAATGGCACATAGTCCCCAAAAGTGCGTTTTCGCCCTATATTTTACATGTGCAACACAAACTGAACACTTCACTTTAACACTTGATACAAAAAACTCTCTCACACACACACACACACCCACTGTGTACAATGTACAGGAAACCAGTGACAGGTGTCAGGGGGGGAAGTTGCGCGTGGGTGGAGACTTTTATGAGTCACTGAAATGTGGTTTAAGGGAACCGTTTCCAAGCAATGTTGTGTCAATATTTGAATTTTCTCAGCTACTGATAACCACAGACGCACTATTGTCTCGAGAAAACAGCACATGATACATTAGGCCATGTTAAGGTGTCTCATGTTAAATTTCCCAACGTGTTACTATTTTTTTATGATATGAAGTATGTACACTTAACACAAATATTTAAGAAGAAAAAAACATCCCCACTTCAGGATACAAAAATAGAAAGGAGTGTTAAGGCCACACAGAAAACAAAACACCTTGAATAAAGTGTCAGTCTTACAAGAATAAGGTCATAGTGCTTTTTAGGAAAAAAAAAAAAAAAAAAAGTATATTTTATACATTTTTAAGACTAAAGTTGAATTTTTGTAGTCTTTATTATTTATTTTTAGTTTTAACCTTTTTTTTTAATGAAAAATATTTAAAGACAACTCCTCAATATTATGAGTGAGTACCGATACAAAGTATCAGTATCGGGCCGATACCTGCGTTATTTCAAGGTATCGAAGAACATGAAAGATGCCGATACTAGATACCGATACTTGAAGGGGAAGTCAACCCAAATAATTTTCTTGATAATAGCTGTTTTTCCACCAACAAGACCAGGAACTTTGAGTTCTGGGTAAAGGGAGGTCTTGTTTGTAAAAGTTCAGCAGGGAATTTAGAATTGTGTTTCCACAGCGTCTTCGAGGTCTCGGTAATTAATTCAAATGAGTTTGATTGAGTCCAGCCGATGTAAAAACAACGCCCCCAAAATTGACCAGTCAGCCCTGGTCATATATGGTCTATATTGCAGTACTTAACACAACAGCGAGTCGTCGTACATGTCAGATAGCAAGAAAGGTCTTTGTTTACAATTTATCGACAGTTGTTCAAACAGAAATTTGGTGGCACAAATGCACCTTCAGGCTGGTTTGTCAACCGCCAATCAACACCACAGAAGAGCAAGGAAGAACAATATGTTCAGTCAGCTTTTGTGAAGTTGCAGGTTATGTAGAGAGCAAATGTCATTGTATACTTTTATACAGTACAGTATAGTTGAGTGCAATTTTTTCTGATGAAAAACATTTATTTTTGGTGTTTTGGGGTCTGGAACAGATTAATTGTATTACCATTCATTTCAGTGGGGAAAGATGATTTGAGGTAAGAGTGTTTGAGAAGTAAACTCCAATCACCTCATCTCAAGGCACAGCTGTATTTTTGAAAAAAATGTATGAAAACATTCTCATTATATTTTGAAATACAGTGAAAATAAATTAACTTTTTCTCCTGAAATAAAATGTGTTTTTTGTTGTAATATGGTTGCGTAAACTAACTTTGTTTTTTATTTTTTGGAAAAATAAGACTGGAAAATACAGTATCTTTATTTATTTTTTGATTTGTATTTTTTAGAAAATAAGATATTTTTTTAAATAAATCTAAAAAAATAGAGAATTTTATTCTTGTAAGATTATAGACTTTTAAATGTAAAAAAAATAATAAGTGCCCCACGGGGACACAAATAAATTTCCATCCATCCATTTTCTTAACCGCTTACTCCTACAAATAAATTTGAATTAGATTCTTGTAACCACCCCCCCCCCAAAAAAAAACCCCCAAAACAAAACAAAAAAACAGTTGCCTATATTTAAACTAAATAAAATCACTACTTATTTCACCCCCCAAAATGACTTTATTTCCATATTAAGCGTTTTTTTTTTTTTTTCTTACAAGTATTTTTTATTCTATTTTTCTCCCCCAAAAAGCATTCTCGAATATCACAAGTTTTTGGTCTCGTAGTTGAGTTTTTCCTTGTGGCCCTAATATTCCTTCTCTGTCTAGATTAAAAAGACTTTTCAAGGTGTCCAATAAAAGCCACCCCGACAGGGGGCACTATAAGGCCATTTCAGTCAATCAGAAGCATGGAGACACTTGTGGAAAGGCACCAATGGCAAATCGAGGGAATTAAAATATATTTTTAAAAAAAAGTGCATATCAAAGCAACAGGGGGCGGTGTAAATGAAGTGAAAATAGAAAGTTTGGCGGAGGGGAATTGGGACAATTCAGGGTGTGAAAAAGTGGAGTTTGCAAAAATAAATATTGGGACGCTTAAAGTGAACATGGAGTTGGACAAAAATATTGGGACACTTAAGTGCGTGAAAATATGGAGTTGGGACAAAAGAATCGGCACACTTGAGGGAAGTGGAAATATAGAGTTTGGAAAGAAATATTGGGAACTCCAGGATGTGAAAATGTGGCTTTCATATTAAAGTATTGGCACATATATACATTTGTTACAGTTGCTCTTTAAGAACCTGTGCCACCTCTTGCCAGTTTATCTTTCAGTGCTATTTGATTTTCCTGAGTTTCCGCTCAGGTTTTGTGAGGCAGACGGCACCCCAGTCCAGAAACAAGTCCCGCATGATCAGCTCACACGTTGCTGATGCGAACGCTGACGCGACCTCGCTCCTCCCGGTAGCTTTGCTCCAGGCGGATCTTCTCCGGGTCGGACCCGTCGGCGAGTTTCCCGCCGCCGTTGCTCTGGTAGCTGTGTCGCTGGCTAGCCGACGGCTTGAAGACGGGCGCCGCCTTGCTCTTGGCCACCTTGTCGAAAAAGGCGAAGTCGGCCACGTATTTGCCAGACGGCGATAGGGAGACCACGGGCGGGAACTCGTAGCCCCACAGGATCTCGTCGGGCAGGTAGGAGGTGCGAACCTGGCAGGTGGCCGACGTGGGCTCCACCGTCGCGCTCAGGATGACCAGCAGCTCAAAGTCGGCCAGTTCCGGATCAGTCCAGCCGCCGCCTGGATGGAAAGACTCATGTAGTCACCATTACAGACTTTTTCCTATTAAAAAACATTGACAGTAGCAAAGAAATGCTGCTTTTTACAAAAAGTCACTTGAGAAAACAACTTTTTTGGGTTTTTTTTTTTTTAAGTATTATTTTTTGGCTTTTTGCCTTGGATGGGGAAAATGTAAGCACAATTCTCTCTCTTAAAAAAAAAGACTTTATTCTCATATTATTTTTTTTCTCACTAAAATGTGATTTTTCCTGAAATAAAACTCCAAAAAATTTTCAGATTATTGTTTTCAAGAAACTTGATACCTCCCCCAAAAAATATCTTGAGTCAAACATTTTTCAACAAAAGAAATCAACCTGCGCCCCACAAAAAGACTTATGAGTAAATAATAATAATAAAATTAATAATAATAATCAAAATCTTACAAAAAACTAAAATAGAAATGTAATTAAATGTAATATGAATATTTTTTGTTAAAAATGAAAACATTTTTTTTTACCCCCACATAAGTGTCTTAAAAGTATGACACTTTTTAACAAAAGAAATCAAAATATTCTCTCTAATAAATAATTAATGGCCATAAGTTAAAAAAAAAAAAAAAAAAAAGTGACTTTCTAAAATGAAAATGTGAGTCATTTGACTCTAATTTTTATTTGCGAGTCAGATTATTTACATTTGTATTTTAGACAGTCCATCCATCCATCCATTGTTTTGACCTCTTAATCCTCACAAGTGTCACGGGGGGTGCTGGCGCCTATCTTAGCTGGCTCTGGGCAGTAGGCGGGGGACACCCTGGACTGGTTGCCAGCCAATCGCAGGGCACACAGAGACGAACAACCATCCACACTCACACGCACACCTAGGGACAATTTGGAGCGCCCAATTAACCTGCCATGCATGTCTTTGGAATGTGGGAGGAGACCGGAGTACCCGAAGAAGACCCACGAAGGCACGTGGAGAACATGCAAACTCCACCCAGGAAGGCCGGAGCCTGGACTCGAACCCGAGTCCTCAGTACTGGGAGGCGGACGTGCTAACCACTCATCACCATGCCACCCTTTTAGACAGTCATGCTTTTTTTTTTTTTTTTTTTAACTTATGGTCACAAACTGTATTTTTTTTTTCATTCCAATAAAGTTGAACTCTCCTGAGATTTTAAGGGGGAAATGTTGTATTAACAATTGTGGTTGAAAGTTTACATAACCTTTGGTATGTCCTTGTGTGATTATAAAAAGGCCTAATGCTCATAAAATTTAAAATACTGTGGCAATAGCTTTGATATTTTCAGAGGCTGAAGTTGACATGAGCAGAGATGTACATGTGAATTTTGGTTTGATTCGCCGAATTTTTGTGTCATTAAGCGATGTTTAGCTAATGTACATTTACAGTTGTGCTCATTATTTTAGATACCCCAAGGCATGTAAACTTTCCAGCACAACTGTATGTGAGGAAGAAAGTCATACTAAAAGTTGCATTTTGTACTATATCCAAAAAAAAAAGAAGAAGAAAAAAAAAAAGTCTTTTTGTGAGTGTAAAAAAAGTCTTGTGAGAATGAATTTTTAGGAGCACAATTTGGTTTTGGTGAAAAGAGCGGCAGGCAGGACTCACCCTTGGCCGCCCAGGCCCTGAGGGGGCTGTCGTCGTCGATGACATGGTAGAAAGTGAGCGGCAGGATGAGGAAGGGGCTGTCGCTGGAAGTGTCCACCTGGAAGGCCACGTTCCTCTGGTCCAGGCGAACCGTCTCGCCCTCCTTGGTCAGAGACGACTGCAACAGTTTACCCGTCACCTGGACACACCGCCGACACCCGCTGTCAACTTATTAGCCTTTTGCTTACTTGCACACGAAGAAGACAAACTATTGACATTGCACTTTCTTTGAATGAAAAGTAGAAATTGATTTATTAAGAAAGAGATCCTGTAGAATATCTCTGTCTGCCTGGATTACAACTCGTCGGTATCCGGGACCGATGACAACAATAACTTCTGCTCCATGAGGTAGGATGACTGTTCTGTTCACTTTCGTGCTGAATGGTGTATTTCGACTTTTTTTGGTTGCTATGTCCATCAATCCATCCATTAGCAGTTACACTTATCCTCACAATATTGATATAAATCATTTGTGAATTACGTTTGATGCTAGGAAATTCGGGTTGTTTTTAAAAAGTTTGCGCACGACGCGGCGCTAGCTAGCAGCTAAGCTAAAACCGCGCCTCCTACTTACGAGGCATACTGTCTAATAATTGCTTATTTTCATACACTTCCATTACAATTTGGACTTTTGTGCTGCTTGGAAATGAAACTAGCTATTTGTGGAGAAATCTCAAAACGGACAAATAAAGTCCAACTGTCTAATATCGTCCATATCTCTAGATTGAGCCTGCCGACATGCGGACCCTTTTGCCGAAGCCGGTCACATACAGACTAATGCATACTAAATGCAAATAGCTTAATCTTAATTTGGAATGGAAATCTGGAATTTTCAGTTTTGGTTCCGATTTAGGCTACAGTGGAGTACTTTAGTCACAGTGCCTCTAATACTCCAGATAGAAAGCTCATCTTGGACTTAAATTGAAGATTAAAAATGTGGGATGTTTTTAATATACATTTGAGGCAGTGAGATGTTCAATAAATTTTTTGAAATGGATCACCTTTGATGGTAATTTGTCAGGCGGAGAGACATTTTTTGGTCTTTTAGGATATGCTGAGTGTCATATTTGAGAACTGAAATACAGAAAGCCCATGATTATTTTCCTGCTAGTTCCCCCATGTGTCAGGATGCACCATGCAAAATTTTAGACTTGCCTTGACATTTGTAATTACACAATGTAACCAGAAGCTTTTCCCAAAAGGGCTGTTTTTTGGCCCCTATGACCAAACGGTCCAGAGTTGGGGGTGGTCCCTGTCAACTTATTAGGCCCAAGGTATGAGATAATGGGAAATCATAGTCAAAAAAAAAAAGGTAATAAAAAACATCCTGAGGAGTGGACCTGGCTCCCAGCCTAACAGTAAGGTGTGTAATGTGGAATGAGG
Source organism: Festucalex cinctus (assembly GCF_051991245.1). Lineage (NCBI taxonomy): Eukaryota > Metazoa > Chordata > Actinopteri > Syngnathiformes > Syngnathidae > Festucalex > Festucalex cinctus. The sequence continues at coordinate 25,250,682 of NC_135411.1, read as the reverse complement.
TCATACTTTATTGCTCTTAATATTCAACCATCGAGCACCACAGGTTAACGAACCCCCCTGTCTCCCATCTCCCGTCTCCCAAGTCCCGTCTCTTTTTTCATCCAAGGGAATCCCCCTTGGATCTCCTTCTCTGGTACACTTAGCCAACCGTCCTTTCAAAACCAGAGCTCAACACTGCCCTCTAGGGTAGTGTGCTAAATTACATCTTATAATTCAACTAAATTGCCCTGGAAAGGAGGGGAATGAAGGTTAGCCGTAGCAAGACGGAGTATCTGTGTGTGAATGAGAGGGACCCAAGTGGAAGAGTGAGGTTACAGGGAGAAGAGACCAAGAAGGTGGAGGAGTTTAAGTATTTAGGGTCTACAGTCCAGAGCAATGGAGAGTGTGGAAAAGAAGTGAAGAAGCGTGTGCAGGCAGGCTGGGACAGGTGGAGAAAAGTGTCAGGTGTGATGTGTGATAGAAGAGTTTCAGCTAAAATGAAAGGAAAGGTTTATAAAGCTGTGGTGAGACCAGTGATGTTGTTTGGTCTGGAGACTGTGCCACTGAGGAAAAGACAGGAGGCAGAGCTGGAGGTGGCAGAGATGAAGATGCTGAGGTTCTCTTTGGGAGTGACCAGGTTGGATAGGGTCAGGAATGAGTACATCAGAGGGACAACACATGTTAGAAGCTTTGGAGATAAAGTCAGAGAGGCCAGACTGAGATGGTTTGGACATGTCCAGAGGAGAGATAGTGACTATATTGGCAGAAGGATGCGGAGTTTCCAAATGCCAGGCAGAAGATCGAGAGGAAGACCAAAGAGGAGGTTTATGGATGTAGTTAAAGAGGACATGAAGGTAGTTGGTGTGAGAACAGAGGATGCAGAGGACAGGGTGAGGTGGAGGCAACTGATTCGCTGTGGCGACCCCTGAAGGGAAAAGCCAAAAGAAGAAGAAGAAGTGCATAAGTGTCATTAATCAAATACAACGTAATTCAAAAGAAAATATATGGTGCTACACAAGCACAGAAATCCACGTTATGGAACAGTCTTTTGATGTTTGTTTGTTTGTTTGTTTGTTTGTTTTTTGACAAACAGCTAAACTAAGCTTGACAGTTAACCTGCTCTGGAGCAGGTTAGGTCTGCAGTACAAATTTCCATGGTTACTGAGTGGGCGAAATGACAAAGGCTTTTCCTTAATCCGGCTTGATGGGATACCCCCCTGCTCAAATGACACTTTATTCTTATTCTTATTCTAATTCTTATTATTATTATTATTATTATTATTATTACTGTTATTGTTATTATTATTATTGTATTTATTTTACACTTTGCTAAAAAAAAAAAAAAAAAAGAGAGAAACTCATAATGTTCCACTATCCAGAAAAATTGCCAATGTTGCACGTTCCTAAAAACAAACAACTGATTGCGTACCTTCCCTTCAGACAAAAGACTTATACTTCCCTAAAAGAGAGAGAGGGAGAGAGAGACTACTATTACACTTGACTAACAAGAGGACAAACTTTTTATGTTGTACCTTCCTCAAAAACAAAAAGAAAGCGAAACTACTAATGTAGGTTACGCTTTCCTAAACAAAAAAACAACAAAAAAAAACTACTGAGGTTGCTTTCCCAAGAAGACAAACTATTTATGTTGCAATTTCTCGAAAAAGAATAGAGACAACTGATGATGCAATTTTGAAAAAAAAAGAAAAGAAGAACTCTTTCCTTAAAATAAATACAAACTTCCACTGGTGTTTGGCAACAAGAAGACAATCCTTGTGGATACTCGCCTGACAGCCGAGCAGGAGGCTCTTTCGCATGTTGGCCACCCGGATCATGAGGCACGGGCGTCCCTCCTGCGTCGACACCACGGCGTGCTGGCTGAACTTCACCGTCTCGCCTCGCTTCTTCGGACGGGCCACCTGGCGGACGACAACACCCGATTTCAACTAAAGTCGCCGTTTTATCAACATTCAGACAACATTCTTGCAACTCCGTAAACAAATACAGTGCAGCTCAGCATCTGTTTAGCAGATGTCATGTCACTTTTACTGCTGCATAACAATTACAACTTTAAATTTGTATTTTCTTCTTGGGGGGCGGGGGTCTCAGGTCTATTGGTCTATCTGTGTTAAAAAAAATAAATAAAAAAAAAGTGAAATTTCAGAAAATCCAAATGTCGGATTTTTGGGAAAAAAAAATTCAACATTACGGCAATTGGCTGGCAACCAGTTCAGGATGTGCCCCGCCTACTGCCCGAAGCCAGCTGGGATAGGCTCCAGCACCCCCCCGCGACAGTTGTGAGGAGCAAGCGGTTCAGAGAATGGATGGATGTAATATTCAACATTATGAAAATAAAATTACAGTCTTAAATCAAAAAACGCAGAGGGGCGTATGTTTGTTGGAGTTTGTACGTTTTGAGAAAAAAAAAGTCATCCAATCCAATTTTAAGCCACAATATTGCAAGTTTTTGGGAGAAAATGTTTTGTTCTTATTTTTTTTAGTTAAAACATAGTTTCTAGAGATATTTGAGAGAAAAAGGGTCTTTTTTTCATGTAACCTCGAGATTTTTTTTTTGTTTTTGTTTTGTTTTTTTGTTTTTTGTTAGAAAAAGTTTTTTTTCCGTTTGCTTTTTTTTTTTTTTTTTTTTTTTTTGGTTGCCATTAGTATATTTTGAGAAAAGATCTGTTTTAAGTGGCAATTTTGTGTTGTCTTTTTTTTTTTTTAAAGAAGAAAATGTTATTTTCTTTTTTTTTTTATTTAGCTAAAAAAGTAATTAATCTCAAGGAGTTTTTTAAGAAGTCATTTTTAAAGTAAAAATTTCACAAGAATAGTTGTATTCTTTGAGAAAAACATATTACAAAAACAAGATTTTATTTTTAGAAAAGTAATTGTACCCTTATGACAAAAATTGATCCATTAAGTGTTGATGAACAGGCGTCTGATGTCTAAACTTGAGTTGAGTTGAGTAATTTTACTGCCCAATTTAACCTTTTCTTCAATGGGGGATGTTCCCCATATCTCCCGCCCCCTCCCCAACTTTGCCCGCCACAGCTCACCCAGTAGGTCCGAAGCGAAATAGCGAAGCCTTCACCTTAGCCAGGAAGGTTCCAGTGATGAAGATCTCCATGAGCGTGGTGATGAGCAGCTGGCTGATGAGTAGGACGATGGCGACGGGGCACTCCTCGGTGATGCAGCGGAAACCGTAGCCAATGGTGGTCTGCGACTCCAGCGAGAAGAGGAAGGCGCCCGTCAGCGTCTGCACCTGCATCACGCACGGCGTGTGGTTGGACGGCGGCTCGAACTCTGCAACCACATTTGGATTGTTGTCAGACACTACAACCATTTTTCTTGTTCTCTCAAAAAAAAAAAAAAATGTAAAAGGCTAAAGGGGCAGTGTGTAGAATTTTTCGATTTTCAATGTTCAGTCATTTTTAAAAACTACTATAAATTTTAAAATATGCAAAAATAAGTATTCTATAACATCAACATACATTTTTTAAGTAATCGTGGGTCTAGTAATCACTCATTATTATATTACATAGTGTTTATACAGGCCTGCAATTTGATGATTTTTCCCATGGAAAATGTGATGAGAAAAATTCAATAAAATTACATTATTTTTCTGAACATTGCTTGGAAAAAAAGAGTGGCCTTTAATCTTTGTTAATTCATACTTAAAAATAAATAAATTTAATTAAATTCTTACAAAATAATGACTTTTTCTCATGGAAAATATGACTAAAAAATTGAAGTACCAAAATATATATATATATATATATATATATATATATATATATATATATATATATATATATATATATATATATACATATGTATATAAAAAAAAACAGATCCTTTTATTAAATATTTTCATTTATTAAAGGATCTGTATGCAATTTGTCCCTTTTTTACTCACGACTGCCACCTCTGGCCCGCAGCGTAACTGCAGCATCCGTGTTCATGCTGCATGAGCGAGTATGTGCACGATCTTAAAGTGACAGCCAGAGTTGACCAACGAAGACATGACTTCAAATGAGGTAAGAAAAACTCCGCCCCTCCCCAAAGAAGCTGTGGAGTGTGCGGGGTCCGCACACTCGATTATAAAGGGAAGATAAGAGCTGATAGGTGCAGTCAGAGTAAAACATTCTGGGCTCTTCGTATTCATCTGGGCATTGTGGAGCATGTATGATGTAGAAGCAGCTTTAACATTACCTTTTTAAATGGCACAATGCACCTCTAATTATTTTAATTTTATTTTTTTTAAGATATCCAGTGTGAAATCTCCCCATTTTGTCCCTTACCGAGCAGGTCCCCATGCACCAGCGCCAGCAGGTACCACAGTACCCCGAACAGGAACCAGGTCCCGGCAAAGGTGGCGGTGAACAGGAAGAACTTGTAGCGCCACTGCATGTCCACAAAGGTGGTCCACAGGTCTCGCATGTACAAAGACCCGCGCCCGCTGACGTGCTCGATGCGGATGTTGCTGCGGCCATCTTTGGACAGCACTCGCCGCCGCTTCCGCAGCGTACCGCCGGCGTTGGAGAGGCCGCCGCCCAGCAGGGGTTTCAAGACGTCCGTCTGCGTCTGGGAGTGGCACACTTTCTGGGGGGAGGAGCTTCGGGAAGAAGGCGGGGTGGCGGACGTCATCTGGCGACGAAGACAGAAACTTAGTAAGTTTCATCGAGGCTCTCTTGGAACGTTTGTATACAGTAAATCGCATACTTGCACTTCAGCAACTGTGGATTCACATATTTGCTCTTTTTTTTAGTATTTTATGAGACAGAAAGTCTCTCATTAGAACAAATTTCATAACTAATCTCACAATTTATTTTTTTTAAAGCTTGTCTTACAACATGAAATTTAATAGCAACCATTTTCTCCTCGCTTCACCTGTCTTAAAAAAAATAAAAAAAAAACTCCTCCAAGAGAGTTTGTCTGAATGTCCTCAAAGTTTAACCGCAGATAAAAGACAAAAATATGTTAAAGTGGAAATCAACCTTAAACATTTCTAGACAATATGTTATATGTGACCTCACTAGTCTAAACATGACATTCTGATTAATATTAACATTTGTGGAATATGAGTTATGAAACAAAATTCAGCCATTTTTATCCATCTTAGGCGACAGCCATATTTGCCATTTGCTGTCGACTGATGATGACATCACAGTTGCTCAAAGCTCAGGCAACGACCAATCACAGCTCACTTGTTTTCTGAAGCTGAGCTGTTATTGGTCGTTACCTGAGACCTGAGCAACTATGATGTCATCTTCAGTCGACAGCAAGCGACAAAATGGCCGCCCGCTGAGATGGATAAAGACTGTTGCATTTTCCTGTTTAACTTATATTCCACTAACGCAATATTAACCAGAATGCCATCTTTAGACTAGTGGGGCTTCATACAACATATTATTGTCCTTCCTGTGAATTTTACAGCATAGGTTCTTGAGACTTTTTTGTAGGTGTATTCACGATGTACATGCCTGCCCCCCAAAAAAACAGTGATACTGTCACTGTGGGCTGATTTAAAAAAAAAAAACATAAAATAAATTGAATCCATGGGGCGCTACATGTAATCAGCTATTGCAATTGATTCAGGAAACATGACATCACAAAGTTGTCAGTTTTTGCTGGAGCTGTTAGTTTTATGGCTTTATGCTAACGTTGCCAAGCATAGCTTCCCCACGCAGAGGCAGACAAACGCTCGACTGTACTGGCAGCCATTAGACACACTAACTTGCGTCCGAGCGGTCGCCGATCCCGGCAGGGAGGGGACGGCGGACAAAAAGAGGAGACGGCGGGGAAGGAAGAGAAAGAGAAGCTGCGGTGCGTTAAAAGACAAATCCGGTGAATCACCAAGGACGAAAACACTGAAGGTTCTTGTCTGACGGGTTTCGCCATTCAGGGCACAAAGAACGGTTGGTCTCTGACTGGAAACTAGAGACGACTGGAAGCGTTTGATAGGAAAAGTGCCAAATTTGCGCGGATACTTCCGTCTCTCCACCACTCATCACTTATTAGCCGAATAGAAAAACATCCAACTGCACTCAGCTCTCACGAATAATACAATCGCTTCCGAAAATATTGGAACGAAAAGGTCAAAATGTTTGTTTTAGTTGTATTTCGGTGTCTGATCAAAAGATGAATATGAGACAAAGTTTCCGATTTCCAGCTTTTATTTCATGGTGTATTGAACGCCTCGGGACAGTGCACCTTTTCGTTTGAACACATCCACTTTTCAACTTTTTTGAGTAAAAATATTGGAATATGTGACTGATGGGTGCTCGCAGTTGCTCAGGTGTTGCCTTACAGATTGATTGCTTCAACATTCGATAGGGCTTGTTTTCCGCTTTGGGTTTGACCTGTGAAAACTGCATTTTCTGCTCAGCAAACATGAAGATGAGCGTTTCCAGCAAAGCATTTTGAAGCTGACAGAAGAGTGGAAATCGATCAGCTTTATTGCACAAACATTGGACATACTACGATCTGGAATATCCTGAAAAAGAAACTACAGGCGTACTTAGCAAAAGACATTGAACAGACATTGTGAGAGCTGTGACGAAACACCCAAGACAACAATTAATGTTTGGATTTTGGAAAGATGTACAGAGATGAGCCATGGAGGTTTTGGAACAAAAATAATAATAAATAATATATGGACTGATGAGATGAACCTCTACCGAAGTATGGAAAATCCCAAACATACAAGCTCATCTGTCTTGTCATGGCTGCTTCACTAATCTTTATTGATGATGTAACACATGATGGCAGCAGCAGAAAGAATTCTGAAGTCTACAAAACTATTTTGTTTGTCTGTCATCCAAACTATTTAAGACCAGCTTCGTCATTCAATAAGTAATAATGAAGAACAATCATCCAACGCACACAATGGAAACACGACAACAGACTTCATAAGGGGAGAAAAGTAGAAAGGTTTCGACTGGCCAAGTTAGTCAGCAGACTTTTAAGCCAATATTTTCGGATTCCTTTCACATCAATTCAATCTAATTAATTATGGAACATCAATTCTTCTCAAATATTAAGGACATGATAAAAAAAACCCACAAACATTAAATTCAAAATTACATTTTGCAGAGGCAGTAATTGATGATTTAGTTTCTTAATGAAAGTAAACGCGTGTTATAATCACTTAAAACATTGACATCAGCAAGGATGAGATGAAAATATTTTCATAATTCTATTTCAATAATTGGAAATCTAAATTAAAATGTGATGAATTGCATTAAGTCAGAGCTTTCATAAATGTAAGAAAATACTTTTGAATTCAAGTGAACAGGAAATTTCAAGAAAACAAAAGATACCAAAAAAAATTTACCTTCAGAATTCTATTTTATTAATTTATGGGTAAAAAGAGATATTAAAATAATCAATTCATGGTTTTATGAATCGATATCAGGCTCGAAAAGGAAAATCGATTTGATATTGATTATTCGATTTATTCGATTATTATTGATTATTTGATTATGATTATTATGATTATTCGATTATTCTTATTTGTATTCTTATTATTATTATTTTATTTTTATTTTTTTTAACCCAGCCAAAGCGGTTATTGCAAGTGTGTTAAGCCACCAGATATTAAACTGAGTTGTTTCACATCTTGATGTAAATACCCTTAAATAAAAGCTGGAATTCTCAAATTTGTCTCCTAATCATATTTTGATCTGAAACCCAAATGTCTTCAGCATACAACAAAAACAAAGGAACTGACCTTGCCGTTCCAATACTTTTGGAGGGGGCCGTATGTGAACTGACAAGCATGTTTACATGAGTTGTGCTATTGTGTGAATGGGCAGACCAATTCATCAACTAGTTGTGTTTTGGTTTGAATGTTAAGACATTACATTAGTTGTGTGAATGGAGGCCGCCCGGCAACCGATGACATAACCAATCGTCTTTCATTACGTCACCTTATTGGGGGGCCGAGACCCTGAAAAGCTTCACACTCACAATGACACTATTCAAGAGGCCGCACACACGCACACACACACGCACACGCGTCCAATCATATTGGGAGAGACCTCTCGGCCAGGATGTATTCCATCTCCATGGCAACGACGCCACTCGCCGCACTTGCCCGCTTGGCGATGCCGCTCGTCCCACTCCCCAATCCAAACTTTTTGTTTTCTTTCCTTTTCGGCCCCCCCGGAGGACAAAAGCGACGTTTCCTCAGTCCTTCACTCCCTCCCCTCTCTCTCTTTCGCTCTCACTCGCTCTTTTCTCCTCTTTTCCTCTCTCCGTCCTTTCCTTCTTGTGCCTCCTCTCCTCCGTCCACACAGGAATGCTTTGTTTGGCTCACACATGAAAGACACAAAAGACGCCATTGACAAAAAGCATCCCAGTGTGTGCGCGCGCACGCGCCTGTGTGTACGTGTGGGCAGGCAATTACACGTGAATGTGTGCGTGTGAGACTGTAGGCAAACTTGTGTTTAGTGTTTGCGAGACTGAAAGCAAACTCGCATGTGTGTGCGTGTCAAGAAAACGAGAGTAGCGCGACAAAAGGCCCTCGTTAGTATTCCGCTAGGAGGAGTGACCGACCTCCATCGGCCCAGCTGCGCTACAGCAACACGTGGGCTTCACTAGAATTTGTGAGAGTGTTCAAGTTGTGTTGAGTGAGAGTTTCATTCGCGTGTGAGAGGAAATAATCAAGAGGCGGGAAGAGTAGCCAAAAATTGTATTCACGTAAGAGCAGCGTTACTTCAAAAATAATATTACTCAAGTAAAAGTAAAAAAAGTAGTCATTAAAAATTTTACTCAAGTAGAAGTAAAAAAAAAAAGTATCTTTTACTGCCTGAACATTATCTGATTTATTTTTTAAAACAATGTAATCAGACAGTCCATTCTGAGGGGAAAAATATGGAATCACTCCATTTTGAGCAGAAAATAAGGACACACCCAGTCAATTTCCTTTCCTTAATAGGGCACCTGCCTCAAATTACATTTGCTTGTTAGTCAGCAGTTAAAAACAGTGCAGTTATCACACCTTGGAGGGCTGCTGGACCAAGTGGATTGGCAAGAATCATGGCTCCAACAAGGGAGATGTCTCTTGAGACCAAAGACAGGATTATCAAACTTGTTGAAGAAGGTAACTCACGTATGGTTGCCAAAGATGTGGGCTGTTCACAGTCAGCTGTATCGAAGATCTGGACCAAGTACAACCAGCATGGGAAGGTTGTGAAAGTCAAGCGTACTGGTAGACCAAGGAAGACATCTAAGCGTCAAGACAAACAACTAAAGACCATATGTCTTGAAAACAGAAAATGCACAACAAAACAAATGAAGAAGAAATGGGAGGAAGCTGGAGTCAATGTATGTGACAGAACTGTGCAAAATCGCTTCAAGGAAATGGGATTTACATACAGGAAAGCTAAAAGGAAACCATCAGTGAGGCTTCAACAAAAAAGAACAAGACTGCAATGGGCTAAGGAGAGACAATCATGGACTGTGGATGACTGGATGAAGGTTATCTTCAGTGATGAATCACGAATCTGCATTGGACAAGGTGATGATGCTGGAACTTTTGTTTGGTGCCGTTCTAGTGAGATTTACATCCAAATTCCCACAGTCCGTGATGATATGGGGCTGCATGTCAGGCAAAGGCACTGGGGAGATGGCTGTGGTTCAATCTTCAATACATTTTGGACATTTTGGACAGCTTTCTGATCCCTTCAATTGAAAACATGTTTGGGGATGATGAAATCATTTCCCAAGATGACAATGCATCATGCCACAGAGCAAAAACTGTGAAAGCATTCCTTGGAGAAAGACGTATCCAGTCAATGTCATGGCCTGCAAATAGCCCAGATCTCAACCCAATTGAAAACCTGTGGTGGAAAAGGAAAAAAATGGTCGACAGCAAGGTTCCGACCTGCAAAAATGATCTGGCAACTGCAATCAAAGAGAGTTGGCACCAGATTGATGAAGATACTGTTTGTCACTCATCAAGTCCATGTCTCAGAGACTGCAAGCTGTCATAAAAACCAGAGGTGGTGCAACTAAATACTAGTGATGTGTTTTGATTGTTTTGTCTTTGTCTGTTTTTCATGATTCAATTTTTTTTCCTCAGAATGGAGTGATTCCATATTTATTTCCCTGCACTTGCTCTATAAAAGTAACATGTACTGACCAGCACAATGTTTTTCTTCATTTCTTTTAGTGTTTCTGAAAGCCAAGATGTTGCACTTTGGAATGACCTTACAACTGTTTCATGCTTTTTATCTGAGTTTGATCTACAGAATAAAACGTCTGAGTGAGTGCTCGTCCAAGACTGCTGATTCCATACTTTTTGCTAGGGGTTGTATGAGCTCACTTTAGTAGTGTGAGGGGAAGAAAAAATCAATATAGTGCGTAGAAGAGCAGTTCAGTCCTTTGAATGAGACCATTTCAGTATATTTGAGAGCAATTCAGTAAGCAGTCATAAGAGTGTTTCAGTTGAGATCATGAGAGCATTTCAGGATATTTGAGAGCAATTCAGAAATTGTGATTTCAGTTGAGAATGTGAGACAGCGTTTTAGCTGTGTGTGCACAAAAATTCATTTAAGTCGTGTGGGTTCCTGGAAAAAAAATTATAAGAGAGCATTGCAGTATGTGTGAGAGCATTTCAGATATAAGTGGAGTGTAGTAGGGTGTGTGGTAGCATTTCAGTAGAATGTGAGATAAAACAATTCAGTAGCAAGTGTGAGAGTATTTCAGTATATTAAATGAGAGAATTTCAACATAATAAATGAGAAAATTTCAGTATGGAGTGTGACAGTATCTCAGTATACGTTGTGTGAGAGCCTTCTGTAATGTGTGAGAACTATTTGTAGCGGATGGGAGAAAGAATTCAGTCCTGGTATGAGAACGTTTCAGACAATTGTATGAGAGCATTTCAGTCAATTTCCTGAAATGCCTTTTGATACTTTTTGCCGCATTAAAACGTGGATGTCGTCGCAAAATCACAAGTAGAGCAAATCATCCCGATGCCCCTGAACTCATCATATTGTGGAGAAGTACATTATGGGAACTCAAGTTTACAGTGTATTACTAATTATAAAAATATGTATTTAACTATTATATTTGACTTAAGGTCTAATTTTGCATATCAAACAGTTTTTAGACATTTGATTGAGATGAAAAGTAAAATTATAAACACGTTAATAAAAACAATCAAGTTAAATATGGCGAATCTGAACTGTTTGCAACTTAAATTTGAAGCGAAAATAACAGAAAAAGAAATAAACATTTATTTAGTGATAATTTCAGTAAATGACGTTTGATATTTTTCATCATAACAGTAATGTCATCATGGGTTTTGAAATACTGTAATACATTACATTAAATTGTTAAAGTAGTTAAAAAAATACTAATTCACAATCACAGCTTTTGAAATACTACAATACTCGATACAGTAAATATACAAATATTGATTTTTGATTAACTATCATTATAAATACATATATTTTATTATATTAATAATAAAAAACAAGGAACATAAAAATGTAACATGTAATTATTATTATTAATGCTAATGAGTAGTAAGTGATGAGTTAAAAATATTTTGAGATGTTTGATTTGAATACACAAGTGCATTTCTATTATTTATTAATACCAATAATTCGGCAAATGATACTTCATTTTATGTAGCGCTTTTCCACCTTACAAGGCCCTCAAAGCGCTTTACATGTTGACTACTTCTTCACGTACTGATGACTCGGCATCATGAGCAACTGGCGGTTCAGTGGTCAACACGGTCACATTGCCTGGAATCGAACCCGCAACCTCAGGGTTGCCAGATGACCACTCTACCACTTGAGCCATGCCACCCCAGTAATATATTATGAGAGAAGTAACCCATAAAGCGATTTAGTCAATTTGGGTAAAAATTAGAACTGTCAAACGATTACATTTTTTAATCAGATTAATCACATCGTAGAATTTTGATTAATCATGATTAATCACTGACTTAAAAAAGCTTTTTTTTTCCCCAACATTTTTGCCCGCTGCGCACGCTCATCCTGCTTTTTCTAATCAATTAATTATTTGCATAATTTAAAATGGGAAAAAATTACCTACAGCATATGTAAACATTTATTAAATGCTTTACTTTAATGCATGTACAGTGGAACCTCTACTTACGAACGTCTCTTCATACGAAATTTTCGAGTTACGAAACGCCTCAACGGGAAAATATTGCCTCTTGTTACGAAAGAAATTTCTAGATACGAAAGGTAAAAATGCATTACCGAACGCAACATACTTTCGGCTATGGCTATTTCCTACCATAGGTACCTACGAGCGTAAATACTAGATCGGTGTTTGTGCATCGTTCTGGCATCCCATTGGCTAAGAGGAACCTTCTACCATAGGTATGAGCGTATACTAGGTCGGTGTTTGTGCATGCTTCTGGCATCCCATTGGCTTAGAGGAACCTTTACCATAGGTATCTATGAGCCTAGATACTATACAGTGTCCTCATCATTCATCCCGCGGCCCATGAGGTGTTCGATAGTTTTTCGTAAATGTATGAACTAACGGCCAACGAATGTGTGCAAAAATTCAAACAATTGGTGATTGATGAAGGCACAGTAAGTTTTTAATTACGACGAGACGGGCCTTTTTTTTGGGGGGGGGGAAAAAGATGCCTCGCCATGACGTTTCAGAATTTGTTTAAAAGAATCGCCCAGAAAAAGTGTTCACCAATCGGGCGTTTGCTCACTAAGATGATGTTTGCCTTGGACATTTACGAAGCATTGTTAAAAAACAAAAAAAACAAAAAAACAAACATCCTTGGATCAGTTCTTTGCAAAACACCAGGCAGAAAAAACACTTCTGAGAGAGAACATGAACCAAAGAGGGCAAAAAACAGCAGTTAAAAAGGTAAATGACCATCATTTTTATTCTTTACTCTATTCTTTGTTTTTTACATTATGCACAACTCTCATTTATTGTGCAATAATCTAATTGTAACATGTATTTGTTACATGTTTTGATGCATTTTTATGCTTTATAAAACATTTGTGTCTGAATTTTGGGAGGCTCGGAACGGATTAGGGCATTTACATGGAAAATGCGTCTCTACTTACAAAATTTTCTACTTAAGAACTTTCTTCCGGAACCAATTAATTTCGTAAGTAGAGGTACCACTGTAGTTATGTTTATTGCTCAAACTCCAACAGCTACCTTTAATGTAACCATCCACTGTTGGCTAAAAAGGATCATCTGCGGTCAAAATTAATAGTGTGATTAATCTGTGGTAACACAATGATTAATGCAATAATTTTTTGTGATTAATTAATTAGTTAACGCTTTAACTTTGACAGCACTAGTAAAAATATTTTAAAAAAAATTCCAAATATTTTATTTATATGATTTAGGGGAGAGATCCCCTCAAAATTGTGTGCACATACTACAAAAAAAAACAGCAAAAATTATTCATAAGGTGAACTTACCTTTTTAAGATGGGCCTGTGTTGAAAGGTTGGCTTGCGAGAGGACTTTGCGTGGCGTCAGCCGTTGTTGCGCATGGTGCCGGTCCAGTTCGGGACCGTGCGGACGGTCCCTCTGTCCCCTCAAACTCTCGCCACTGTGACCCCCTCTGGTCCCTATAAGCGGCCGCTCTCTCTCCCTCCCGTGCGCCTCGTTGTTTTCCCCCTCCCGGCATTCCTGTCGCGTCCCGCTCACATCCGAGCCGTCACCTCTGGAGCGGGACCCCGAGTTCTACACCGCTGCCGCCAAGAAGCGGGAGCGGGGTCGTGCACGTGGAGTGGCAACCGCACGTGCACGCTGCCCCCGCCCCACAGCTGTCGACCCCCCCCCTCACAGCCGCCCCTGTAAAACGAAAACAAGACACAAATGCTCTTTTTTGCAAGCCATTCATGAATGAAACCGAAAGAGTTGGCCGGTACGGAGCGTCCTGTTTGGGCTGAAAGGCAAGTGATCGTGAGGCGAATGTCAGCCCTTAGTCTCCTCGGGATAAGGTGACCTGGCATGATTTAAGGGCACGCTCTACCTCGGCCAGTCCATCCGTGCGCCGGCCCACTTGACTGCGAAAAAGTGTTTGGGAAAGGAGGCCTCATGCTGGTTAATTCTTAAAAAGCGCCACTTTATAGAAATTGAACGACTAGAAATAATCCATAAAGTTAAAAAATAATAATAATCTGCACACTCGTTCATAAACTCCTCTCATCAGTAATTCACGTTAACAACCACCTGGCACAATTGAAATAAACTGGACAACTAGAAATAATCCACAAAACAAAAACAAAAGTTAACGACACATACAGTACACATGCAATGTATGTACATGATGGTAATAAAATCTGAAGCACACTCAGACTCCAACTTGCACCTCAGAAAAAAATGAACAACTAGAAATCATCCACAAATTAAAAAAAAAAAACACAAAAAAAAAACATTCGGTCACACATTTCTTCTCATCACTTTTTCATAATAACCGCCACCTTGCACGATAAACAAAATTGGACAACTAAAATAATCCACAAAGTAGAGGAAAAAAGGCCACAATAAAAGCACACGCGGCATACATGTCATGTTGTAAAGTCGACGGTCCCTCTTGACTGTTATTTAAGACAACCGCCACCATGCACGATGGATAACTGGACAACTTGAAACAATCCACAATAAAGTAGAAAAAACAAACAAACAAAAAAGAGAAATCCAAAGCGCACTCAGTCACACACTCCTCTCATCACTAATTTATGACAACCATCACCTTGCACTGTGACTGTCCTGTGCGAGTTATTCTGAAGAAGCACCACTTTGTAAAAAAAAATTAAGTAAAATCAGCTGAACCACTAGAATTTATCCACAAAGTCAAAATAACAGCCATGACATGTTCAATATACATGTCATATTGTAAGGTCGACCGTGTCTCTCGCCTGCTATTCATTACAACCACCACCATGCGTGATAGAAAACAACTGGACAACTATAAATAATCCACAATGTAAAAAAAAATGGCCATGACAATGTACAGTGAGTTGTAGCGTCTGTGTCATATAATTAATGATAATATATAATGTTCATTATAACAGACACCTCACACAATACAAATAAACTCAACAACTAGAAATAATCCGCACTGTAAAAAAAGAGACCATGAAACATTTGGTCACAGAATGTACAGCCTGTTTTGTGTAAGTAATGCAACAGCTCCTCTCACTAGTTATGTATGAGTAACTACCACATTGCATAATGCAAATTAACTCAATTGGAAATAATCCACAAAGTAGAAAAAAAAAGTCCAACGCACACTGTCAACACAATGTATGTGTCGCATAATTAATTCTTGCCAATTTTTCAAATAAATAAATAAATAAATAAATAAATAAATAAAATACACTAAGTAAAAAAAAAAAAAAAAAAAAAAGTGTCTACAATACAATTGGTCACAAAAAAACAGTACGCGGCATACTGGATAATGAATACAATGGTGCCCTCTCTCCAGTTATTCATACTGTGTATGCGTGTGTTCTACTTTTGCATATTGATTAGCTGTTGCTTTGTCCTCTGCTTCACTTCCACTTCTGCTTCACTTCCACTTCTGCACTCCATCGCTTCCTCTTCTTCTTCGGACACCGCCGACGGGTTCACGGAGAGTTCGGACGCGCTCCACAATAACTCTTCTGTGGTGACATCACACAAATAAAAACCAGAGAAAAAGCAAAAATAATCAATCACAAGATATGCTGACTAGGCATCATCGACTATAATCAAGTGTGGCCTTCAGGTACTTTTAACACAAATTCAAGCATTTATATACAGTATCTGCCCAGCTATAGTGTAGCTAGTCAGGGGTTGCATTGAGTGACAGTCAGAAAAGATAGCTTTGCTCAACAAAACAATTGAGTGAATGTTTGTAGGTTATTATTGTTTACTTAAATCCATTCGATTATCAACTACCTCAAGTCAATTGTTGCCGTTATGGGCAGACGTGAATCAGTTTTCCTCATAGCTGAACAAATGATTGTGTCTGTCTAGCTAGCAATCAATCTGTTTACAATCCACAGGCACGATGATGTTGATGAATAAATGAACGGAACCAATTTCACCACCAGGTGGCGGCAGTCCTCCACTATTGACAGAGCTGTGTGTGTGTTTTTGTTTGGGTTTTTTTTGTTTGTTTTTGGCATTTTCATGAGAAACCAAAGATGAAAACTGCATGCACTTTCAATCTATTCAAACATTTAACATCCATTTTGGTTCATATTGTGTAATGGACAGGTCACTCTTGTGAAAGAGATTTTTAATCTCAATGAGTTTCGTAACTGGTTAAATAAAGGAATGGAAAAAATGTAGGGCTTGTCTTTGAACGTTTTACATTCTAAAAAGTACTTTGGATGTATTGTGTGCATTAGTTCACATTTATACGGATTGGTCCATATATGGATAATTTTAAAACTGATCTTGATATTAATCGATACCAGTGGAAGGAGATGGTTACTTTACTTCCAATTCATCAACATAGTTTAGTTTGTCCTTGAAAACTTTGAATATAACTTGACAGCACAACCATAAAATAAATGTGTAACAATGTAAAATTAGAATATACTAAAATCCTGTATGGAATATCAGTTTAAAAAATAAAACAAGAAATGACAATAAATACAATCTGTTCCTGCGATTGGCTGGCAACCAGTCCAGGGTGTCTCCCGCCTCCTGCCCAGAGCCAGTTGAGATAGGCTCCAGCAACCCCCGCGACCCTTGTGAGGAATAAGTGGTCAAGAAAATGGATGGATGGACAATCTGTTCCTGCTGTGCGTACTTGGGCCTCTAAGGGGCAGTGTGGTGCCGAGCATGCAAGGTATACGCACTTAAAATGAGCAAGAAGTACAAGAAAAAAGTTGTGCCTGATTGTTTTTCGACGCCATTTGTATGTGAATATTTGGTTATTTGAAGGAATATCACCCCCAAAGTTGATGCTAATTTCCCGTTTGCATGTCATTGGGATTTTATACCGACTTTAGCATTAGCACTGCTAATATTAAACATCTGTTTTCAAAACGAAGCACGTCTTGTATTTAAATATACAATGTGTTTCATTCTTTTTGTTGCTTGTTTACTTTTACAGTAAACACTCGGCGGAATCAAATCTCCTGTCCAACAAATACATGTAATATGGTGCATTCAGGGTACTTTCACAATGTCGGCAACTTGCTCAGTGCCATTCGGCATGTTCATCATTTTTAATTTTTGCAGCCTTTCTTAAAGATCAAGACAAAATCTAAAGAATAATTACATTTCAATGAATTACCCGTCCCTAGCAACACAATTGCCAAGTGTAATTAGCTAGCTATGCCTACACCCCAATAATGCTTCATCCCTTTGGCTAGCCCGTTTGCTCGGCAACTTAGAGCGTTTCATTGTCTAGCCGTGAGTGCACGCACGTACATCTCAGAAAGAGAGAGACGCGAGGAGGGATTTTTTTTTTTTTTTTTTTTAGGTCTGACTTGACAAGCAGCATTTAGACGAGTGCTTTTTGCACTGGTGTGACTGCTTTTGCAGCGCTTTGTTGTTGCGATGTGGAAAAGCACTGCGGCAACCTGGTGTTAATCCAGAGCTGTGAAGAAAATCACTTTGAACATTCATTCTGTGTTAGCAATTTCATGACAGATCCGTTATTTGATTGTTCACCGCCATTCTTTCTTTCTTAACTCATTTGCTCCCAATAACGTGTAAATACGGTTTTTTTAAATGTTTTAAGGGTCCCAAAGACGTATTTATACGTTTTTTTGTTTTGTTTTTATTCTAGAGCATACACCAGGCTTTGATGCAGCCTCTCAATTGCAAAGAACGGTTGCAGAAACGGCCAGCAGGTGGCAGCAGAGCAAAGGAGATCAACCAGGGCCATCTAGAAAAAAAAAGCTAAATTACTTAGAATTTTAAATAGATTTGTGAAAACTGATGAAACTTAGCTCTCTTCTGATGCTAATTGCTGCAAAATGGAAACAGATAGAAACGTACTTTTTTTCCCTGATGAAAGAAGAGACTTTAATCTTTCTTTTGATAAGTTCCATGCTTTTAGAGCAATAGAACACAATATTTTGTGGGCCTTGCCAAATCAGTGAAAATTCAGTAAAACAGCCGGGAGCGAACATGATTGCTTCTGTGAAAATGGCTGGGAGTGAATGCATTTTATCATTAGCAACACCTTCCCTCTATACTCGTAAACTTTGATGATGCATCTACCTTCATTATTTTTAAAATAATATTTGCTATCTGATCACAAAAACACTTTCAAGTCATGAAAATGCATTCAAATTCAGCAATTTGATGACATGTTTAACTTTTAAACAACATCAGTGATACAATTCCTTTAATGACTTGGGATTGTAGCGATAGTAAATTTTGCACACAAGCTTTCCTCTTTGGCAGCGAGCAAACAAAAGTATGTGGCCCTCCCAACACAGCTGCAACCAAATCAATAACACCACTATTTTTCCATAAACCATTGTCATGTTTTGGTTTGGTGGGGGTGGGTTTTTGTTGTCTTTTGGTCGTTTGTCATGTGTTCCTTGTTTCTTCCCTTGTCCCGTTATGTCAAACCACGTCCACCTGAGTGTTTCTTCCCTTCCCAGTGTATCCACCAATCAGCTTCCCCTGCCACTTGTGTCTTGCCCAGCTGTGTCTAGTCATTGTCATTAGCCTGTGTGTATTTAGTCCCCTGTTTTCCGTTCGGTTCTTGTGGAGTCATAGTATCTGTTGTGCCTGTTGTTGTCCCTGTGTTCCATGCCATGCCTTGTGGTTGTTTTTTGATCTTGTTAATTTTTTCATAGTACCTTGTTTATAGTTTTTGTTAATTAAATCCCCTTTTTTACCTGCATCCCTGCCTTGCCCTGTTTTTTGGTTGCCTCCTGCATTTGGGTCCTGCCTTCAACACCCCACATCGTGACAGAATGACTCCACCAGAACTGGACCCAGCGGGGGCAATGGCGGAATGGGAGCCCTGGGCGAAGAAGGGGCTTGAGGCCTGCGACCGAGCCATTGCCGGGCAGAAGGAGGGGCTTGAAGCCTGCGACCGAGCCATTGCCAGGCTAAAGGAGGTACTGGCTTTGCTCCGTGGCGTCGGGAGTGACGGGTCAGACAGGCCTCAAGTCCCTGAACCTCGTCTGCTGGAGCCTCTCGCTCCTGAACCTCGTCTGCTGCAGCCTCTCGCTCCTGAACCTTGTCTGCTGGAGCCTCTCGCTCCTGAACCTTGTCTGCTGGAGCCTCTCGCTCCTGAACCTCGTCTGCTGGAGCCTCTCGCTCCTGAACCTCGTCTGCTGGAGCCTCTCGCTCCTGAACCTCGTCTGCTGGAGCCTCTCGCTCCTGAACCTCGTCTGCTGCAGCCTCTCGCTCCTGAACCTCGTCTGCTGCAGCCTCTCGCTCCTGAACCTCGTCTGCTGCAGCCTCTCGCTCCTGAACCTCGTCTGCTGCAGCCTCTCGCTCCTGAACCTCGTCTGCTGGAGCCTCTCGCTCCTGAACCTTGTCTGCTGCAACCTCTCGCTCCGGAACCTTGTCTGCTGCCGTCGCAGCCCCTGGCCGCTTCGCCTGGGCCGCTGCCGCCGCAGCCCCTGGCCGCTTCGCCTGGGCCGCTGCCGCCGCAGCCCCTGGCCGCTTCGCCTGGGCCGCCGCCGCCGCAGTCCCTGGCCGCTTCGCCTGGGCCGCCGCCGCCGCAGCCCCTGGCCGCTTCGCCTGGGCTGCCACCTCCTGTTCCTCGTCCGGCGGCGCATGGATTGCGGCCGCCACCGCCTGCACCAGTTCCGGCGGCGCCCGGCCAGCGGCCGCCATCGCCTGCACCTGTTCCGGCGGCGCTCGGCCAGCGGCCGCCATCGCCTGCACCAGTTCCGGCGGCGCCCGGCCAGCGGCCGTCTCCTGCTCCTCATCTGGCGGCGAACACCCCGCCGCCACCTCTGCTCCTTGTCGGGCGTCGAGGACGCCCTCCTGACTGGCCCCGCTGGGACTCTCTTGTCGGGCGTCGAGGACGCCCTCCTGAACTGCTTTTTGTCTGGGACGGATGGGTGGGCCGTGTGCCCCCTTCCGCCCGCCCTTGTTTTTGGACTTTTTATGTTGGACGTCTGGGAGCCGTCCCTTGAGGGGGGGGTTATGTCATGTTTTGGTTTGGTGGGGGTGGGTTTTTGTTGTCTTTTGGTCGTTTGTCATGTGTTTCTTCCCTTCCCAGTGTATCCACCAATCAGCTTCCCCTGCCACTTGTGTCTTGCCCAGCTGTGTCTAGTCATTGTCATTAGCCTGTGTGTATTTAGTCCCCTGTTTTCCGTTCGGTTCTTGTGGAGTCATAGTATCTGTTGTGCCTGTTGTTGTCCCTGTGTTCCATGCCATGCCTTGTGTTTGTTTTTTGATCTTGTTAATTTTTTCATAGTACCTTGTTTATAGTTTTTGTTAATTAAATCCCCTTTTTTACCTGCATCCCTGCCTTGCCCTGTTTTTTGGTTGCCTCCTGCATTTGGGTCCTGCCTTCAACACCCCACATCGTGACAACCATTATGACAGGCTGACAGCATTATTTGTATTTGCGAATGGGTAAAATGTGAAATATGATTAAAATTAAGCATGCGTCTATTTGAGAGTGTACACGCACACTCACACGCGGGGTGAGGGGGGTCAGACTAATTGTGTTGCAGAGGCACACCGTCAGGGTTTGTGCGAGGCATTCAGGCGAAACCCTTTGTGTGGCTCAAAAGAGCACTTATGTAACATTTGGGAAAACCACAACAGTGCTGTGTGGAGAGCAGTCAGGGGGAGCGCGCACGGGCACACTGCTCACATATCTAAAGGTGGTTTATGTGATCATTTAAATCAAAGCAACGTGTTGCCTTCGGGGAGCGTCTGGCACAGTAACCAAATGACTGTTACAAATGTCATTAAGTGCTTAAAATGCTGTCTGTCCATCTCAGCTAATCCAGTTTGGATGTTGCCTTCAGGGAGAATCTGAAATTGCACAAATCGCAAACGCCTCTTGTTAAAAATGATCTTTAAAATTACCAAAGTAACTTCGAGGGCCAGTTGCAATGTTTGTTTGTTTTGTTTTTTTTTGTTTTTTTAATCGCCTATCCATCCAAACCAAACCTGTTTTTGCCTTCAGGAACCGTCTGAAATCTCAGACTTCTTCCCATACAAAAAGGTGATCGTTTCAGTAGTAATACATTAGGCTATAACAAAATTACATCATTCGAGTGGTCCGACGTTCCTCCTACAAAAGTCCTCTTAAAGACGAGGGTCTGTAAACGCAGCATCGGCACTGGCACCGATCCCGGCTCGCTTGGGTCATGACGACCCATCAACGGTGGCATGTTGAAAAATTGTTTACAAATGGGCTAGGCCTAAATAAATCAATATTTTGAACCCAACTACGTTCTCTACAATAAGTTATTTAATAACAACGATCTATCCAGCTTGATGTTGCCTTCAGGGACAATATGATTAGTCACGTCTTTTCTTCAAACAACTCAGTAATTCTATCTATCTATCTATCTATCTTCCATCCATCCATCCATCCATCCATCCATCTTGGTGTTGCATTCACTTACAATCTGAAATCACAATATTCTCAATAAAATACCTCTTTAAAATTGTTTCAAATACCCTCAAATTAATCCAAGATTATTTTCTAAATCGACATGACCTCAGTACAAGAAAAATAAGTAGGCTACACCAGAAGATCTGCCCGATATTTTACTTCCGATATATGAAAATTACCAGGGGGCCTTGAACGCAGCGTCCCCGGCTCGCCTGCGTCATGACAACAGCCCACCACCGGTGACGTGTTGGGGGCTGTGGCTGCCCAGTGGGAGTGGGGTTGTCCCGGGTTGGCTGAGAGAGCGAATTCGAGAGAGGAGAGGAGGGCGCCGCGGTTCCGCGTCAGAAAAAAAACAAACAAAAAAATCCCTTCGCATCATCAAAGACGCTCACACCAGGCGAAGCCGCTCGACGCATCGGAAAGACCACCATCAGGATCAACACCTCTCTTATCAGTTCCTCAACATGGATGACAAATTGTGAGTTCTTCCTTAACCCACGCATCTTAGGCGCCACGCGTGTAACCCCCCGCATCCGCTTGTCATTCAAACGTAATAAGCCGATGGAGTGGCGTCCCTGAATGCGTCACGCCGCGTGCGTCCGGGTTTGATTCCGTCACATCTCGGTCGAATTATCCGTTAGCCAAATTTGAAATTTGCCTAAAAAGCGGTTAAGTACGGTCAAGTTCATCTACTAAAAGAGCGCTTGAGAAGAACTGTGGGCTCATGTGGTCCTCCGTGACGTCATTTGTGGACTTTTGGAAACGGAGAGTCATAAAAACACCTGAGAAAATGCTGAGACGCTCCGTCACCGCTAAGGCTCATTTCGCAGCATCGGGGTTTGAGATGGTTTTTAATTCATGCTGAATAATGATGGATGCCATTCATTGCTCTTTTCCAAATGTATTACTTAACATTTACCGAGACTTTTTGAAGATTAAAGGCATTAAAGAACAATGACGTTACATTAAGGTCATTGAAGCGCAATGACGTCACGTTACAGACACGAAACAAATCTCCAGACTGTTTTCGTGTTGTTGTTTTTTTCTGATAATCTAACAATTACTTAATCACAGTATGCTAATAATAGAAGATGATATGCTAGGTTAGTTGTAATTTATTGTGATGTATTCTTAAGTGTTGTATAGCAGCGCAAAGAAAAGATTTAAAGATAAGATTGTAACACTGGATGACATGCTGCTATGCGTCCAATATATTCAAACAAACATAGGACTAGTTCTTGTGTTTAAAGTTACAACTTTGATGTCACTGTCATAAAGGAATAGTGATTGTGCAGACTAACAGTGTAAAAGAAACATAGCGTGTTTAAAGTTGGTCATTTAGTGTCACAGCACAATAAACTGAAACATGAAAGCAAAACGATTAGTCCAAGATTAGTAGTCGTGCTTTGATGTCCATGTCATTTAAGCGATTCTTCAATAGTTGCATGCATGGTATGCCACTGCTATGTCTCTCAAAAGTGATGTCACTATCGTATGAGGATGTGATTTTGTAAAAGTGAATCATATGATGTTAGCTGTTGCATTTGCTCCCTGAACTATATAAAAACAAATAATATTAAAAAAAAAAAAGTGTGGATAGTCATGCGAATATATGCTGTTGCTACGCCTCACTGAACCATAAAAGACTAAATGCATTCTTTTTTGTATGGATAGTTACTTTGACGTAGCCGTCGTGGAAACAAGATTATTATTTTTTGTATAGATCGTGTATGATATGCTGCTTGCAATGCCTCACTTATTCAAGAAAAAAGTAACACATTGAACTAGTTGACACTTTGCGAAAGGTACCTTTAGGCTGCTGCAATAAAACGATAAATTCTTTCGTGATGATATGCTGCTTGCCGCTATGCTAACTACAAGAAACAAAAGACACATTGGACTGCTTGAAGTGGTGATCGTCATGATGGCACTGTTGTGGAAATAAGATTTCATCCAGGTGCATGATATGCTGCGATTCACTTCAGCAAAAAACTTCCAATGACACTCCCCCCCCCCCTGCAGCGACGATGAGTATCAAGCGGCGGCCGACTGGCTGATGTCCAAGACGTCGTCCCGTCCCACCGTGGGCATCGTGTGCGGTTCGGGTTTGGGCGGCCTGGGCGAAATGCTGAAGGAGCGGCAGGTGTTCAAGTACGCTGACATCCCCAACTTCCCACAAAGCACAGGTACGGCGTCACCGACATGTACATGCGTGTACTAGCATGTGTGTGTGCATGTTTGGCCGACTGACTAATAATAGCGTGTGTTGTGTTTCAGTGCATGGGCACGCCGGTCAGCTGGTTTTTGGAACATTGAAGGGAAAAGCATGCGTTTGCATGCAGGGCAGGTTCCACTTGTATGAAGGATACCCCGTCCAGAAGGTCAGACGATGCATGTTACTTATAGATTTACTCATATTTTTGGTGATTAAAAACAAGGTGGGATTTTATTTTTAAACATGTTTTTTTTTGCATTTTTTTTCTTTCTTTTCTTTTTCTTGGACTTGGAGGTCTTCTCTGTCTCTTCTTCCCACTCTTAATTACATTCTATCTCTTCCAGTAGGTCTCAGTGCTGCCCCACATGTTGTGGCACAACATGGTATTACATCTATGCTGTGTAACTCTAAATACGGACTTGCGTGAATGTTAAAATTTTCTAACATGTAAATGTTCATCTAATAATTATAAATAATGATGCATGATTTTTTTTTGCATTTTTTTAAAGTAAAAATAAATGTTAAAAAAAAGACATACAGTGCCGAAAAAACAAAATCAGGATAATCCCAGATTAAGTGTCTTAATATTGAGAGATTTTTTTCCCCATATTTTATTTTTTACTGTAGTAAAAAGGAAGTAAGACTGATACTTAGAAATAATACATTTTAAAATATCTGGATAATCAGATTACATTTATGGATATCATGAAATGTCATTCTTACCCTGCCCTACTCCATACGTGTTTTGTTTGTTTGTTTGTTTGTTTGTTTTTTAATTAAATTTGTATTTTTTTTCTTATAAAGTAAAAATTAAATCAGGCAATTCAGATTTTTACTGCATTTTTTTAAAGATTGAATTAGTGTTTTATTTTATTTTATTAGTATTTATTTATTTTTAAGGAGAAAAAGCATTTTTGTAAAAAAAATAAATAAAATAAAATGAGATTTAATGTGCATATTTTCAAGTTTTAAAATGAACATTTTATTTTGTTTTGAGAAATACAATACTGTGATACAATATTTCTCCTTCAAAAAAATAAAATGACAGCATTTGTATTTTCGATTAAATGTTTGTTTGTTTTTCCCAAAAATAGTTTTAATTACGTGTAGGCTACATCAAGAAAAAAAATAAGGTATTTTTTTCACAAAAGTATGCTTTCAAGTGTCTTACGTCCTCCTCCCTCCCGTAGGTGGCGCTGCCCATGCGGGTCTTCAAGCTGATCGGCGTGGAGACGGTGATCCTGACTAACGCAGCCGGCGGCCTCAACCAGGACTACAAGGTGGGCGACGTCATGATTATCAAAGACCACATCAACATGCCGGGATTCGCCGGAGTCAACCCGTTGGTGGGACCAAACCACGACAGGTGACATAACACGCAACCGCATCCAGGGGTCCACTTCACAAAACAGGGTTCAACAAACTCTCAGCCTAAGCCTGAAGTGTGAGTTAACCTACCCTGGGATAGGAATCTGCGTTTTCGGTTCCAGGACAGCTGATATGAGTCAGTTTGAATAAGATGAAATATAAAAACGTTGTTCGAACTGGTAAGAAAAAAAAACAAAAAAAAAACGGAGCGCAACACACAATATGGGATGTCATGCGCTCACATGGCTCGTAATGTTGCAAATGTAGGGACAGATTAAGTGTATGCAGATGATGGACTGTAATGTGAGGGTACCGTTCAAAAAGATAACGGTCTGGAAATATCGGAACGTGTGTGCGCGGCCTGATAACCATCTCATCAATATTTAATTCCCTGCGCAGTAATGCTGCCTGCACACTCAAAAAATAGAATTGTTGAACCAATTTAAGATTACAAATTTAATTGTTGACCAACTTAATAAAATTGCTTCAACTGTAACACACGATTGAATTTAGTTAATATATTAAGTTTGATTAATTATAAGTTCATTAATCTTAATATAGGGCGGCACGATGGTTGACTGTCTAGCACGTCCGCCTCCCGGTTCGGCGGAGCAAAAAATGCGCTTAAAACATTGTATTGTGTCTGTCATAATCATTTTTGTCAAGTCGTTTTTGTTTCTAACAATACAGAGGAGGCATGCATTAAAATAGTTTGACTGTATAGCATCTTGGAGTAAACAATATCATTTTTAAGTATATTAGTTAGGCTAAAGTGTCATTTTTTTTCTGATTAAAATAGGGTCACCCTAAGATATGTTGTACACTCGCCTGCCGACACACACGTTTGTAATTGGTGTGTAAGTTTCAATTTGCGACTGCTTGCCTACCCAAGCCTAGAGCACACTGCACGTCACTGCACATTTACACAGTAAATTCTGTAGCGTGAATTTGACTCTATTTAGAGTGGGGCCATATAGACTCAGTTTTCGAGTAATATTTACACTTGGATGAGAGTAAAATAAATAATTGAAAAGTAAAATAATAGTCACTCAATTGTTGAGGAACAAATTCACGACGTTCAGCTTGGGAGACTGCCACTGAACCACCTGAGCTCTGCCACTCCTACTGTTCACTTATATCCAAGACATTGGGGTTATGAAGATTCCATATGTGATATACTGAAACACAGCAGGAGCTATGTGGCATTTAAGTTATGCAATCGTTATGAGTACTTTTTTTTTTTTTTTTTTGCACAATTTATGTATGTGGCATTTAAGTTATGCAAAAGCTAGCTAGTTAGCTTTTTTGTTTTGCACAAGCTGTGTTAAATTGACGTGAAAACTGATTCAAAATTAGTGTAATTATTGTCTGAACATTTTGCACAAAATTATTAATTTTTAATAAAGCGAACCCTGTTTAAATGTTTTTTTGTTTGTTTGTTTTTTAACTTTTTGATTAAAATCAATTAAAATCGTAATTGTCCAGAATGACAGAAAAAAACTCGAGATTTTATTTTTTGGTCATATTGCCCAGCCCAACCATTAAATACAAAAATACAAGATTCAAACAAAACAAGATTCAAAAACTAAAAATAAATATACAAATAAATGCACAAATAAATAAAAAAAATATGTAAATAGAATTACATATCAATAAATTGAAACACTCTTGCTTTTACATTTATTTCATGCTACAGACACTCTGTCAGGATGAAATATTATTCAAATAAGGGGGCGGTCCTAAGTGTCTCACTCAACCAGGCAGTTTGCAACGGCAGAGTCCAACCCATGACACGCTTAGGATTAGATGCCACCCCGCAATTTGAATAACATTTCATCCTGACAGTGCGTCTGCAGCATGAAATAAATAAATGTGAGAGCAGAACGTTTTTATTTATTGATATTTAATTCTATTTATATAATTTGTGTATTTATTTCCACATGTATTTTCATGTTTTTATTTTTTGAATCTCATTTTTACTTTTTGCATTATTTTTATTTGTCTTTATTTATGGATATATATGTAGTTTTATTTGCATTTATATGTATTTTTTTGCATATTTTTATATCTGTTTTTATTTTTACTTGTATTTATTTATTTATTTATCTATCCATTCACTTGTTTTTAATTTTGGCAGTTTTGGTCCTTCATACTTGCTGTCAACTAAAGTCGACATCAATGTTGCTCAGGTCTCAGGTTAACAACCAATCACAGCGCAGCTTCAGAAAACAGGTGAGCTGTGACTGGTAGTTGCCTGAGCCCTGAGCAATGTGATGTAGTCTTTAGTCGCCAGCAAGTGGCAAAATGGCCGCCCCCTGAGATGGATAAAAAGGGCTGGATTTTGCTTCATAATTCATATTCCACAAATGTAATATTGATCACAATGTCATGTTTAGACTAGTGAGGTCACATATAACACATTATTGTGAAGAAATGTTCAATATGGTCCCTCTATATATAATAGCAGGTTTTCTCCTATTGCGGGTGGCTGTGGAACGCATCTCTGATAAACGGGCTGACTGCTTGTGTCCAGGTTTGGCGTGCGCTTCCCTTGTATGTCCGACGCATACGACCGCGAGCTGCGCAAGATGGCGCACGGCGTGGCGGCAGAGCTGGACTTTGGTGACTTTGTGCGCGAGGGGGTCTACTGCGTCCTGGGGGGGCCGTCCTTCGAGACCATCGCCGAGTGCCGCATTTTACACCAGCTCGGGGCCGACGCCGTGGGTGAGTATGCGACACGGCTACTTTGCAACAGATTATAGATGCTTCTATTTGTCATGTTCAACTTCATGTGAACATTTTTAATTTTAAAAAAAGTAAAGTAGATTTTTATATTTGATGTTATTATAAATATAGCTTGTATTAAAAAGAATGGCTTGTAACAATTTTTGTTACATTTGACTATAGACTAAACTACTGTTTAATAAAGAGTATGCCTTCATTTTACTCTAACACAAAATGCATTAGAGGGGAAGTCAATCCAAAAATTTTCTTTACAATAATATGTTGCATGCAGCCCCACTAGTCTCAACACTGTATTTTGATTAATACTGCATTTGTACATTGCATTTTGTTAAGCATCAAAATCCACCTGTTTTTTTTTTTTCTATTTTAGAGGGCAGCCATTTTGCCACTTGCTGTCAACTAAAAATGGCATCACGAAGCCGAGCTTTGATTCGTTCCTACCTTAGCCGTGAGCAACTGTGATGTCATTTTCAGTCGACCACAAGTCGCACAATGGCCGCCCCCTAAAAGAGATTAAAAACAGGTAGATTTTGCTACTTTATTCATAATCCTGCTTTGACTTCCCCTTTAACAAAATGAGCAACAATACCCAAAATCGCAAAAATAAAATAATTGTAATTTTAAATGATTATTATTTTTAATTATTGCCATTTTGCTGTTAATACATAATTCAAAGTAAGATAACAGAAGTCATGGTTTTATTGCCAAATTGTGATTTATTTATTTTTCAAAAAGTAACCCTATAGTCTAAAGTTTCTAAAATAAATAAATAAACAAATAAATAAATAAAAATTATTAATTGTGGAATATGAATCACGCAGAAAAATGCACCTGTTTTCATCCGTCTCAGAAGGCGGCCATTTTGCCGCTTGCGAAAAGTCTCACGACCAAACCAGGTGAGCCATGACTGGTCAGTACCTGAGCAACTGTGATGTCATTTTCAGTTGACAAGTGGCAAAATGGCCGCCCCATGAGATGCATAAAAACTGGTGGATTTTTCTGCTTAAGGGATTCTTGACTCATTGAACAATTTTCAGCAGTGAAAATTCATATTTTGTCCAGAATTAATTTTATAACTTCATTATTTTTCCATGTACAATTAATACCTTTAAAAACTATTTTTTCCTCTTGCTATCGACTGATGATGACATCACCTGTGCTGAGGAAGTAGGTAACGACCAATCATGGCTCACTTGCTTTCTAGGATTGGTCAGCAAACTGAGCCATGATTGGGCATTACCTACTTCCTCAACACAGGTGATGTCATCATCAGTCGACAGCAAGTAGAAAAATTACTTTTTAAAAGTATTAATTGTACGTGAAAAATAATGAAGTTACCACATTTATTACAGACAAAATAGTGACTATTTACTGCTGAAATTTGCTCAATGAGTCAAGTATCCCTATTAAGTCATATTGCACAAATGCAATATTAATCAGAACGCCATGTTTATGCTAGTGGGGGCGCATAGAACAGAACAGATACCACTGTATATCCAGGGACATTCTCAAATTAGATTGTTTCGGTCACACAGTAACAACAAAATGATCTTATCCAGTTTGGTGTTGCCATCAGGGAGTCTGAAATCACAATATCCTTTAGGACAAAATCACCACCAGAAATGAAGACAAGCCCTGACCTGTAAATTGAGAAGTAGTTTGTTTGTTTAAATCCTGTATTTAAAAAGTGCCTTTTCCTGAGTGAAACCGGCAGACTGGGCCTCTAAAAAGGTTGTTAAATGATCTCAACTGACTTTATGCATCTGTGCATGTTGTCACAGGCATGAGCACGGTGCACGAGGTGATCACGGCGCGTCACGCCGGCATGCGCTGCCTGGCCATGTCGCTCATCACCAACCGGGCGGTCATGGACTACGAAAGCCAGGCCAAGGCCAACCACGAGGAGGTCCTGGAGACGGGCCGGCAGCAGGCGGCGCAGCTCGAGCGTCTGGTCAGCACGCTGGTCGGCCGACTGGAGCTGTGCCACAACAAGTCCTTGTGAGGATGGCGGCTTTTCTTATGAATGGCTATTTGGAGGATTTTTCTACACACAAACCCCAAAACTTTTTGCGAATATGTTCATCCTGGCAAATACTTATTTACATTAAACGCCCAAAATTGGCTCTGTAGCATAACCTGGGATTCGTCACGCCTGAAGACAAAGTATGCGATCATGATTTGAAGCTGCCATTTTGTCTATTTTCAGGAAGTACTTAAAAAAAAAG
Source organism: Festucalex cinctus (assembly GCF_051991245.1). Lineage (NCBI taxonomy): Eukaryota > Metazoa > Chordata > Actinopteri > Syngnathiformes > Syngnathidae > Festucalex > Festucalex cinctus. The sequence continues at coordinate 25,220,613 of NC_135411.1, read as the reverse complement.
CCACCAGGAAAACTTGTGACCAAGTTTGAACCACGTATACTAAACAAGTGGATGACTCTAAATTGCAAAGGATTTTTCAGAGCACGTCGGTGAAGCTTGTCTTCTCTAGTGTAATATTAGCTTGCTAGTAGCATACTGGGTTAATACATAAACGCACGCTCCTGCTCTTGGTCAGCATTGATGAAACATTCAACACTCTCGAGTCATGCTCTACTTCCTGTTATGTAAATGTTTCACTGGAAAAAAGCACTAGAATTACCGTAAACTTGAAAGGTTCTTATTCTAACCTAATCCTGACCTAACTCCGTAACTGATACTCAGAAAAAGGGATTTTTATAAGAAAAATGTAAAGTGTGACAGAATATTTATCTAAAGTATATTTAACTGGAGTGTGTATATGCTTAATATTGCTATATAAAGATATTATGATGTGTAGTGTGTGGATGGACCAAAACTGTGGGAACAAAAAAAAATAAAAAATAAAAGTCTTATCACTGTCTTATACAGACTAAGTTGATGTCCTCTGAACTACTTTTGCCATAAAATGACTTGTTATATTACAATCTTGAGTGTCCTGTGTCATTAAGAATAAAGCCATAAAATCCACCTGTTTTTATCTATCATAGAGGCGGCCATTTTGCCATTAACTGTCAACAGAAAATAACAACCCAGTTGCTCAGGGCTCATGTAATAATAAATAATAATCACGGCACACCTTGCACATGTCAGACCAAAAAGGTGAGCCGTGATTGGCCGTTGTTGTGAGCGATTGGCAAAATGGCCGCCCCGAGATGGATAAAAACGGGACTAGTGGGAGTGCATACAACATTGTAAAGACACTTATTGGGTTGACCTCCCCTTTAAGTTTAGGATACTCGACTATTCCCAGAAGGCTTGTCCTTCAGCTTATCTCCCATTGGCCTGTTTCCTCCTTTTTTTTCCCTTCAACCCAAACACCCCCTTCCCCCGCCTCATCCAGCCAGATGGGAAAACAACTTTTTTTTTTCCGTGACATCAGGCGATGCAGTGGCTGCCCGTAAAAGGTCATGACAAGTTTTATGAGCTTAGCGTTTGCTTGAGGGCCGCAGAAGATTATTTGCAGGTGTTTTTACTACATGTAAAGTTTTGGCAAGCACTTTGTACATCATCAGCTCTATCCAGAATTCTGCTCACTTATGTAAGACATGATGGTGTTTTTGTAGTTTGTACAGAGTTGTTCCTAATAATCTGATCCTCTCAGGTAGCCAAACTCACCGACAACTTAAGTTCAATCAACTATTTGTGCCTCAAAAGCCCCCCACCCTCCAAATGATTTTTATTTATTTTTTTACATGTGATGTCATCCTTCAACCAGTGCCAGCAAATGGGGAAACATGACAATAACCATAAAACAGGAAATCGTACAGTATGATGTTACAATTGCAGGACATAAATTAATATTGGGAATTAGAGATTTCCTTGTATAGTGTACACTTTTACATGTTTATTATTTTAGCTGTATTTTATATACTGTATTGTTGGTGTCGGGCCAAAACCTCACAAGTCAAAATTGATTTTTTTTTTTCTTCTTTCTTTCTTAAAGCTAAAGCTACACTTGGTCAGTTTACACGTGTGGGTGTATTTTTTTATTTTATTTTTTTATTTATTTTATGAATTATTGACTAAATAATAAAAAATGGCTTGCTCTCTTTGATGATGCAATGTTAATGGTTGAAAATAAGCATGCCGTTTTTGGGATTTCTTGAAAATGGCCATCTTTGGAGACTTTGGCCCGATGCCAGCAATATTCATTTCCATATTGACTCACCAGTTCATTTTGCAGGTTGTGCTAAACATTTAAAAAATAATAATTTTCCATGCAGTCAAAAACGTACTTAAAAACTTGAGTAACATTCATGATGCATGGGAGATTTTTTTTTATATTTTAAAAGTTCTTACATTAGATATATTTTTAATAATATATTATAATTTTGTATAACCCCCTTAATGCAGTGAGTCAAACTGACGAATTTTAAAGATAAGGGGGTACCAAAAAAAATATTTCCCATTTCAAAACATACAGTTTATAAGTATGGACATTTTAGATTATAATGTATTTTGCATTAATTTTTGAACATTTCCGATTCAAAAGATTAATTGCAGCTTTGTATTTATTAAAAAAAAAAAAAAGATCATAATTTCCATCCAGCTGTTTTCTATATTGCATGCAAATTATATGGATTTTAGAAAATTAAATATATTTTGAAAGATTTTTTTTGTTTTCATTTCCCATTACCATTTCTAATTTTACCTTTAAAAAAAATCTTAACAGTAATGAGTAATTTTGGATTTCTTTTTTAAAGCAGGATTTCACATCTGTCCAAGAATGCTGACTTGCATTAACTTTTTTCTCACACACGCGCACACACCCAAGTATGCAGAGAAAACATGCAGACAGACAGGCCTTGTTAGCAAGAGGAAGTAATTGAAGCAGACTGTGTTGACTGTTGAGCAGCCACGCCATCATAAAAGCGTCGGACTGTCAGTGAAGGCAACACCAACTACACCGCACCCACATTTACACTAACTATAGGGCACACATACACTAATGTACTACACGTCAACAAACAAAGTTACATTTGTTTACTACTTGCAATGCAGCTATAAATCATTCACATTTTATTTTCCTTAGAATTCCACACACAATAGCCAATAACGATTTTTTATTATTATTATTATTATTATTATGGGGTGTTTGGGTGTAGAATTTGGATGGGGAAAAGGAATGATGAAGCACTAATGGTTAGCAAATCTGCCTCATGGTTCAGATATTCTGTGTTTGAATGTGGGCTCCTGTGTGGAGTTGGTACGTAGTATGATTTTTATTTCTTATAAAACAAACAAACAAAAACAAAACAAGTTATATTTCCGTTGAAGCTGCGGCAGTCAAGCATTAGACTGCCTCCTGGTGGTAACTTCTAGAACACACTGAATGTCCAATTAAACTGTATACCGACGAGTTTCAGCATTTGTGAAATACAGCCTTTTTTTGTTGACATTTTTTTACTCTACAACTCAAAACCTTAACCAGTATGAAGACTCTAAATTGAATACCACACATTCAACCAAGGATGTCCAATAACACTTTTTTTTTCCCACATCGAGACCAGGACGAGTGTTCACTCTGAGGACTCTCACTGATACCGAGTACCGATATATGTAGCACTTATGATATTTAACACAATGACAAAACATTGTGAACAAAACTGTTCTATTTCGTCCCTCCCGACCGCCATGTGGCGGTGCTGTAACCAGCATGGAATTCCCCCTAACAAAATATGCTCATATTTAGTTTCGGCTGACGTCTTCCCGTATATAAAAAGGGAACGTCGCCAGAACACATCCTGTTTAACCTTTCTCGCACAGCGTTATACACTCCGTCCGTCACGAGTAGCCTGTGATCTGGTTGATCGGGGCTGCGGGTGTTTCTCGCCCCCCTTGGCTGCAACTGTTCAGTGCATTTTTTCTTTCGTGATTTTTACAGATAGACTGGATCTCTCCTGCCATCATTACGAGATCCACTTTTGCCACCTCTCGGCTGTGTACAGCTTCAGGTCCGGGGTGCGTATGAGTTCAATTGACATCTTTGACGAAAGCCGTTTGGATTGCTTTGTTATGACTTGCTGGTGACGATACGGCTGATAGTATCCTCTCCTAGCTTGTTTTGTGTTTGGTTGGAGTGTGTGATTTCAGGCTGAAACAACTCTTACCAGGAGCACCAGCTGCTTTGATGTTTCTGGCTATCTCAGGTGCTGTTATCACGCCGACTGCTAATTTACTGTTCTGCTGATGTGTCAAACGGCCACAGTATAGCGCCAACTACTGCTGAGGAGGACTGTCAGATTTACTTTTTCCTTTAAGGGAAAGTCAACCTCCCCATACAATTATTGACAATATGTTCTATGCACCCACACTAGTCTAAATATGGTTAATAATGTGTTAATATATGGAATATGAGTTAAGCAGCAAAATCCAGCAGTTTTATTATCAACATCCGAAGGCGGCCATTTTACCCCTGCTGTCGAGTGAAAATGACATCAGTTTTTTCAGGTCTCAGGTAACAACCAATCACAGCTGAGCTCATGAGCTGTGATTGGTCGTTTCCTGGGCCCTGAGCAACTGTGATGTCATCTTCAGTCGACAGCAAGTGGCAAAATGGCGCCCCGAGATGGATAAAAACAGCTGGATTTTGTTTTGTAACTCATATTCCACAAATGTAATATTAATCAGAATGTCAAGTTTAGACTAGTGTGGTCACATATAACATATTATTGTCAAGATATGTTTAAGGTTGACTTCCTCTTTAAGTCTTGGGAGTTGGTATTGGCAGCCTTGAAGAATACCTGATACCCAAAAATGAGAGCGACCGGTATCTGTCCTGATTGAATTAAAAACCAAACTATAAGTATTTTCAAATGATGAGGCATATCCTAAATGCCAACAAAGCACCTTGTTGCCACGACAACACACCAACGTGATCGGATGGTTTCAACAAGAATAATTTAATCCAAGGAGACGTCACAGAGGAAATTCCCCATGAATAAGTCAAGACTTGAGTCATGCGGGTTTCCGTACAGAGCAGACCGATGAGTCATTTATGTACCCGTCACAACTGTACGCTTGGAGGAAACAATCGATCTGGGGATTCAAAACCGGCAAAATCAGCATTTACTTCTTCTTGCATAGTCAAAAACGAAACTGTAACGTAGCAAGAATCCGGCGAGGTCCGTCAGCCGTACGTGTGGATGACGCGGTGCCGTTTGAGGTGGTGCATGAGGATGAAGGTCTTGCCGCACTCGGCGCAGTTGTACGGCCGCTCGCCGCTGTGCGTGCGCTGGTGCACGCGCAGGCTGCTCTGCTGCGTGAAGCGCTTCCCGCACTGCGAGCAGCCGTACGGCTTCTCGCCGGTGTGCGTGCGGTGGTGGATGCTGAGGTGCGACGAGCACTGGAAGCCTTTCCCGCACACGGCGCACCAGAAGGCCCGCTTGCGCTTGTGGCTCTGCTGGTGCAGCTTGAGCTGGTGCAGGCGCGAGAAGGTCTTGCCGCACTGCGCGCAGGCGAAGCCCCGCGGGAAGGGGCGGTGGCTAGCGCCCGGGTGGGCGAAAGCGACTTGCGGGGCGGTCGCCGCCGGAACGTCCGACGGTTCCCCGACTTGGGGACGCCTCTGCGGGTAGACCTGCTCCTTGCGTGGGTCCGGCTGCGGTCTCGGTGGGAAGGAGTGCGGGTCCTTGGGGTACTCGCCGTCGAAAACGCCGTTGCAGGTCGGCTGCGACGGCGCCGCCGCTTTGCGAGGCTGCTCGGCGAAGGCGTCCGAGTACTCGTCCACCACGCTGGAAAAGTCCGGGAAAGCGGAGTCGATGTCGTCGCCGTCGATGATGGACGACCACAGCTGGTGGTCCCGCTCGTCCAGAGACAAGTCGGCCAGCTGGTTGTGCTTGACGGCGCCCAGCTGGCACCCGTCCCGACCGAAACCGCCCGACGCCGTCTCCTCCTTCTCCGTCTTGACAAGCATGTGCAGGCCGCTTACCTCACTGCCGTGCTCACCTGACGAGAACGAATCGCCAAAGTCTGAAGCGGTCTTCTGCCGGTCGTCCTCGAACCTCTCGGACACGTTCAGGTACTGCAAAGATGAACCCGCCACTGCACAGTACAGAAAAAAAAAAGTTAGCATTTAGCATGCTAGCAATTTAACATTTAGCTCGAGTTTCACATCCAAAAGTGTGTTCCGTACTGACCAGGGCCGGCAGGATCGCTGATCCACAGAACCTCATCCGGACTCTCTTCTTTGATGGTGAACGAAGCGTTAGCGTCTTCGACCTCAGGACACTAAACAGGACAAGATGAACCATTACAGCAAAATTCAAAACCCTCATTTGAAACCCAAACTCTTAAGTTCAGACCAAACAAGAATATGCTTGTGTTCGCGGGTGAACTACACGGGATTTGTTTCGAGCGGAGAGTAGAGAGGGGAGTGGTGAGCAGTTACACACACGCCACAGAGGGAGAGATTTAGCCACTGTGCTAACTCCAGCACGGATGCCTTTCTGCTATGTTGACAGTTTGAATTAACAGACGGTGCGAAAGGGTTTTGCGTAACTCACTTTGGTTTCTCCTGTTGGATGGGCAGCGGTTCCTCCGTCACTTCCTCTGTCTACCAAGTTTTCTGGACACAAGAAAAGCAATTTTTTGGCATGTTTGGGTAAACGTCATTTTTTTCAAAATGTTAAATTATGCCGCCTGGAAGCAGCAGACTTCATATGTCGTCTGGCATGTCAACTTATACAGTGCTACGACCTTAATTAATAACTACACAGTTTTCCACCACCGGGTCTAAAACCCTACCTTGATACCATAACACTGTCTTGACATTGTAACTTGAAACCCTTGCCATGGCTCAAATCTTTTGTTTGAAACGTTAACCCTGTTTTCAATAATTACAAACACAAACCTAGACTTGAAAGTTGAAACCCTATTTTGAAACTCCAATCATGATTTAAAAGCCCAATTTGAGATCCCAACCTTGGCTTGAAACCATAAACCAGGCTTAAAACTTTACTTTGAACCCCCAACCCCGGCGTTAAGCATAATTTATGACACTGACTAACCCTTATTTGGAAAACCTCAACTACAACTTGAACCTTATTTGAATTAAATAAGGCTTAAAACGCTAATTTAAAACCCTAAGCTTTGCTTTACATCCTCAATTAATCCCCCCATACCCTTGTTATCAAATAACCAAGTCTCGAAACAATCATTTGAAAACGTAACCCTTGTTGAAAACCCTACCCTAACTTGAAACCCTATTTGACACCCTAACCCTGTCTTGAAACCCTATTTGACACCCTAACCCTGTCTTGAAACCCCCCTTTGGTACCCAATCCGTGTCTTGTGGTATTCTTGAAGTGCTTCCATGAATACAATTTCTTTCACATCAAGGAGTCGTCGCTCTTGGTTCTGATGCTCCTTACCGAAGACTCGCTGCATCTGCGCGTTTTTATTCTCCACGGCGAGCAGCTTCCTCTTCAACATCTCGTTCTCGTTCTGTTTCCGCGAGATTTCCAAGTGCAGGAAGGCGCTATTGTCATCGACCAGCTTGCTGATTTCGGCCACCGCCGCCTTCACCAAAACCTCCATGATGGACGAAAGCTGGGTTTGAAAAGCGACGCACGCCATGTTTCGTTACACTCTACAAGCACACTCACATGGGAAAAAAAAGACAATAAATGTGTGCTTTTAATAGCTAAACGTTGGTTAAATGGCACGAGGATGCTGTGGAAAATGTTCCATCCCGAATAACACGTTCACTTCCGCAAGGGGGAGGGGCTTAACGTAACCGAGCCACTCAACGCCCATGACGTTTGTAAAAACGTCATCACGTTCACTTATGTATGTTCACTAAATTAATGATAAATGGGCTGAAGAGTTGCAGCAGAAGTTTTTTAAAATATTCAAAAATACAAAATATATATATCAGCAAATGTACTAGTCACGCATACACAAGTAAATGAAAAGTATATTTATCTCAACATTTTAGGGACAGTGGATCCCTACCACGTCCTCATAAAATAAAATGATAAATAATTTAAATACATGTAGGTGACAAAGCATTATTTATCGTACATACGTATCAGCAAAATCTAGAATAATCCTAAATACTATGTATTCATAGCTGCTCATGCTAATGGCAGTTTAACATTTTTTAATCATTTTTGATTGACTGTTCAACCTAACAATAAGCCCACACAATGACACACTTGACCAATCCTTTCCACTTTTAATCATCTACATAAACAAAAAACAAAACCCATGAGCACACATTTAAAGGTAAAACATTGTGACATCAAGAAAACAAAACGTAATCACTGCTCCAGGTTATGGTTCTCGTACAAAACGGCAGTCATTTGTATGGAAGCATTTACATTAGCTTTCCCTAACCACCTACATGGTCTTTCAAACTTTAAGAAAACAGCAAAAACAGCTTTGGTTCTTGGTTCCTTCATACAAACATGAATTAAACAACACAACGATAACATATTTACATGTTTTAACACCGTTATTTGCTAGGAAAGTTGTTACATTTAATACTTCTCAATTTGTGTCAAAAAAATATATATACTGGCTCAATTACACACAACTAAATGAAATACAAACACTTCTCCATAACATTTTGCACGAGTGACCACAGCAAGGCCACCATTTTATGAATTGCTTTAAACTTTGAAATTTCTCAGAGGGACACATCAATGGGACACATAATCCAACATGTAAAAAGTGCACGCACGCTGAAATATGTTGGATGCTAAATTCTTGAGGTAGCTGGGAGGTAGCGTGAAAGAAATTTATGACCAAGAGTGCTGCAGTAGTCTTTTTTTTTGTTTTTGTTTTTTTTTTGTTTGTTTGTTCTTGGTTTTAACTGTGTGATGTTGTAGTCATCTTTTAGTGGATGATCATTCTGTTTGTTTCTATTATGGTGGTTCACATCAATTTCTGAATATTTTTTTTTTATATTAATACATTGCACACGTGTGACTGACATTGGATTCTTTCTAGTCATTCTGTTTACTGTATTTCTATTGTGTAAATTGGCGGTTTCTGTAAATCTGTTGCTTCTTCAGCCACAGGATGGATTTTTTTATTATTATTATTTTTAATGTGTTTTTTGTGATTTTGAACCATTGTGTTACTATTGATTTTATATTGTGCAAGCCAGTAATAGATGTACGTCATGATTCATCCAGAATAGTGTATAGTGATTATCAAACAATAGCTGTATTGTGACATTATATGATATATGATATGTGCTACTATGGATTATTTTGCATTATCAACCGTTTGATTGGCATGAAAGCGCTAGGGCTCGCTCACAACGCAATTATTTTCTGGACTTCTCGATTCAGGCCACTTTGATTTTAATTTCGGTCGACAAAAGAGGGCGCTATAAAGCCAATGTGGCAGCCCACTGAAATCATTGAAAACAAATGAATACATCTGCTTAATTCTTATTCCACTAACGCATTATTAATCATTCACAATTTTGTGTTTAGACTAGTAGAGGCACTGACAACATATTGCTAACATATTCTCTGACTTGAGTTTCCCTTTTTAAACAATCATGTACAGCATCTCACAAGTCATTACACCCCTCACATTTCAGCAGATAGTCTTATTACATTTTTTTTCACAGTGTAGTCTATTGTTCCCTCAATTCAAAATACAGCCATTAATAGCTAAACATTTGGCAACAAAAGTGAGTAAATGCCCAAAGTGTCATTATTTTGTGTAACCACCATTATTTTATTTACATTCAGTGACAATTTATTTGCAATTTCACACCTGAGACCTTGTAACAACGAGTTACATGACACTGGGGATGGAAATTGACCAACTGTGCTCATTTTCACTTAGGGGTGCACTCACTTTTGTTGCCAGAGTTGTAGCTGGTAATGTCTGTATGTTGAGTAAGTGAACAATACGTTTTCATTGTGTCAAAGTGTCACTTCTTCAGTGTTGTCCCATGAAAAGAATGAAATATCTATGATCACTTTTGTGAGATACAGTACATGAGGTGCAGGTATTATTTTTTGTTCACTCGCCTCAACGTCCTCACATACCACTGTAGTATCCATGAGTTTGACTGTGTGTGGCTTTAAAAAGCCTGGTGAGTGACGTGGGCGTCAACAAGTTTTGAATGACAGGATGGGAGTTGTAGCGATCGGCAGCTCATGTATGAATATGCTTAAGTGTTTTGTTTTTTTCTTCTACCGTTTGTTCAACGAAACGATTGAAAGTGCAGCGCCAGTCACCTAACGATCTTCACCGGCAAAATCTAAATGAGATAAGTCCAAAGACGCACAAGGAGTTGGAAAACGTTCATTCTACTGGTGGACCGTCATGTGCAGCTGCAGTTTGTCGGCGTGGTCGAAGCCCTGACCGCAGACGTCGCACTTGAACGCCGCTTCGCTTTTGCACTGGTGCCGCTCGAAAAGAACGAACGAGTCGAAACTCTGCCCGCACGACGAACAGATGTAGCAGTTCTGAGCCGAGTCCGAGGACGGCAGCTGACCGAAGTCCAGCATGGTCCCGCCGTCCTCGTGCGCCGCCATCCCCACCTGCGAGAACGGATCCAGCAGATCCAGCTCACCGTTGGCGGCGTAATCCCGCCACTCGCCCGCGTCTAAATAGGCGTCGCTCTCGCCCACCTCGCCGTACGGGCGACCCGTCAGCGGCTCGGCCAAAGTCGCCGGTCCGAGCGGAGGATCGGTCGCCGGCTCCTGCGGGAGAGTGTCTGGCATCGGGCACATGAGGGGGTGTGGCCTCTGTGCTTCCTCGTTCTTGTCTGGAATCAAGAAGAAAGACAACACAATTAAATGAACCTTTTTTTTTCTTTTTTTTTTTTCTTTTTTTGTGGATTATTTCTATTCTGCAAAATGACGGTTTGTCAAGAATAACTGACAAAAAGTGTGATCAGATTGATCACATGAGATGAATTTTGTGTGTGCTTGCCTGTGATGTGGACTTTTAGTACATTTTGTTGAGGCTGATGCGGCATATGCTATTTGGGAGAATAAAATTGTGATAACAGATTAATTGGCCGATTAACTCATTCACTCCCAGTCATTTTGACAGAAGCAATCCCGTTCTCTCCCAGCTGTTTTACTGGATTTTGACTGATTTTGCAAGGCCCACAGAATATTGTGTTCTATTGCTATAAAAACATGGAACCTACCAAAAGAAAGATTAGTCTCTTCTCCATCAGGAAAAAAAAAGTATTTTTCTATCTATTTCTGTTTTGCAACAATTAGCATTAGAACATAGCTAAGCTTCATCATTATTCACAAATCTATTTAGAATTGCGTGTAATTGAGGTTTTTTTATGGCCCTGGTTGATCTCCTTTACTCTGCTGCCACCCACTGGCTGTTTGTGTAATAACTACCATTTCTTCAACCATTCTTTGCAGTTGAGAGGCTACATCAAATCCTTCTGTAGGCGCTAGCATAAAAAAATAAAAAATAAAAATAAAAAAAAAAATAAAAAAGAAAAAACATAAAAAAAACGTATAAATACGTCTTTGGGACACTTACATTTAAATAGAACGTATTTATACGTTTTTGGGAGCAAATGAGTTCATGAAAATATATTTTTTGGGTCAAACAAATGCTCAAATGAGCTGCCTGTCAATATCTTTATAAGACTTTTTTTTGGGGATGTTCGATACCACTTTTTTTTTCAGACTGATACCGATACTCAACTCTTGATAGTCAACAATGCTAATACCATTTATATCACTTGTACATAAAATTCCTCCCCCAAAAAATGACAGATAATTTTAAAGACCTATAAATCCCAATATAGTCATGAAATTAATAGCAATTTTCTATTCCTCTAATTTCTCATTTCTAGTGCCTGAATGTAAAACGGCCACTAGAGTGTCACTACGAGTACCGATACTTTAAAATAAGGCTGGTATCGGCAGCTATACAGATACCTGGTATCTAGGGGTGTGAATTGCCTAGTACCTGACGATTCGATTCGTATCACGATTCACAGGTCACGATTCGATTCGATACCGATTAATCCCGATACGAATGGTCACGATTCGATACCGATTAATCCCGATACGAATTTATAAGTCGATTGTTGCGATTTTTTTCCATTCAAATTTAGAAAATACTATCAGTAAATTTGTACATGTACACTGTAAGATTTGTATAAATATATTTATCTAAAACTTGAGGCTTATAACCGTGAGCCACTGTACACAAACAGTTTGCAATCTGTTTCACATTTGAACAGCATTAAAATAAAAATATTAAGGCTTAATGTGCCGTTCATATAACATTCTTCCATGCTCAAGGTGTGAATCCTAAAAAAAAAAAAAAAAAAAAAAAAAAAAAATCGATTCTGCCGATTATTGAATCGATTCGAGAATCGCGCGATGTAGTATCGCGATATATCGCCGAATCGATTTTTTTTAACACCCCTACTGGTATCGGTGCTCGCCCATCCCTAATATTTTTATAATAGTTTATAAATCTTTAAAATTACGAAATGTTTGATCAGACGTTTTTTCCAGACCAATACAAGTATTCAACTCGAGTAGTCACCGATACAAGTACTGATACCACTAGTGCTTTTTTTTTTAATTAACATGAATCCAAAAAAAATAAATAAATTACCAGTACAGAAAATTGCATGAAGTAACCGTTAATGACAATTTTCAATTTTCCATTAATTTCTAGGTCATAATGTTAAAATGGCCACAAGAGGGTGATGGTGGTATCGGTCACAGTTGCGAGTACAATACCTTTAAATAAGGCCTGGTATTGACCCGATGCCAATAACTGGTGTCCGAACTTGCCCATCCATATTTTAAATGTTTGTTTGAATGTCATTATATTTGCCTTGTGTTGTAACGTGTTAATGTGAAAAACATCAAAAAAATTCTTCTGATTTTTTTCTTTGCTGATTGGAAAAGGCCCAACATAAGCCACTTCAATTGGCCAACTGAATAACTGGGCAGCCGGCTTTTTTTTGACTGTGGCTTATTTGTAGTTTTTGTGTTCATTTTTATTTTCTTTTTTTACTCTATACTAAAATTATTTCTATTGTGCAAGGTGGTGGTAATCGCAAATAAGTGACGAGAGGAGCCATCCCATTAATTAGAGGACACGTACAATGCGTGAGTGCTCGTTGTGGACTTATATCGTGACTGTGGGCTATTTTTAGTCATTTCTATTGTGCAAGATGGCAGTCATCGGCAATAAATGACAAGGGCCAATTGCAATAACATAATTATTGATTAATCCACTGGATTACGTACTCTAACTCACTTGATTTTGGAGTCAGGCAGCTCTACCCTCTCTGTCTCTCCCTCCCTCATCTGCCACCCTGTCGCTATCTCTCTCTCCGCCCTCCCTTTCCTGATTTGCCCCTCGTTTATTTCTATTGTGCAAGGTGTCTGGTTCTGATGAGCCGTACCGTTCCTGTGCGTCTTCATGTGGCACTTGAGGCTGGACTTCTGGTTGAAGCATCGTCCGCAGATGTGGCAGCCGTAGGGCTTCTCGCCCGTGTGGATGCGCAAGTGTCGCTCCAAGTGGCCGGCGCGCACAAACATCTTCCCGCAGTACGAGCAGAAGAAACACTTCTTGGGCCGGGAGCCCTGATAAAAGGAGCCGGTGCCGTTTCGGGGTCGGCCGCACGGCTCCCACAGCGGTCCGCGGGGGCCGACGGCGGCGCGGGGGTACGCCAGCTGCGATGGTATCATGTTGTTGTTTTCCCCATAAGGCTTTCCGGGGAAGGCAAAGGTGCTGCAAGAGGCCTCGGCGTGAGGCGGGATAAGCTGAGGTCCCGTCGGGACCGCCGCGCCGTTTTGCGGCGACCGATCGTTTGTCCCGTCACGTAAACTGGGCGACTCCTGCTTGTCCGCCACCTCCCTTTCGGGCCGCGTCACGCTCTGCTCGACGGGCTCCGACTTGACCGTCGGTGTTCGGGACGGTTCGGGACGGTTGGCGGAAACGTGTTCAGCCGCCACCGTGATGTCGCCCTCTGCTGGACCACGGGTGTCGGCGCTCGGGTGCGCCGCTGGGGGGTGTTGGATGTCGGCTGGTACCGACTGAAGACCTGCAAGGACAGATCGCTGACTTGAGACTTAAAGGAGAACTCGAGGCAAAAGTATTGACAAGTAAATTAGAAATCATTAGTAAAGTAAGTTTTTTTCAAGGTCACTGTAGCAACTATGGATGATCAAAACTCCCAAAATTCAAAATAAATAAATTACTAAATAAATAAATAAATGTCTAAAAGTGAAAATAAAAACGGATATAAAAAAATATAATTTGAAAATTACATTAAAAAATAGCTATAAATGGAAACAATAGTAACAAATATAAATTAATATTTAATTTTTGAATTATATTTTTTATATCTGTTTTTATTTTCACTTTTGCACCTTGCAAAGGTGGAGTCCAACCAAAGACAAGCTAAGGATTGCCCCCTCATTTGAATAACATTTCAACTTGGCAGTATGGACCAAAACTGCCAAAATTCAAAATAATTAAATGACTAAATAAATAAATTAATTAATAAAAGTGAAAATAAAAACTGATATAAAAGTATAATTCAAGAATTAAATACTATATATATATATATATATATATATATATATATATATATATATATATATATATATATATGATTAAGAATATATTGAGTTTGCTTATTTTGCTGCATGAAAAAATGTTTCCTTAGGTACATGTGAACTATCCCAATAATGTCGATATTGCTATATTCAGCAACTATATCGCATATCGCATGATTTTCGAATATCGTGCAGCCCTAATATATATATTTTGTTCTTTTTATTAATTTCCATTTATATATATTTTTTTATATAATTTTCAAATTATATATTTTTTTATATCCATTTTTATTTTCACTTTTAGTCATTTATTTATTTTGAATTTTGGCAGTTCGGGTCCTCCATAGGCAACACGGCTTGTGACTTACATCGCTGGTGGATCTTGGTGTGCTCCTTGAGGCTGCACTTCTGGTTGAAGCGTCTCCCGCAAACGTCGCAGCGAAACGGCTTTTCTCCCGTGTGGATCCTCTTGTGCCGCTCCAGGTTCCCGGAATGCTCGAAACATTTCCCGCAGAAGGGGCAAGCGAACCCTCGCTTGAACATCAGCCGGTTGACCATCCGCCGCCGCATGCTGCTGTATAAGTGGCGGTGCGCCCCGCGGGAGGCGGCTCCCACCTGCCGGGCGTCGCCCGGAATGTCGGTCGGGTTTTCATGCGGTCTTTCCGTCGGTGGTCCGGGTTGGTCGCATACCGCCTGTTCTACGGGTTCGCGCTTCACCGCCACCTCGACGTCGAGAAAGTTGCTTTGGAGCTTTTCGGGCCTCCGAGCCTCAGCGACACCTGTGGACGGACAAGAAGAAGCCCCTTTCACACAAACATCCTGAAAACACAAAGCAGAAATCCCACAACCTGGACCAATAAATAAATTTAATTGTCTTGTATGGGGTATATCGGGTTCAATGAACACACACAATTATGTGGTTCAAAACAGGTTCACTGAAAACTATATTGCAGCATGTCCGTTCTACCTCTCTGGAGGGGTGTAGAACTAGAAAAAATAAGTATATTTTTGAAAAAAATAAACAGTAAATTGCAGATAATGAATTGCTGAATATTGGGGGGGGGGGGGGCTTAATCTATCCTTAAGGGTACATAATCTGTCCTCAGACCCTTGAACCCCCCAGGATTAATCTGTTCTAGGACTCTTTAACCCGGGGGTTAATCTGTCCTCGGATGCTTTAAACCCCGGCAGGTTAAAGTGTCGGGAGGGTTAATCTGTCCTGTTACACCGTAAAGCAGTCCATTCCACATTTGTAGTTTTTTTTTTTTTGCATGGCAGGGTTGCTGCCACCCTCCTCAAAGTTGCTTCATGCCAGTAAAAGTGATACAGACCCCGTCAGACCATGACAAAAGTACCATTCAATTAGCTGCAAATCCATAAGCATATAATACCCATAAAATCCAAAATATTGGGTTGATTCGTGATTGTTTTGACATTTTTAGAGATGTATCTGGGCATAGGTAGAGGTGTACACATAAAGTATGGTGGAGATAGTTGCAGTTTTCTAAGAAAGGTTCATGTTTACAAAAACTCGTGTGTACGCTTCACTTGACTGCCATTGGCTAAATATACAGCCATTTGGGTAAAACAAGTGAAACCTCATATGATACGTATGTAAAGACGAAGAACAACAACAGCATCATCAAACGAAGCCACGCCGAGTTGGGTGCACTCCAACCCGGGTCCAAGTCTACCCACCTCGGTGCTGGGGCTGCTGTTGCTGCTGCTGCTGCTGCTGCGCTTCCCGCAGGCTGTCCGCCGTCCGGTGGGCGGCTCTCAGCTCGCCGTGCAGCACCTCCACGCTGCTCCTCAGCCGCCGAATCTCGTGTTCCCGCTGGGTCACCTCCAGGCGTAGGACCACCATGCCATCCTCCACCACTTTGGTGATCTGCGCCGCGGCGGCGTTGCACAGGGCGGTGATGATGGAGCCGATCTGGCTGTGGAGAGCCGCGCCGCTCGACATGATGATGGCGAGAGGGGCCAGGGAAACAATAGCAAGGGGGAAGGTTACACTTGGGTGGGGTTGTTGAGTTAATTCGGCGTGGGCATCTTGCGTACTGCTTTGTGTTAGCTAACTTGCTATTTGGTTGTTGTGTAAACACAAATGTAGCTTGGGCCGGAAATCGTGGTGAACGTAGTACCGTAAAGCAGCTGAAACGACGTAATGTTGGATGCTGAAAAAAAAACAACAACAAAAAAACACGTCGACCGGAAATCATGCAGCGAGTAGTCGGCAACTAAAAATTTACAGTACAATTAAAAAAAAAAAAAAAAAAAAAGACTGTTAATCCTTCTCTTAACCTGAGGAAGATGTTTTCTCATATTAGAATAAAGTGTAATTGGACATCCATAACAGTACGTGGCAATGTTAGTATCATTTATTGTTTTATTGATGCACGTCAAATATTTTCTGTTATAGACTTAAAGGGATAGTTCGGATTTTTGGACATGAATCTGTATTGCATCTTCACCTCTAGTAGTGTGCGATCAGCACTGACTTACCCCTGACAGTGTTCCGTGACACGAGTTCTGGTCCGGTTTTGGTTGAGAGGAAAGTAGTCCGGCAAGTAAATAATAAATAAAGCGGAAATAAAGCGTCAAAAAAACAAAAACAAAAACAAAACTATTTTTGTTCAAAAGAGTGCTACAAAGTAAAAAATGTTCACCTTCATATATTTTGAAACAGGCGTCGTCCATAGACAAATTATAGCAGCAAATCATGCAGACTCGTTAGAGGAGAGATTCAGGCATCTTGTCATGCCTCAGTCATTGCTCTGTTTTTAGCTAACTTTGAACTAGAGCAAGTTTTAGCCAACATGGTAGTTTGGGGCAACTTGTCTCAGTCATTTTGGGGTTTGTTGTCACATATGCAAAGAATGGGCCAATGAAAAATGCACCTCTGGCAATTTGGTTTACATATGCCAGAACTGTTCTTTAGATGATGAGTCTGAAGAGTGAGGAAATTAGTTTGCCAGGTTTTGTTTCATTGCTTAATTGTTGGAACTACAGTATGCCCACGTGTCAGGACTGGTTTAAGTTTCATAATGAACCATCCATACATTAACCGAAATGCTTTATTTTTTGAAATTCAATTTAATCTCAAATTTCCAGTTTAAGGGAAGCAAAACAGACATTTGAGGCTGAGAGCTATGACCTACATGCCAGCAGTTCCTAAGGACTTTAATTTATTGCATAATATTTTATGTTAAAGTTTGCATATAGTGAATTGTTAAGATCAATGATAAACAATTTCTCTGGCTGTAAAACAAATAAACAAAACAGGAGAACGAGTATAAATTTGTCCTTGTTTTATTAGTTGCAAAATCCAACGTGACATCTTACCCCATATAGTGTGACAACTTACCCATTGGTGGGGAAACATGTCACATGTTCACTCCTTCTTTTTGATGGCTTTAACTCTGCACTGACACAAAATGTGAAAATTTTAAATGTCTAAATTCAGCATTTGGCATGTGTCATTGCACAGACACAGCTAATTTAATTTTAAAAATGAACATCTTTAGCCTTTGGAGGAACAGAAATTGAACAATAGGCAAAAAAAATCATGGATTTACCTTTGTTGTGTTGATAAGGGAGGAAGAAAATCGTGTGGTATGAAGAATTTGCTTTTATTTACTTAACACGCAGGCAGTGGAGAAACAACTGGTGATAAGTTGTAGACAGTTTGATGATAGCTGATCTTGTTAGTTTATTTAGACAGATCAAAATCACACTAAAAATAAACCACAATTCCACCGACAATTCTTTCGATGGCAAACCAGATAGATGGCCAGGTGGGTCTGTAAGGCTGCCAATTGACCTTTCGCAAACTCCGCCCCTCAAACGAGCATTGACCAATCACACATTTAGTAACCGTTGCTATGTAAGCATAGTCCGTCACGCTTTACTCAGCTCTCGATGACGTCCATAGTCTGATTGATTCTATTTGATGGCTTACGAGACTGCTAACCACCATAAAACTTTACGGAAGAAGAGTGACAACCATTAACAAGCTCCGGACCTCCAAAATGATGAAGCGGTGTGCCTACGGAGTATGTAAATCGGACTGTGCTAAGGTAAGACTATGCTAACTCTATCGGCCTAACTAGCTAGCTGTAGTGTAGTTTGCTTTCGGGGCAATAACAAAACGATATCAAAGTTATTGTAGTTACTATTAAGGAATAATATATATTACTAGAATGTCATTCCCATCTAAGTTAAGCTTGTTCAGTCAGTGGTTAATGTTAGTTTAATGTCTTCTGTTAGCTTTTGCATTTGTCTAAATGTTGCGAGCTAACGTTAACACAAAGCTTCGTCAATTTTGGAAAACTTAGCGTCCTAATAAGTGCCCCGAGCTTATCTTGTTTTCATTTTTCATGCAGCATTTTGCGAACGGACACCCGTCTCCGGAGTATCCCAATCTTGTGCTCTGCTGTACAAGTGTTGAACCAGACAAGGGAGCAGCTCGAAGGCTGTTAACCTTAACTAAATCCATGGCTAGGGTGACATAAATAATTTTTTTTACGATGGACAAAGAATAATAATGACTGATCTGATGCTTTCAAAGACAACCCCCCCCCCCCCCCCACTAATGTTTATCTAGCTATAAACACCGAGGTTTAGCTAACTTGCTGACCTAACAGTAATCCTCATATTTTAACAATACTAGACTAATATAAGTAAGAAAACTTACCTGGCAGTACAAGAGCACGACTGGTCCATAATGCTGTGCTGGTTGCATCTGAAGTATAGGTCATGGGGTTTTCTCAGATTTAGCGTACGTCCTGTGTGTTTCCCCTTCGCTGGCTAATTTAATATTATGACTATAACCCTCCACTGCATATTGTAAACCTTTTTGCCTCGATCTGGAGGATATTGCACTGGTATTGCTCCAAAAGAAATCACTAATACACGCCGGTGTAAGTCTTCCCGTCACGGCTTGTGCTGTCGGAGTCACCAAGCTTGACGGACTAGCAACAGTAACTAAGGGGGGCGGAGCTTATGCGAAAGGTCAATTGAACTGCTTCTACTATTTATTGATGACATGACTGCTGACAAAAGCAACTGGACACACTATGAAGTATTTAGGGCAAATTTACCTGCTCATATTCAGCCAAATGTTTTAGAACTCATTGGACGGTACTTGACCGTGCAGATGGAGAATAACCCACCACACAGCAGTCTGTGAGGAGTATTTAAAGGCAAAGAAGTTGAATGTTATGCAATAACTAATTCAATCACCTCATCTGAATCTGCCTGAGCGTACATTTTACTTGCTGAATACAAAAACTGAACAACAAGCCGGAACCGAAAATAGTTGCAGTAGAGGCCCGGCCGAGCATCACCACGGATGAAATCCAGCGTCTGGTGTTGATATGTTCCAGACTTCAGGATGTAATTAACTGATTGTTTATTTGTCCCATTACTTTTGGTCCCTTAAAAGTTGTCAGGTCGGCGACGTGGTGAGGGAAGGCGAAGCAGGGCACTAGGGCAGACGCGTCGTCAAGCAGGGGTTTTATTAATAAAACAAAAGCAGGTGGCAAATAAGGAACCAATCAAACACAAATAAACTCCGGGCAGACGAGCATGGGAAACTAGGGCAGCGCGATAGGGCAGGACTCCGGCAGCAAATCGGGGAGAAATAATAATGAACCGACAATGGACAGCGAGGTGACAGGAAGCTAAATACACACTAATTGACAACGATTAGACACAGCTGGGCAAAACAGAAGTGGCAGGGAATGCTGATTGGTAGATACATGAGGAAGGGCAGGCAACACAGGTGGATAAAACAATACTTAGACTCAAACGAGGGGATAACACTAGGACAACAACTCAAAAACATAGAACATGACTGACTTAATGGATACATGAGGATAAATAACCAAAACCCAAACTAAACCTGACCCATAACAAAAGTAACCCTGGAAAAACTAACAAAAGTCTAATCCAAACGATGACAAAAGTTAAGTGGGTGACAAACTATAAACTTACACCAACCACCTTTGAAAGTAAATCCCTTCGAATTCAAGCTAAAAATCTGCAGTTAAAGCACATCTTGTTTCATTTTCAGTCTTTTGTGTGTGTGTGTGTGTGTGTGTGTGTGTGTGTGTGTGGTGTTTAGGGCCAAAAAGATGAGCATTGTGTTGATGTCCCAATATTTATGGACCTCACTGTACAAATGTGCCCCCCCCCCCAAAAAATAAATAAATAAATAAATAAATAAATAAAATAAAACAACAACAAAAAACTTTGCTGTAAATATCATACAACTAAATAATACAAATTCTAAAAGTCCATCTAAAAACTGTGTTGTCATTTTCAGTCTACAGCAAGCAACAAAATGGCCGCCCCCTGATGAATTTATTCATTCATTCAACATTCACTGTCTATGTTTAGGAGATTAACGGCAGATGGGATGAAGGACTTTTGAGTACTGGCGAAGTTTTACTTTCAGGGGCATTTCTTGCAGGCCTAAGAGAGAATTCCTTTGGTAGATCATAATTTTTTTATTTTTTTTAATAATGGTTCTTTTTGCCCCGTTATCTGTAAACAAATTGTGCCTGAGTGCCTCTGGTGTGTTCTCATAATTTTCAGTTCCAGTTGAAGCTGTTTTTGTCTTTTCCAGACAGCAACTTGCACCCACAGATAGAGGAACATGTTCAAAGGCTTTCAATAAAAGTGTGATTTTAAGCTTTGAGTTCAAAAACAGTTTCAAGGTTTGTAAGTCTCAATAACTTCCACCATGTTTTTTTTATTTGTGTATTTAACAAAAGCTCTGTGTGTGTGTGTGTGCCTTGAACTGACTAATAAAGTTTTTTTTAATGAAACAAAATGGCTGCACATTTCTTTTTAATGAGTGTTACAGAGGCATGTAGTTGCACTTTTTTTTTTAACCACGTCCTTGTAAAAGCCTGAAATGAATCAACTCCTGAAATGCCATCCTTCAGGTCACTATCATTTCTCAGCATCCAAAAATACTCCATTATCGGACTTGAGCTCACCGCACCGCACGCTCGTGACGTGCGGAGTGAGACGTACCGCACAATATCTCTTTGTTTTGTTAGGATCAAGTTTTTCGAGTTACCCAAAACTATGTACTGGGTTAAGTTTCACATGACGTACTCACACTGGAGTCCAACATGTTCGTCTTTAATAACGTGGAGTACATTTGTGGTTTGTGATTTTGACATAAAGGCATACATTTGGGTCCGTAAAGAAAATTAGCTTTGCTGTTCACAAAAACATATGTTAGGTTCACTTATGACAGAATTGTCTTTTGTGTTTACAAAATACATATTTTAGGTTAATTGAAAACTTAAGACTTAAAAAACAAATCATTAATTGAAGATGCTAAATTGTGTTTGATGTTTAAAAAAAACATGTTTGACACAAAACTGCCTTTGATATCCATAGAAATGTTATGTATTTAGCTTTTAATAGCAAGGCATGCATAGGTCCATTTAAAAATCAAAATGGTCTTTGACATTTACAGAAATGTGTATATTAGGTCCATTAAACCTCCTGAATTGTCGTTTATGTTTACAGAACTTAGGTTAACTGAGGACTGATCTCGTTTCTTGGTGTTCATACATTGAAGACTCGAAACCATCTTTGATGTTGAATGCTCACTGATAATTGAATTGTCATTGATGTTAACAAAAATTGCAAGTTAGGTCCATTAAATCATCTAAATTGCCAAATGTTTATGAGAATTGTTAAGTTCAACACTGACTCCAAATTGCCTTTGATGTTTATAAAAACATGCACACTGTTCATTGAAGATTGAAGATGGTCTTTGATGTAAAAAAACAAAACAAAAACACTCGGCTCATTGAAAAACATCTTTGATGATTACCAACGCATACATTTGGTTCCCTGAAGACGGGTGATTAAAAAAAAAAAAAAAAAAAAAAAAGACTAATTGATGTTTACAAAAATGTGTACATTTGGTTCACTAAAGACTACGTTTGTTGATGTTTAAACATGTACGCTAGGTTCATTGAAGACTTTACTGTCTTTGATGACTGAAAAATGATCTTTAATATTTGGATAATTGGTTGCATGTCTTTGATGTTTGCAAAAACATGCACGTTGGCGTCCCTAAATCAGAGGTGTCCAAATCTAGTCCTGGACGGCCACTCTTCTGCATGTTTTAGATGTTTTCCTCCTCCAACACACCTGAGTCAAATATTCAGCTCATCAGCAAGCGCTACAGACGCCAGACGCCGATCCTGATCATTTGACTCAAGGGTGTGTGCTTCGGTTCATTGAGGCCAAAAAGTCTATGGATGAAAAACGCACACACTTGAAGGCAAATTGTTCTTCGTGTAATTGTGAGTGTGCATGCTTGTGTACGTCTGTGCCAGTTCTAGGATTGACAGGCCATTATTAGAGGGTCTCTCGCCTCTCACCGTCAGCTGATCTGACCTGTTTTGGTTTTACCAGCTTAGCTCACATTGTATTCCATGACTCAATTTCTGACATATGATTAATTCCGAGTTTAGAAACAAGGATTTTTTAAATGACGCGTCTGACCGACGCAACTCGCTTGTCAACTTCCTTTTCGGTTAACGCAAGAGGAATGCGAGATGACTTGGCCACACAAGAGTTGGCATTGTTGAGTTCTTTTTTACGTGTGAGTCACCCCACCCTGCGATTAAGCTTTTAGGATGCCTTTTTCTGATTGACAGCTGGTATTTTTCGCTTGGCAACATCAACCGCCTCGATGGCGTAAACTACAATACACTCAACATCAATGCCCAAAAAAGTCGACAAACTCGTGACAGTCGTAGCTTGCGCTTTGCCAATAACTGCAAGGAATCATCATACCGATCATGTCACTTCGGCTTGCCTCAATTAAGGTACCGAAGATACTCGGTTGCCCGAAAAACTTTGAGCCACTCTGAAGTAATTGGCATCATTTAAACTAAGCATTTGAAAGCATCTCAGATGGATTTCTGTGATTCACTTTATTTTGGAGTCAGCCAGCCGTCCCTCAAACATCTCCGCTTCAAAAATGCCCCTAAATACCCCTTAACTGGAGCATGTAAGAGGGAGCACATAACTTCTATTCACTTTAGAGTCTATCTTAACATTCAATTTCAAAATGGTCTATTCCGCCAAGCCTGCCCGGTGTCTCAGGTCAGCTGACCAGTTGATGCTAGAGGGTTCAAAGTTTAAGCTGGAGCTTAGAGGGGACAGACCCTTTTCTATTGCTGGTCTCAAACGATGGCACAACCAGGTGCACGTCAAAATAAGCAGCCTCATGATTCATTTGCGAAACTCATTTTTCTTGCTTGGCTTTTAACACAGCTCAACACTCAGCCCTCGTTTTAGCGTCTCATATTATTTTAAATTTGTTATTTAATGTTTCTAAAATTCAATTTGGATTTCTGTACAGTAAAATTTGGTGGTTCCACTATTTTGCAGTGTTTATTATTTGGGCCAGTTAAAACTCAATTTTGTTCTGTTCTATTTGGGATGTAATTCCAAACACTGTCAATTTACAAGTTGATGAACAAAATCAGGAAGTAGCTGCATTTCAAGTACAGCCTCGTTTTTGCTGAACATTATTGAATGTTAAATTCTCTTCAGTCCGGATTTTTATGCCTACAAAAGCATCGGCTGTAGATTTATTTTTATAATGTGCATCTTTGGGCATGATTATTGAAGTATATTGTGAGATTATAAGTTATGTTTGTTAGTTTGTAAAAATAAAAAATATACTACTACTACTACTACTACTACTACTACCACTACTACTACTACTACTAATAATAATAATAATAATAATAATAATTGTGGGATATAAATTAAACCGCAAAATCCATCTGTTTTTATCCATTTCATAGGGCAGCCATTTTTTCTTATATCGTCACCTGCTGTTGAGATAACAATGACATCACAGTGCCTAAGGGCTCAGCCTGCGAATACCACAACCAAACCCCCCAAAAAGTTGATTTGTGACTGGTTGTTGAGTCATGTTTTTTTTTCAGCAGCAGTTGTTTTTAAAAATGCTCTCAATAAAATTGAGCTGAGGATTCATTTGAGGGTTTGGTTTCGGGTTAGGGATGGGGCTGACATTTTTTTTTTTTTTTTCATTTTCCCTCAGGTGTCACGTACGTTCCTAACACTTCACCTAGTTTGATGTAATTGAGGATTAGTATTACAAGCGATAATTATCTAACGATAGCATTAAAAAAAAAAAAAAAAGCTGGATAGTATCATGGCAATTATCATTAATTATAAAATATGACTAAGTAGGAAAATCACCCATATGTAATAAGGAGATGTTAATCCCACTTCCCTCTAATGTGGAGTCAATTTGTGAGTGTTTTTGATACTTTCTTGATATTGCTGCGTGCACACAAGAACGCTTGAATAGTCAGCGTGACTGCATGGAATTAAAAAAAAAAAAAAAAAAAAAGAAGCTCCTGTGTCATTTCGCAAGGGCTCGTTTGCATTTTGGCATGAGGAGGAAATGAAAAAACACCTTACAGGCAGGCGTGTTCTTTCTAACTGCCACACCTTAGCGCAGCATCATGGGTAGTGTGGGCGCATATTTAAGGAGTGCACCTGCTTTCCACTCTTATTCTCTCACTCCAAGGAAAAGGAAAAAGGACGCATTTAAGACGACTTTATTAAAAACTTCTAAAACTCAGGTAAGCCTCTCCAAGTTTACTTTTAGACCACATTGTATTATTTACGTAGCGAAATGTTTTGTTTTGGGGTTGTTGTTTTTTTTTAACAAATACTGACATTCTGGAAATATATTTTGACAGCAGATGTACAAAATTAAGTAGCTTAAAATTAAAGAATTGTGTACTTTGATCTGAAATACAAAAAGAGTTGGTCTAAAGTGCGTACAATTCTTGGAATTTAAAAAATGTCAACTTTAAAGTCTGGTTAAAGGTCTTTTATTGGAATGACATATTGTCGCAATGTATGCCGAAATGTATAAATTGTGTACTTATATCCAAAATACAAAGAAGCCCTCCTCGGGTTGCTAAATTTGGAAGTTTATTTATTTATTTATTTTCAGATTGTGAACTTTACATCATGATTAAGGAAAATCTTCAAGAATATACTGTCACTGCCCAATGGAAATCTCAAAATTTTGTGACTGAAATACAGAGATCCTGGCAAGGGTTGCAAAATTCTGAGAGTTTGTTTAAAATTGTGAACTTTACAACTCCATTACCAGTAATTCGTTTTAAAAGAATTACCACGGATATTTTGTCATCGCCTAATAGAAATAACATTTTGAAATTTTATGAATTGTGAACCTTTTTTTCTGAAATGACAATAAGTCTGATTCAAGTTGCAAAATTCAATATTTTTTACAAACTGTGAACTTTACATCACAATTCCATCAGAATTGCCTTGAATATATTGTCGCCGCCTAATAGAAATGATCACATTTTGTGAATCTGAAATATTATCACAGTCTGCCTGTGGCTGCTAAATTTGGGAGGATTTTTTTTTTAAGTTGAAAACTATACATCATGATTAAGAGAAATTTATGAGAATAACCAGGAATATATTTGGTGTTGCCCAAAAGAAATCTCTGAAATTTAGGAATCTGAAATACACAGAATGCAAACCTCTGTGTCATCATGATGTGGGGGAATGCATGGGAATCACCAGAAATGTTTTTCTCGTAACAGAAATCGCATGTACATTTTATGAATTTTACTTTTGTCCGAAATGCGACAGATTAGAAATCCACGCCTCTTTGAATGTAAATTTTCAACTAGGTCATAAATTGCTTCGTAAATATTATCCATGTATTATCAATTTAGGATTATTTGAAGCAAATGTTGACATGCTGGAAATACATTTGAAGTGAGAAATTACATCCTTCTTCTCATTTAACAGTTTAGAATGTATCGAAGACTGTTCCTGGTGGGAGCCATGTTGGCTGTTTTGGCACTTCCGGCTGTGCGAGGAACAGAACATTTGACTTTCGACAACGCCGTGATGGTTTGTATTCTTCTTCTCGTTAATGCAAAACTGACTTTCATAATCACCAAAAAAAAAAAAAAAAGTATATTGAGAATCACCGAAGACTATGTTCTTGGATTTTTACCAACAATACATAAGTTAGTTGCGTAGAAGACTAAATTTCCTTAAGGTCTTCAAAAAGTGGGGTTTTTTTTTTTTTTTTGTTGTTGTTTGGTTTGATGCCACCAAAAATGGTTTACTAGGTTCACTAAAGACAACATATTCAAAATTTTCAGCGCAACAAAGCCCAAGACTCAAAATTATGGCGCTTCCTGTTTTGTTTTGTTTTTTTGCAAAACTTTCCGACTTGCTTTCAGCAAATGATTAAAGGCAAACCTTTGCATGGTCTTCTCCAGGCAAACGTCACCCGAGAAGGCTGCGACGTCACCAATCTGTGTCTGGAGAATCCGGACAACTGCAGCCCTGTGAACAACACCGGCTGTCTGTTCACGTCCTTGAACGCGGACCCGCCCATGTCTTCCGATGGCTTCAATCTGTCCGTCAGTCTCAGCGGAAACTCCGCGGATTTAATCGCCTTTGGACTCACACAGAACTTCACTACGGTGAGAGGCGACAAGGAACATGAAACAATATCAGGTTGCAAGCCAAAAGAAATTGACAAGAATATTTTGATGGAACCAAGTAGAGATCACGTAGTGGCAAATTTGCGTTCACCTTGAGATGTCAAATAAATACTTAACTTTCTAACAACATTGAGGGCAACTAAAGGAAATTAAGTACATATGAAAGCACACAATGGAAAAGAATCTGAAATACAATGAAGTTTGCCTAATGTTGCCAAATTCCAGGAATCTTTAAAAATGATGACGTTTGCATCATCATTCTGTGAATCCAAAATACAAAGACACTCACAAAGGGTTGCCAAATTTGGTCAAAGAGTCGACATTTTTAACTTTCCGTCATCAAGAGGGGAAATTTATGGGAATTATCAGAATATTTTTTTTTAATAATCCCCCCACCCCTCCCACCCCCAAACTGCAAAAATGTAAGGAATTATGTTAAATTGTGAACTTAATAGCATGATGACAAGGAATTAATGGGAATTACATGTTGTTTCCGCCCAATAGAAATCACTTATCGAAACATTTGGGACTTGCGTAGTTTTATCGGAACCAAGAAAAAAGCCAGCCTAGTGTTGCCAGATTCTGGGAATTTTAGCAATTATGAACTTTTCACCATCTTTCGAACAGTTGTCTTAAAACCAGTTTTGGTGATCATGAATTAACTCATCGGTCTTTGTCGTCAAACAGAGCACCACCCAGCTGTTTGTCTGTGGAATCCACAACGAATCATTTTTCTTCCAAACCCTGAACAGAAGCTCGGACGGTACTCTGACGCCAAACGAGAGGGTAAGCCATCCATTCTTCCTTCTTTCCTTCCTGGAAACGAACTGTATTAAAATGTCTTGTGATCAAACAATGTTGTTGAGCTCATGTGACGGCTTCGCATGCAATTAGTGAGTCAAACAAAACCTGTTCCTGTGTCAACTCCAGCAAAAAGTGACCGCAAATCGAGAAGTTTCTCAGCAAAGTCGAAACCAAGCCTCTTGAATAACTCTTTTGGGAGTCGTTGGCAGAGCAATATTTTAGACTTCTTCAATTTCATTTCCGTGCAAATGCCTCATTCCACCAAATGTTCATTAAACCGAAGAATCCAATGAACACTAGGGCCGTAACTAACCATTATTTTAAAAAATCGACAAAGTTGTTTTTTATTTTATCGATTGATCATTAAATCGGCTCTGAGTCCTGTTGACATGAAATAACAGGAATCCTAACGAGGAGCGCCAGAGACTGAAATTGTCGTCAATTTTTTATTTTTTTTTATGGGCAAAGAAAAGTCTTGGCCAGCTCTTGCTTGATCATTAAACTCGGAAAGTAAATAAATAAATAAATAAATATGGCTAGTAGATGTCAGCAGGTCAGGTCTCTTTTGAATGACATCACCATGTTTCAAAACAATGCGGAAGCTCATGAACACGGCGTATCTTTGGAAATTCGACCATTACAAGCAGCTTGTTATTGATCAACGTGTTTGTGCCGATAAATCTGCTACAATGTGTCACAAAGGGAAGAAAAGATGACGAAGATTCTTTGAATTTAGAAGTAGAAGTAATGAATTATTACACTGGTGATTTTTGTAAATACTGTACATTCTTTTGCCATCAAAAAAACATCTTCATTGATGTTGGTATTTTATAGAAGAAAGGGACCTTTGAGGCGTCACTATAAAGAAAACAAATATTAGCGTAAAAGTTACAATTGCCATAAAATATATCTTTTCATCTTGTGGTGAAAGAAAACAGTCCAGTCTTTCATCTGGTAGTTTCTGCATTTACATAAAACACAAAATTTACACACAATACTCTAAATTGGTTGGCACTCAATAGGTTTTCTTTAAAAAAAAGAAAAAAAGATTGCACTGAGATTTTTTTCAATCATGCTTTAATTTCAGTCTCTTCATTCAAAAAAATGACATTATTTCATTTCAATTGGCAATACAGAAAATACACTTTTACAAATGTTTTTCAGTCTTTTCAAAGTAAAATGAAATATTTTCAAATATCTTATTTTTGTGGGGAAAAAAACCCATAAAGCTAATCCTGTCAGCTTTCATGGATGACAATATTAATTTATTTCAAAGATTTGTACAACTTTAAATTAAACAAAGTATCTAAGCGATGAATTGATTATCAATACATTTAGCCATTAATTTGATAAGCGATTAGTTGCTGATTAATTGATGAACTGCTGCACCTCCAATAACCACGCAGCCGATTCCATAATGTCCTCCTATTTGAGTACTCCCAGTGATTTTGGTTATAATCAAGAAAAAACATCAGCAATTATGAGCTATTTATGTTGTCATGGTTATATTTGTCCCAACAAATGCAGCTTAAGTTGTATATGGCATTAAAAATGAGCAAACTATTGAAGTAGAAGGACGGTCTATTGATTTTATTTATTTTTTTTCCGTGCAGAAGAGTTTGCCCTTGTATATAAGCTGGTGTTTTTCCCCCCAACAATATATACTGTAATGACCAGATTTACCCCCAAATTCCATAGGGTTAATTTCTATTGCCAAGATTTTTTTAGATCTACTTTGTCAGGCTAAAGTTGTAATTTTACAGAAAAGTTCAAGAAAGAAACTCAAATATCACTTTTATTGTCGTTGTAATATGCTCCGCTTTTTTTTTTTTAACAGCATGCTTGTTTGTTTTTCCTTCTGTTTCAAAATCTTTTGCAATATATGAAAAAAATAAATAAATCCCTCTTGCGATGAAGTTGGATTGGCCTCAAGATGGTTTAGTTTGCTTTTCGCACCTCCCCATATATGGGCATGAACATGGAAAAAAAAAAAAATTAGTGCAAATTATTTTGATGGTTTGAGAAGCACAGCAGTAAGACATCATACGCCGAGAACTTCATCCAAGTTACTTTGCAATGGAGGCCTCAAGGCTGTTTGTTCTGTTGCACAAACAAGTTTTTTTTTGTTTTTTTTGGGGACGTTCACATGACGCCTCATGTGAGCCTCACCCTTCCTAACTTCTTTCCTGACCGCGTCCTCAGACCACAACCCAGATCCGCAACAAACGGACCGGGACCCTCATCCAGTGTGAATTTATCATTCCAAATGTGGACACAAGCATGATGGGCGAGACCCGGGACGGCACCACGGCCGTTGTCGTTGCGGGAGATGGAACGGTGAATCCAACCTCTGGTTAGTGCCGTGCCTTTTTTTTTTTTTTTTTTAAATTGGTTGTTTCACACTTGTAGTTTGACAAACAGGTTCATAAACAATGCAATGTTAGAACCCAGACCACGCCTCGCAGCAGCTCTTAGACCAGTTGATTTGGTTTGGACCTGTGAGCTTTTATCATTGAGGGACCGGTAGGACAATTACAGGGAATAGATCAATGCCGCCTAATAGAAATCATCTAGTTCCACATTTTGTTCATACTAAATTCAAAGAAACATGTTCTATGGTCACAAAATGTTATGAGTTTTTGCGATTTCCAACATTCCGTCATTATTGAGGAATTTACTTATGGGAAGTACAAGGAAGAAATTGTTATCACCTAATAGAAATCATGTTGTTACACTTTATGACCAAATCTTAAGGTTGCCAAATTCCATGGGTTTCTAAAACTGAGAACTTTATGAGACCATATTTGTGTACGTTACAAAAAATTGTCAGTGCCCAATAGAAATCAGGGATCTCAATAGTCAGGAAAAAAAAAGAAAAAAGACAGCACTCTGTGGTTGGCAAATTCTGTAAATTTTCAAAATTGAGAACGTTGCTTCATCACTGAAGGTTGTTCATGGTGATCAACCCAGAATGTATCTGAACGGCCCAATGGAAATCATGGATCCCCAATTTTTTACAAGTCATATATATTCAAAACACAAAAAAAAGCTTAGGGTCTCCAAATTTGAATAATTTTCCAAATTGTGAATATTATACAATCGTGAAGGGAATTTATGGCAATGAGCAAGAACATGTTGTCATGCAATAGAAATCTCTAAGAGTCTAAGTGCAAGTGTGAAAGCTTTTTACAGTACATAAGTGAAGGGATTCCTGTCTTCAAAGTATCTAAAGTACTCGTGTTTCTGACCTCTTCAGGGCTAACCGACACTTTCAGACTCCTTCTGTTCACCGAACAAGCAGTGAACCTAACCAACGCTGCAGGCACAGTCACCGAACCCGCCCCCACCCCCACCCCCACCCCCATCCCTCCACAAACTCTGGGCATCAATCGGGAGGGCTGCGGAAACACTAAACTGTGCGTGGAGTCACCGGACAACTGTAACCCTGAGAACGACATCCCATGTTTGTTCGCGTCCTTGGACACGACAGATGCCACGATGGATACCACCTTCAACATCTCGACGGAGCTCGTCAGACGGTCATCCGTACAGTCCACAAGATACATCGCCATAGGACTCACGAGAAGTCTGTCAGAGGTGAGACACAACCTGGGATCGCCGACTGTTCGGAATCAAATGCGGTGCTGAGATTTGGTGATTTTTACCAAAAAATGATTTACGAATAATTTATCAGAATTGGAAGGATTTTGGTGTCCAATAGAAATCTCCAAATTTAGTCAGCCAAAAAAACACAAAAGACCACCTTGTGTCGCAGAAATATGGGAGTTGAAAGAACAATTGTGAACTTTCCGTTTATTAGGGAAATATATGTAAACCAGGAAAACTTTGGTCCTGCCCAATCGAAACGTCCAATTTTTTTAAATTGGAAACCTGCGATTGGCTGGCAACCAGTCCAGGGTGTACCCCGCCTGCAGAGCCAGCTGAGATAGGCTCCAGCACCCTCTGCGACCATTTGAGGAATAGGCGGTCAAGAAAATGAATGGACGGACGGATGGATAAAATCTGAAACACAAAAAAAAAAAGCCTGTCAAGGGTTGCAAAAATATGAGAAGTGTTTGATTTTTTTGTTTTTTAATTACTGAACTTCAAGTAATGATTCAGGGCAATTCATGGAAATCACCAGGAATATTTTGTTTCGGCCCAACAGAAATCACATATCTCAAAATTTTGCGCAATGCAGTTTTCTCCGAAATACAATGAAACCGATCTGGAAGCCAAAATTTGGGATTTATTATTATTATTTTTTATTGTGGACTTTACATTATTATTCAGGGAAATGTATGGGAATTACTTGGAATGTTTTGTTTCCACCCAGCAGAAATCACATCACATCGCAAAATTTGATGAATTGACATCGCAAAATTTGATGAATTGCGTAGCTTTAAATGAACAAGGGAGTTTACCTACATGCAAAAACATGTTTTTTAATTTGTTTACCGTCAACAAAACATAGATCTCCAAATTGCAGCAATTAGTTTTTTCTTAATCCAAAATACAAAAGGATTTTTATTTTGAAACTGTGAACTTTACATCAAAACTAAAAGGGAGCACAACCAGGAAAAGGTTTTCGCCCAACAGAAATCTCCAAGGCCATCTAGGGTTGCAAAACTCTGGCATTTTTTTGTTTGTTTATTTACTTTCCGTCATGAGCAGAATTTCATCCATCCATTGCATTTCAGACTGCTGACCAGGAAGCAAGACACGCCACCACCCACTTAACATATTTCTATTGTGTCTCCTCAGGGTGTCACCAATCTTTTCATCTGCGGCAGAAACAGCAGCGACAACTCGGCTGTATTCCTCACAGCGGACCGAAACAACACAGATAATTCAATCACTTTAGTGGACAGGGTGAGGCTTCCGATTGACTTCCACATAATTATTATCTATCAGATGGTGGGGTGCGAGCAAGTTCCAAGTCTTACTTTCAAAATTCAAGCAAGTCCCAAGTTACTGCTATAAAAACCAAGCAAGTTGAGTCCTTACCAAATATATTTTCTAAAAAAATCAAGCCATTACAAGTCCCAAGTCCTAAAATTGCCGACTTAAGTCCAGCTCAAGTTAAGTCATGTGACTACAGTGATTCAGGTCCCACACCTCTGGTGTCAACAGCTCGTACTGGCTCCCTGGCAAATCCACATTTGCCCTTAATTAGACGCCATTTTGTCTAAATGTACACCATGCCTGCTCTTTCTCTGCCTTCCTAGCAAGTGGACAATGTCCGTGTCCTCGTGGATGGTACGTCCACCCAGTGTAAATTCGACATCGTCGGCATAAATTCCACTGCCAGCAGACAGACTGTCACAGGAATCCGTCAATTTATCGTGTTAGGAACTGGGCCAGCCATACAAGGAAGTAAGTGAGACACTCGAACCCGTTGGTCATGACAATGAAGACATTCCTCACCCCTGTTTCCTTCCTCCAGATAACATTGATACGCTCTCCGTCACTGAAACAAGCCCAATCTTGGACATCACAGACGCCGGCGCCAACGTCGTCGTTATACCGGTGGTTTCGAACATCTTGAACATCTCCCGGGAAGGCTGCGGCACCGCCAATCTGTGTCTGGAGACGCCAGACAACTGCAACCCCTTGACGCAACCCATGTGTCAGTTCGCGTCGAGCAATTTCACCCTGTCCAGCAACGATGTTTTCGACATGACCGTCAGACTAAGCGGATATTCCATGGGATACATGGCACTCGGACTGTCTCGGAGTCGGAATTTATCAGAGGTGAGGCAAACCGCCTATCAGATGGCGTGGAACCAGAGGGAGGCGGTAGAAAACTGGTGTTGACCGCCACATTTTTTTCCCCTCCATTTATTCACAGGGCACAAGCACAATTATCGCCTGTGGAAACGACACTGGCGAAGTCTTCCTCAGAACCTTCACCAGAAACAATGTGGACGGCACTTTTACTGCAATTAACAGGGTGAGGTTTCCACTTGGCACTTGCCCATTGCTATCTCCTCATATAGCTACATTGTCATTTTTCCTCTCTCAAAGAAGACCAGAACCAGTAAATTAAAGGTCCTACAGCGGTGGTCGTTCTTAACCTTGTTGGAGGTGATGAAGCCCACTTTTGCAAGGCTGACACTTGCACGATTTTGTGGCACGAATTGGCAGGACTTGAGTCGTGCCAGTGCGCAAGCTAGTAGTAAAGTGGCGTGAAGTGTGCGTAAACCCGTCGTGACTGCGTGCCATGTTGGGGCAAAAATTTTGAAATGTTCAAAATTTTTGTCATGACAAAATTTCGCGACCGGGTCGTGAACTTTGCGCAAACTGTTCGTGAACTCGTCGGGATGATGCTGGAAGGATACGCGCCAGTGCATTGCAGTGCGCGCCATACCAAGACTGTCACGAAGTGCCACGAATAGTTCGCGAACAGCTCACGTCGAGTTATATGCCAGTTCATGCCCCAAACGGCACGACTTGCCACGTGTCAGCCTTGTATTTCCTATACGCATTCACCGAACCCTTCCATATTTTATTTATTTATTTTTCCCTAAATTGAAGACAGTTTACTGGTGAGCAAAATGAACAGGGAGAGTAGCCTTTAAAATAACCACCGCTGCTTTCTTAAGATGGGACCCAGGGGCAGCAGAAACAATGAAAACAGCAAATACCCCAGAATTGAACCCTGTGGAACACCATACGTTCCTTATACATATGTGAATTCTTATGGCACATATTCATCCGACCATTTTCGTTTGTGCTCGGCGTAGTTAATATGAAGCGATTACAATGAAGAAATCACACAAAGTACCATCACAACAGTCAAGTCGACTACTGAGTGCACCAAATTCTCCGCAGCACAAATAGGCCAAGCAATGTAGCGTGATCACCTGCAGTCAATCATATGAGTCAGTGTGTCTTGACCTCCGCCAATCCTCTGAGACTGCCTTACCGAACCCCCAGGGTTTGATCGAACCAAAGTTTATAACCACTGTCCTCAAGTAAGTTTCCTAAAGTTGAACAGCAGCTCCCGTGGATCAACAATAAATTTGTCAACTCAATACTTTAAGGTCAACTTTCTTGAACTTTGAGAGATGATTAAGCCACTAGCTGGATTGGTAAATTACCCAATAAACGAGCCCCCCAAAAAGTCCAGAGGGTACGGTTTCTAAACCGCTGGAGAGTTTTAGTTCCCAACACGGTCAGTAATTTATTTGCTGTGGTCCGAACACTTCATTGGTCCTCTAAAAGTGCCCAGAAGTGTTCCTTGACAGTGTCAAGTAGCCCACCCCCCAAAACCCCAGCAAATTAAGTAGCATACCCCAGAACTAAAGTTAAACGACAGTTCCAACAGCCAAGACACTAAATTGGTCCACCAAAAATGCAAACTGTAAAGATCCTGAACTTTTCAAGTAGACCACCCGCTCGCAGGGTCAGAAACTTACCAGAGAATTAAAGCCAGGTTGTTTGCTGCTTATTGCTACAAAAAAAAAAAAAAAACTATGTTGTCCAATGCATGTTCTTCACAACCCTCCCAACACCACTTTCTGTCCGCAGAGCGTGAGCAATGCCATCGTCGGGGTGTCAAGCAGGTCCATTGAATGCCAGTTCACCATCAACGATTTAAACGCAGTGGATGCCAGGGAGACCAACGGAACCATTGCACAGGTTTTCCTAGCAAACGGAACGTTGACGACCGGAGGTGAGTTCAAAGACGCTCAACTAAAAGTAAGCATGGAGATGTTTTGGAGGGTTTCACCTCTGTTATCATCACTTTTCAGGTGTTCTCGATGCTTTGAATATCCTTTTGACTGAGCAGTTGAACCTTACCTCAGTCACTGGTGAGATTATCACCGTTGCTCCAAGTGGCAACGGGGCTGAAAGGAACAGTGGTGGTAAGTCAAGATTGCATTTTTCATGGGTCTTGGGCAGGGGGGATTTCATGGGGGTGGGATTTTGAGCATCACAGCAGTTTTCTGTTGTTGCTCCTCATGTTCTGACACAAGCACAATAGTATTAAGTATGCCAACATTCTAAAAACAGTTGGGCCAAAAATGGCCCGACTCAACAAGTTATTTAACGCAGAAAGGGTCGTATTAAATTAATAACCCACAAAGCAACCCAATTTCTTCGGTTGTTTGGTAGTTATTCTTTTGAACCAACTTTTTGAGTTAATTGAATAACCCAATTGAATTGAGTCAAAAATTAACTGACCCAAAGTTTTTGAGTTATTTATATTTGCCAATGTCAATTTGTTGGGTTGTTTTGTTAGTTTGTTAGTTATTTATTTGACCATTTTGGGTTAATTGAATAACCCAATTGAATTGGGTAAAAAAATGAACCAACCCAACTTTTTCAATTATTTAACCCAAAAAGGGTACAAGTAAATTCATAACCTACAAAGCAACCATTCTTTGGGGTTTTGTGAGTTATTCATTTGACCCAATTTTTTAAGGTTGAGTGAATAACCCAAAAAGTAAAGTAAGACAGTCTCGGTGGCAAGTCATAGCAGAAATTTCCTAAAAAATGCGGCGATTCTCTTCCCCTCCCAGCCATGCTGATCCTGCTGAGCCTCGTCACATTGCTGGCTGCGTTCCGAGGCTAAGGAGAGTCAGAAACACGACGTGGCCGCCAACCGTTCCGACGACGATAGTAACAGCGCTCGCTGCACGCCTGTGAAAACACATCGTGTGTTCTGACACATTTTTTGTTTGTTTTTCTGTTTGCATGTATTCTTTTTGACTACTTAGCTGTGTAAAAAAGCGGTTTGTGTGGGATTTGCGTCGAGCTGCGACGGCTCATGTGACGGGGGCAGTCTTCATGAAAACAGCTCATTAGACTCCATTAGCCGTGTCTGGTCTGACCAGTTTGAACTGTTTGAGTTAGAAACCCAGCCCTGTTCACAATTGTTTGTTAACCGTGTTCATTTGTTATGTGCCAGCAATGTAAAGTATTTATGGATGCCTAAACAGCATGAATAAAGTTGAAACTATGAGTAACTCGAGGAGTGTTCAGACGTGATTGAATTGGTCATCACTTATGACACATACAAGGTACAAAATGTCCTCTGCAAAACCGTGAACAAAGAACAGGAACATTTTCCCTCCAGAAGCAATTCAGCTTTTACTCCTTTACACTTTCACCATTTTCAGTCGTGTAGTGTCCCTCGCAAACTTTTGAAATCGTAGCCCGGTTCCCTTTTCCATGGTTAAATTTAACATGCATATGTCTCCAGGGTAGAGCCATAAAAGGTTTCAAGAAACCATGGTTAAATTAGACACCACGTCTGCTTTGTTTGAAGCAACCATTTCATCCATTTCAATGTGTTCTTCAAATCGAGACTCAGGGATTTTTTGTTTGATTTGTACAATATTTCAACTATGCATACAGTACGAGACAGGCACCAATACATTTGAGCTATTTCCTGTAGGAGTGCCACGACAGCAAAGTTTCATAACTCCCTATGAACCACAAACCACCAATTAAACAATGCTTGCGTCATTGTGCTCCAATTAAGTTCAATCAAGAAGTCTCGCCTCACAGTGGAACGACAAATCTTCAAAATTAAGGTGAACTGCACCTGAAGCTGAAATTTGGTTCTGACGTTGTCAGACACGTCATCATTCTGTGAGGAGGTAATGTTGTCTTTGCCATTTGTTGCTGGGATTATGCAAAAAAAAAGCTCTGGCAATTCCCAGAACTATTGGTGGGAGGGCAGGGTATAAAAAAGGGCGTGTGAAAGCGCAGATCTGAAATTTACTCCTTGATTATGCAAGAGATGTCTATATGTTGATATTATAAATTATACATGTTTGGCCTTGGCTGAGGTCTGTGCAGGCTTACTTCTTGCAAGGTATATGCAGGTTGAAGGGAGCTAAAATGTCAAGCCATTTGAATTCAATCTTAGAACCCACTGCCACAAAATGTGAGCAATAGGATTGAGCAAGATGGGTTCAATTCAATCACCACAATGTAATAATAAGTTTGACATACTTGTTATATAGTGTATGAAATATTTGCATACCTACAAGCTTCCGAGCTACGTTCAAGTTTAAGACTAAGGCCATGTTGATGAAATACAAGACCGTGAATTGAGAAAATGTGTTCAGCTACTAAAACTGAATAACTGAAAACTATCATTGCAGTCTCATTCCCCTTCATCAACCAACTTTTTTGTCAAATACCAAACAAGCTTGTATCATCCGAGATTCATGCCTTGCATCATTGCACACATTGAAGCCGTGAATAAGCATATCCCTTATCTCGTTATCATATTTATATTATCTCGTTCTCTATGCTCACAAGTCACAGGACTTACTGAGCTAAGCTGGGACCTCAGCCATCATATTTTGTGCCATACATGGAAATATGTATTGGTACGACAAAAAAAAAAAAAAAAAAAAAAAAAAAAGTAAAAAAAAGTAAAAAAGTTCATGGAAGTTTGGATCCTTGAATTTTGAAGAAAGGAAAATTCCTTGGAAACAACTTTAAATACAACTTGAACATACCATGAGAAAATAAATTACTAATACATTAAAATAGGAATACAGTATACTAAAATAAGAATTTGAAAAACAAAACCGGCTGTTCCTGTGCGTGATGCTGCAAATCCATTGAGTACACGCATGAGATAAAGTTACATACATGAGATAAAGTTGCAGTGGAGCTTGATTAATATAACTCGTCTTTCACACATTGGGAAAAATGTGTCCGAGTATTATGTTACCAGTGTGTAACCCACAGTCATTGCTAATTTCCCGTTAGTATGTTACGCATGGTAAATTCTGATTACTTTCACGTTGGGAACTTGTAAACGCATCACACCGATTCAACTATAAGAGAAGATCAAGAGACGCCAAAATCTCAAAGTTTGTGACATTTAAATACTCAATTTTTTAAAAATTATTTAAGTCCATTTTGTGCTCCTACATTAGTTGAGTGATTGGCAGGAAAATAACTACTCAATTTATACAACAAATTAGAGTTTGGAAAGAAAATTTCCCTTCACTTCCTAGAAAGAAAAACTATAATTGAAGTTCCAATTTGTAACAGCCTGCAGTTTTCCAAATACATTGTGCAAATGCTACCATCCCCACTAAAACCCAAAATAAAGCGGTCGGTGTCATTTTAATATTTTATTGCAATTTATTCCTTTTACAGTAAAACAGAAGGTGAAGAGTATAAAAAAAAAAAAAAAAAAAGACACGAGCAACTAACAGACGGACGACGAAGGAAGCGAGCGAGCGGACATTTCTACAAGAGCTAAAAGAAAAACAACATGAGCGTGTGTACACACGAGTTGCTTGCCAGTTGGGACGCGCTAAAAAGAGGCTACACAGCAAATCACAGCAGCCACAAATGAATACAATAACTGTGTGTGCATGTATGTGTGTGTCTACGCGCCATGCTCGTTTCCGTGCACGTCTGCTTTTTTCTCCTTTTTTTTTTTTAATGGTTGTTTGTCAAATCCACAATTGAGTGATAAAACTGAAGTCCGATTTTGACCTAGTAGCGTTACACCATGATGAGCTGAGGTACAGTCGGGGTCTATGAGTCGTTTTCGCCGTTGATGCTGTCACCGTCGTCATCCCCTTCCACGTGCTCACCTTCCTCCTCCTCTTCCTCCTCCTGCTGCTCTTGGCTCTTCAGCTGCTGGGACCATTCCAAAAAGAGACATTCAATTGTCACAGTAGCACAGAGGTCATGAAGAAACACTCACATTAATAATTAGGGATGTAACGATATGGGCAATATCGTAAAACTGCCACAATATCCTCGTCATGTTCACAATATTTAAAAGGAACACATCAGTTTAAAAAGTCAGGTTGATTTCCGTTTGTGCAGTTCGAGCACTCTCTGGTGCCTAGTTTATTAGTGCAATTTAATTTTCATTTGGGATCTTTTGGCCTTCTATGTTTAACATCTCTGCCAATGGTCAGGTGAAGGGAACGTAATATGCTTGTAAACCGAGTCAATATGTGGAGGAAGTTAATATTTGCGTGCATTAACAAGTAAGTGCCTCAATATTAAGTCTTATTAGGGATCGTAGGTTATTTATATGCATTGCTGTAATTTACAAAAGCACAAACTTGTGGGCTTTTTTTTTGTATGAGCTCTTTTTTTTTTTTTTTTAACAATATAGTGACCTTTATTAGTAACACAACAATATCGTAACATCGTATCGTGACCTTTATATCGTGATAATATCGTATTGTGATGTTTGAATATCGTTATATCCCTATTAATAATGTAAGACAGCAGCATTTAGGAGCGTTTAAAATTCATTTAGTTCGAAGTGAAACAAGAAAAAACAGATTTCGATTTCATGTTGGTATGTGGCATGTCAGCAGTAGGGCTGCAACTATTGAATATTTTTAGAATCTATTATTCGTGGGATTAAATCAATTTTTTTGGTTATTAAACTGATTTTTTGGTACTGCTTAAGAAAAAATTTAATTGAAATCAAAATCACACAAGAGGGAATGATGTACTCAGCAATGTTTTGAATACTGATAACGGTGACAGGCTAATTGCTCGATATACACTTCTGAGACTACCTCAGGTCTAACTACATGTCAACGTAGTCTGTGTTTATCATACGACTACCAGTAACATTTATTTTGTAATTGATTAAATTGACTATAGATTTTTTTTCATGACCTTATTATTCAGTTACTGGTTTGGTCTGTAACATGTCAGAAAATAGACAAAAATGTTGACGAATGTTTTCAAAAGTAAATGCAAATGTTTGCAAAGGTCTTATTTTGAGGTGAAATAGTCTGCTCATGAAGGACTACAGAAATTCACAACTGAGAGGTTGTAAATTTCTGAGAGGTTGAAAGAAAGGGATTTTGACTATTTTAAGTTAAACAGTGCAGAGCTTGCTGATGGGCTAATCAATGAACCAGGTGTGTTGGAAACATCTAGAACAAGCATGATACGGCCCTCCATGACTGGAGTTGGTAACCCCTACTCTAAACGATTCATCCATTATCAAAATAGTTGATTTGTCAGTCGTACCTCCTCCTCTTCCTCCAGCAGATCTCCCTCTTCTTCTTCGTCCTCCTCCTCTTCCTCCTCCTCCTCCTCCTCCTCCTCAGTGTCGTTCAGCTCCTGGCTGTCCCGCTTGAGGGCCTCATCCTTTTTGTTGCTAGGGTGAGGCGGGGAGGTCACTTCGCCAGGCTCGGGATTAACGGCTTTGGACTCTGCCGGAACACAAACAGGATCAATTTAGAACAATCATTAAATGGCATTTGATCAATCTTGTGGAGTTGCCTTTCTTCCTCTCGTCAATGTCACGCTGCAAAGTCTAACTGGCCTTTTCGTGGTGGGTTTTATGAATTTAAATTTAAAGTGACTCAGATTCAACTTGTAGGACACGTTGGCTTTTTAAGGACCATTAGTCTGGCCAAAATAAGCCCAAATTGGCCCATTCAAATCAAAATAGACATCTTACTTAATCTACAGCATGGCTTCTTGTTACGATGCCTACCAAATTAAATACTAAGGGATAAAGATGAGACAAAATCTCAGGAAGTTAATTTTGGAAATGTGCAAAATGAGGCTAAAATGGCAACATTTCTGTCTCTCTTCTCCACCAATAACTCTCGTACCCGACTTCTTGTTGTGGTCCTTCTCCATACGTTCCAGGCTATCCAGGAGGTCGTCCACTTTGCTCTTAATTTGAGTCAACTCGCGCTTGATGGTCTGCAGCTCGTCGAATTTCACTAAGAAGAAAAAAGGGACAACATCAGACTAGATGACAATTCATCACTACTTTAAAAATAATAATAATAATTACAGGGTTTGTAATACAGTGAACTCTGCCCATTTCAGTTCATCATTAGTATATGGAAGACTGACAACTTCTCTCATGAAATGCGCAACAGTAAAACCTTTATGGTAGTAAATAAATGTAAAGTGTTTGCGAACATCATTGCAACCTTCTGTGTTGGAAAAGTTCATTTTCTATGCAAAGTTCAGCTCACAAATTTTAAAATGAAATTCCTTTCATAGCTCATGACGGAAAATTTTCAACCTAAGTTCATTGTTCCAAAAATGAACTAGTTCAGAAGTCAAGCATTTTGGAATCTCAGGGATTTTATTTTATGCCATTCTATATAGTAATGTTTGTTAGCATATTTGGATATCGAGTACTAGGATCCTTCAATTTTGAGGAAAGGAAAATTCCTTGAAAATTAAACTGTAAATATAACTTAAAAGGACAAGGAGATAGAATAATAAAGTAGAATAATGACTGTTCCTAAGCATGTTGGCCACTTAAGGGCAGTGTGGTGCCATGGATGCATGGAATACATACTTAAAATGAGACAGAAGAAAGTTGCATTTTAGCTCTATTAAAATAATTTTTTTTCCCACATATGGCGGGGGGGGGGGGGGGGGGAGTAGGCCTGTCACGATGAGAAATTTTGCTTGCCGATAAATTGCCCCAGAATTTATTGCGATAAATGATACAGGTTTTCACATAATTTTTCAACTAATATAATGATAATGATCTAATAAATAAATCCAAAGAATTCCCACACATGAACAGTTGCATTCTGCTTTGATACCAGCTCCCTTTGTCTGCATTATTTCCAAATGATGACTGTCCCTATTACTTAGGCGCCCTCACGCTGAATCTGATGTACCAAATATGCCGCTGACGTGCCATAGTACTAGTTACCCCCGAAAAAAATTGTATCCCCTTCCGCGGGATCTTAGAACTTTTACCACATAAAAGTGCCGATTTTTTGAAAATGTTCCTTGTTCCTAACCCAAACCATAACCTTAAACTTCAAATGTGGAAGAAAACCAGAAAACCTTAACATAATTCAGTCGTTCGAGCTTTTTCTATGCATGCTGAGATTTCCTACTGCATGTGTGTTGTCATTGAACGCACAGAGAGTCCATTGCAGAATGCAAGCGTGTTCTTGCTTTTGTTTTATCTGTGATAAATCTTCTTTTTCTTGTTACAAAACCTTGTTTCTAAAACTCAAAAACACGCGTGTCTTCTTCATGCGTTTATTGAAAAACAGGCATACCCACTTCTTTCGAGGACAACTACTTTTGGCACCACCTGCCAAAAAGCTGAATTCACACGGTGTCTGCGAGTTCACAAACTCCAAAGAATGGTTAGAATGTAAAGAACCCCCTTGAGTCAATCACAATTATCAGACTTGTGAGATTACTCCCAGAGTGCGTGTCAAGATGATTCACTCCTCGATACGCTAAGCACGGTTTAGGAGTCAGTCGTGACAGGAAAGTTAACTTATTACCCCTCAAGTGTCTTTGGTAAAGCCCGTATCTCGCTGAGAGGCGCAGGATTGCGAGGGTGTGTGCACGCAACGAGTGTTGCTTTTTCGGCAGGCTTCGAAGCACAAGCAATGAATAAAAACAACACCGATAGCTGTGGTGCACTGCTAGCAATAATGCTACATGGCCATTAGCAGAGCTACTGCCGCAGCTCACAAATGAGAAAAAGAGTTGCGTGTCCTTATGAAGACCCGATGGGACACATGCAAACCAAAATGACTAAACTGCTTTTAACTCATTCAACCCCAAAAACGTATAAATGAGTTGAAATGAGTGAATAGAAAGGGGAAGAAAAGCTTTACCTTTGCGTGTGCGTGTCAGCTGAGCTAGCACGATGGCGAGCAGTGACTAACAGAGACGCAACGGAGAGGACCAGCGCGAATGTCGATGACGTATGCAAACAAACACGCACGCACATGGCTGAGAATTAGAGCTCATTTTTTTATTTTTGTGCAATTAATCGATTTGCTTATCGGGAGTAGTGTTAGTGTGTTGGTGTGAGAATATTCGTTATTTGAAGGAATAGCACTCCCAAAGTCAATACTAATTTCGCATTGGTATTTGAATGGGATCCTCCAATCACTTTTGCATTAATGGGAGCAATGTTTTATAAATGAATCAAATTGTATTTAAATATACAATGTATGTAATTCTTCGCTCAGTGTACAGTAAACCCCAAATAGGGTGTCATTACACAGTAAAGAATTCTTGGAGACGGCAGAAATACATACGCTGTGCGTCTGCAACACATGCGGCAATCATACATTACATTTTGATGACGTATGCGGCCTGTGACTGTTGGCGTCAACTGAGGTTGCCAAATAATGACTTTCACACCTAATTAAGGCTCGTTTCCAATGCATTTACCTGAGTTTTCGCCTCGGGAAAACATGGCACCCTTGAACATCAATATAAAAGTACTCACTACTTCTCGACGAGTAGGCCCTCGGGCTGCTCTTGGAGGACGAGGAGAAGCTGCTCTTGGGCCGCCGGCTGCTTCCTCCTCCTCCTCCACCTCCACCTCCACCTCCTCCGCTGCCGCCACCACCACCGCCACCGCCACCACCACCACCACCACCACTAGGGAGGCTGACCCGTGGGCGCTTAGATGGGATAATGGCGCGAGAGAGCGGCGGAGGCGGGGCGGGCACACGGGATGGGTACGAGTACATTCTGTGGCGTCAAGACAAAAGTCCCTTGTGAGGCCATTTTGTGATGAGAGGCGTTTCTGCAGGGCTTGTAACAGACTCACCTGTCATAGTAGTCTCTCTGGAAGTCGTAGTCCAGCTCAAAGGAGGAACTGCTGCATGGGAGGGAGGGAGGAGGAGGAGAGAGAGGATGAGAGATGAGGAGAAGGAGAGAGAGAGAGAGAGAGAGGAGAGAGAGAGAGAGAGAGAGAGAGAGAGAGAGAGAGAGAGAGAGAGAGAGAGAGAGAGAGAGAGAGAGGAGAGAGAGAGAGAGAGAGAGAGAGAGAGAGAGAGAGAGAGGAGAGACGAGAGAGAGGAGAGAGAGACGAGAGAGAGAGAGAGAGAGAGAGAGAGAGAGATGAGAGAGAGAGAGGAGAGAGAGAGAGAGAGAGAGAGAGAGAGAGAGAGAGAGAGAGAGAGAGAGAGAGAGAGAGAGAGAGAGAGAGAGAGAGAGAGAGAGAGAGAAAAAAACACGATTCAAGTTTGCCTTAGAACGCTGGGTAAAATTCTGAATTGTGTGAGCTGGAGTCCACAGTACAAAACTCGCTGCACGGACCTGTACATGTCGCCAGCAGAACGTTTGGAGGTTTTGGAACGGTGCGGTTTGGGTTCTCCGGCAAGGTTGATGTCTAAGGGAAAGAAAACTAAAAGATTAGAAAATAAAAAATAAAAAGCCCCCCCACTGCTTTCTTTTTTTGCACATCATAGAATGAAGGGAATACAATATAGAAATCACACAACATACCATCACAACAGACGCAAGTATTGAATATTGTTGCCAAAAAACATACCTTGATATTAATCAATACAAAACCTAGGAAGCTTTCCCATCACGCTTTGTTGCTGTTAGTAGGAACACGTGTGATTGTGTTTTGCCTGTTTTATATATTTTGCATTTGT
The DNA here is from genome assembly GCF_051991245.1 of Festucalex cinctus. Lineage (NCBI taxonomy): Eukaryota > Metazoa > Chordata > Actinopteri > Syngnathiformes > Syngnathidae > Festucalex > Festucalex cinctus. Next base: position 25,175,664 of record NC_135411.1, on the reverse strand, counting down.
GGATTAAAGTTTTGCTAATTCTGATATTAAATTATTGTAACTCGGTGACACCCTTAAAACAAAAGCAGGCAGTCAGTGCCATACATAATAGCCTTTAAGGGCGATTGGAGTTACAGTTGATTGACAATCAGAGAGTCAACAGAAGATGACGTGGATACTCAATTTACAGGTTGATTATGTGTGGGCTGCTGCCTGTGCGATTTTGAAACAATGCGTGTGCTCCTGCTTGCAAATTCACAGCTCACCGGGAATTGTCCCGCACTTCCAGATGGCCCAGTCCGGGCCTGGCTGCAGCCCTAAAACTATTCAGTAAGAGGAAAGAACGCAGCTGCAGCTGTTATTGTACGGCAGCCTGTAACAAAAGTGACTCTGTATATGCTTCCATTTGGACTTTCAAGCTAGATCATAAATTTTCTTGCAGTCTGCTTAATAAAAGGAGAAGATTTTGACCACTGGAGAATTTATATTCGACATTTATTTTATAATCACAAATTTTGCAAAAATCTCATTTGGTCCCTTTCTCGTAGACTCAACACTCGTGAGACATCTCGTCTCGTGGTCTCTGTCCCTCGTCCTATGCATAATTATTACCCTTAGTGTCAGGGTTTAAGTAGGGGTAAGGGGTAGTTTAGGGTTGGACGTTTGGGTGTGTACAATGGACCACAGTCTACTCTATACCAAGAGAAAAAAATATTTACACGTTTTTAAATAGCCGTGTTGGTAGGAGGAAGAGGGTCTTCCTTACCGAGCACTTGGCCGACAATCATCCGGCCGTCCTCCCCGGCGACAGCAGCGCGGGCGTTGCGCTCGTTGGCGTACTGCACGAAGGCGAAGCCCTTGTGCACGGAGCAGCCCACGATCTTGCCGTACTTGGAGAAGATGGCCTCCACGTCGGTCTTGTTCACCAGCAGGGTGTTGAGGTTGCCGATGAACACCCGCGAGTTGAGTGAGCGCGGATCTGTCTTGTTTGTGATGTTGCTGGCGGCCATCAGGCTGGCGGTGGTGGGCGAACGGCTGGCGGGGAAAAAAAATAATACAAGACAAAACAACACTGTAGTTTAGCCACCGAGTGACACGTGAGAAGGGCAAATGTCTTCCATATCGCCAAACGAAGAGCTGGAAAATTCTGTTCCTCCATCAAGGAAGTTTTGTTATTGTTTATTTGATGCGGTTAAATCTACCACACCGATGACTGGGGAAACTTCCACACGACTCTTTTGATTAGATTCCCTTTTGTCAACTATGCATTTTTTGGACATTATCCTCAAAAAGCACAGTGATTAATGTTATGCCGTTCCAAAATTGCTGTACAAATGCCATGCCTTGGTAGAGGTTTGGAGTTCTACTTTTGAGGCAAAGTGTTATTTTCTTTGCATTTTTGGCATTTTCCTTAAGAGTCGTGGTGAATAATGTGTGAATATTAAGGTCGTGGTGTTCCAAATTAGGATTGCCATGCCTTCGTGGAAGTCTACACCCTGTAAGTTTTTTTTTTTAAATAATAATAATAATAATAATAATATAGTACAAAAGGCGACAACCTGCAAACAAGGGTTAAACACTGGGTAACAAAATTGTAATATTAGACATTCAGATAAATTAAAAGAAAATGTCATAAACATCAAAAAACACTGAAACACATTGTCAAAGCAGAGAACGAGAAGATTAAAATTAAACACATTACTTGGTCAATTGAGATTATTTAATCAACATTCCCTCATGGTTTTTTTTTTTTCTTCGTTAAAACCGCCAAGTTGAAACCGGAGGTTTGAAATAATATTTTCCTCAAATGGTGGCCTCTGCTTGACTCAACACCTTGCCCCAAAAATGGGGCTGCCTATTCAATGACCTTTAACTTACGATGAATGGTCTCTCCAAAAATGCCAGTAATGTTTTTACCACAACACAATAAACCGCACACGTTTGAAATTGAAATTATGGTTTTTTTTGTTTTTCTTTTGCTACATTATACAGCAGACCCAGGGCTGGACTGGCACAAAAAAAATAAAATAAAACAGCCCTGCCATTTTGGCTTATGTCCACCAGCCCAGCTTGGCCTGACTCCTGACCATACATATCTAACATTGTTCTTCCACTGATATTTTGACTGATGATGTTTCAGTTAGCTGTCTATATTCAAAATGGAATAATAGAATAGTCCCTCAATTGTGGGCCAGTCTCTTGGGGTAACATGGAGGAAAATAAGTAAAAAACACTGTATCAGCTCCAAAAGACGCCAGCCCAAGGGTCACCTGCCCTGTATGCCAGATGGCCAAGCCAGCCCCGAGTGGACCCTCATTACTTGTGAAAATTTGTAAATAATTGACTCTTGGTTATAATTGTGATTTACCAAAAAAAAAAAAAAAAAAAAAAAAAAGTCAGATTTGAAATAAAGTGGGGGCAACATGGATCAGTATCCCCCCCAAATGGAAAATTCAACAAAAGGTGAATTTGTAAATGTCTAACTGCATGTGTGGGTCAACTGTTACATATATGCACCGGTATATTTGTTGCTGTCTAACAACACATGCAGCTCCAATATTTTATTAATTTGAATTAAAAAAAATAATAATTTGAATGTAAAAGCATCGACCACAATATTTAGAGGTGCAGCTTGTTTTGGGGAAATAATATTTTATTCAAATAAGCCCCAAAACGTAGATATTTAATTTTACTGTATATAAAAATAAAGGCCATGAACCAAACCACAGTTCTCACGAGCCACCTTCTAACCTTTAGTTGTAAACACCCTCGGCCTTAATACAAGGTAATATGTCTATTAGAGGTCTGAGGTCACTTTTGCATGAAAAACAATCATCTTGAGTTTCCTCAGTAAAATGAAGAGCAAGAGGACATAATGTGCTTGTTATTACTATGTCATTACTACTTTATTACTGTGTAATGACCATTTTGTGGCAATGGAACGCAAGACCTCGCCAGATTTTCAGCATTTAGTATCCCCCAAAGAGCAAACATAAAACAGCAGCGGAATCAACAGTGGGGGGGGGGGGGGTGGAATGTTGGTTGAGGGTTGTTTGGATTGGTCATGACTCACTCCATAGCGTCTGTGTGCAGGGCAGTCGTCTGTTCTGTCTGACACTGTGGGCTGGGGCTCACTTTGGCCTGAGGTCTCGAACCTTCACCTTTTCGCCCCTCTTTTCTCTCTCGCCTGAGATTTTTAACTGAGGCGACAGAAAACAACAACCACACACACCTCAGTCACGCTAAGCAGGGGTTACGGCGCAGCAAGTCATCTTACCTGTGTGCAGTGTAGGTAGGAGGAGAAGTGTTGGTGGTGAGGTGTTGAGTGGCTAGTAACAAACAAACACACAAGCGGCCGATAACGAGCCACCTTGGAGGGCTAGCTAGTATTTACAGTAATAGGACATGGAAGCACACCAATTTCTAGAACATTTTAGATATGTGAGGACTGACTTCAACTACGAGTCCCGATTTTTGAGGGACAAAAATCAGTAATTTTTAAGAGGGATGGCACACGGGCCTATTTTCTTTGGTCTGCACTCGACAATGTCATTTGTGTTTCCAATTTTTTATTTTTATTTTACCCCATTTCAGCAGAGCTTTGTGTTCAACTGAAGAGCATTTTAACTGTAAAATGTTCATTTTGCCAAAAATAAAACAAGAAGCTCACATTCCCATTTTTCTTTATGGTTAAAGAGATCTTGCTGCACCACATTAGGATTGCCTGACATTGTGGGAGGTATGAGCTTGACATGTTATTTCTGCGGCAAAATTATACTTTATTAGTGATGGGAAAATGAACCTTCACGAAGCACTTGCGATATATTTTTTTAAGTCATCTATATGGAACTTTTGGTATAAAGATGCAGCGGAAATGTAATCAATTGCCATTGAAATCAAGAGCACCGTCTAGAGGAGTTAAAAAAATATATATATCAAGTGAATCATGAAGCTTCATTTGTCCATCACTACTTTCAGGTAATTAAAATAAACATTATCCCAATTCATCCTTTTCTATTATGTTTAGGCTTATTTTGTGTATGCATACACGCAACTAAGTTTCCCCTTACACTTTACATAATTTTGCAATTTCTTAAAATGGTTTTCTTTGTTCTAAATTAGGATTACCCAGTCTTGGTGCTGGTCTCATCTTTACCGTTTGCTGAAATGGTTGGTCAATTGTAATGCATGGACAAGAGTATTAGTTCATGAGTTTTTTGTTTTTTTTTATATGCTGCACTTACATTGTATTAACAACGAATGAATCAATACTGCTTTGGATACTGTTTTCCCAAAAAAAAAAAAAAAAAAAAAAAGTGTGTGAGATAGTTAAGTCTTATTATCAAACAAACATCTAAACATTTTTATTGTACTGATGAGAACATGAGTCAACATTTAATATAGTTTACCACTTCAAGCTGTTGGTTTCTCTCAAGGCCTGTTCATATTCGGGCGTTCACACTTCAAAAATTGAGTATAAAGAGTATTTGTCTTCTTCCGGTCTATGCTCGTAAATGCACAGCCATCAACCTACCACAATAGGTTGTGTGCTAAAATACTAGTTGCTTAAATTAAGTTGCACATAGGCTGTTAAAGCCTTTTCAAGAAAAAAAAAAATAAATAAAATAAAAAAAAATTAAAAAAGCTGATTATAGAAAAAAGGAAACCAATACGTTGTTCCTTACTAGGGGTGTTAAAAAAAATCGATTCGGCAATATATCGTGATACTACAGCACGCAATTCTCGAATCGATTCAATAGGCAGCCGAATCGATTTTTTTTAACATCCATCTTTGATGGAAAAATATTAAACAAAACGTCTAACTTTCACACCTTAAGCATGGAAGAATGTTATATTAATGGAACATTAAGCCTTAATATTTTATTTCAATGTAGTTCTAACATGAAAAAGGTTACAACCTGTTTGTTAAATACAGTGGCTCACAGTTATAAAACTGAAGTTTCAGATCAATAAATAATACAATTTCATACAAATCTTACAGTGTACATGTACAAGTTTACGGAATGGTATTTTCTAAATTTGAGTTAAAAAAAAAAAATCGTCTTGTAAATTCATATCGGGATTAATCGGTATCGAATCGAATCGTGACCTATGAATCATGATACGGATCGAATCGTCAGGTAAGAGGCAATTCACACCCCTATTCCTTACTAATTGATTTTTTAACTATAGTTTAGTAAATATTAGGGGTGTGAATTGCCTCGTACCTGACGATTCGATCCATATCACGATTCATAGGTCACGATTCGATACCGATTAATCCCGATGTGAATTTACAAGTCGATTGTTACGATTTTTTTTACTCAATTTAGAAAATACCATTCAGTAAACTTGTACATGTACACTGTAAAGATTTGTATGAAAATGTATTATTTATTGATCTGAAACTTCAGTGGTATAACTGTGAGCCACTGTATTTAACAAACAGGTTGTAACCTTTCTCATGTTAGAAAAGCATTGAAATAAAATATTAAGGCTTAATGTTCTATTAATATAACATTCTTCCATGCTTAAGATGTGAAAGTTAGATGTTTTGTTGAATATTTTTTCATCAAAAATGGATGTTAAAAAAATCGATTCGGCTGCCTATTGAATCGATTCGAGAATTTCGTGCTGTAGTATCACGATATATTGTCGAATTGATTTTTTTTAACACCCCTAGTAAATATATTAAATTCATCCTTAAAGAAATAGTTGTTTTGATTGAGCCTTGTAATTTATTCTCAGTTTGATATTCAGACTCATTATGCAGAACTTTGTCGTTTTGTAATTTCAAAATTATAACAAATGCATGTCTTTTGCTGATGCACGGTTTAAAAAACAAAACAAAACAAAAAACACATTTCAAGCAAAAAGGTTTTACCAAAAAGCTAGAATTTGAATACGTGAACTTGACTTAATGTGTTAAGTTTATAAGTAGACTTTTGTAGCCACAAAGCAATATTAATGTGCTGCCCATGCACATATAACTGTTGCTTCATTTGATTAAACATATATTGGTGTAGGATTTTTTTTTTTTTTTTAACCTTTCACCACTCAGTTCTAAGATAAACTCCTCAAGTATGTTTTGCTTTATCTTGTGAAGACTGGTGACTCAAACAGAAGAGGAAAAGCAACTGACTGTAAAACACACCAAAGTACCTGGCAGCTCAGTATAAGACGACCAACACCACTAATTGAACATCAATTTGGTATCACATCTGTCTTCAAGTAATAAGAGTCTTCAAAGTCTGACTAGTTCTACTTCAGTTTGTTTTATTACACAACACTTAACTTTAATGTTTAATCACATACAAATATTGAGATGTGACTTGACATTTTTTGGCATCAGTTTGGCAGTGCGGAATAATGTTACTTTTCACATGAAACTGTTTTGATGGTTAAAGGCAAGCAGTGTCGGCCGCGATCTACTGTAGCTGCAAAGGGTGGACACCTTTTGGAAAAATACATTTGATCAAAAGCAATCTCATATAATAGGCCACTGTTGCACTAAATGCTCTTGCTGGCACCAAGCACCCAATAAAAAGTTGCATCTGTGTCAACGAGGAAGCAAACTGAAGCTGCCTGACAAGTATTTCAAGATGTATCTCCTCCATGTGCGTCAATGGCCGTTTCCACAGGAATGTTTTAATGAAGGCGCCATTATAAAAGCATGACAGGCAGTGCAACCCATGAATCAGGTTACTACGACTACAATTACTGCTGTCAAGTTTGATGATAGGTTGGCCCTGAGCGGAAGACTGTGATTGGACAGAAGTGGGGAAGCATGTGAGATATGCTTGGCATTAAGTGCCTCGAATTACACGCATAGGTTTTCGTACATAATGCAGGACGTAAGTCGTTTATTTGTAGCCGACAGGAATTAGATGGTTTAGTAATATGTATGAAGTCGTTGAGGGTTAAAAAGCCAATTTTGTGGAGTCTTGCATGAAAACGCTTCAATTACCAATTCTAATGAGCAAAAAGAAATGTTAAATGTCACTCTTTCCCCAAGTACCTTTTTGTGAAGACTTGAAATGCATGAAAATCCATTTTTGGTTGGTGTCGTTTGTTGATTTTTAATTTTCAAAACTGACTGGTGTGCGTCACAGTAGATTCACTAAGGTCTTGATCACATGAAAAAAAGCATTTTTGTAGCTTCCACATTTTTTTCTAATTTGCAAGAGTACTGTAATTTAAATGTCAATTTTCACGACCATCCACATAACAGTGCCCAAGGGCTGTGGTACCGACTTTCAAGTCTCACCTGTTTTTTGGGTTTGGTCGGGTGATGTTTGTTGTGGTCTTACGTGTGTGGAAAAATCACTTTCTTTGGTGCCAATTACAATTTTTAATATGCAAAAAAGAATGGTAAGATATGTCACTGTTGTCCTTTCCAGTCATTTTTTTTTGGGGGGGGGGGGGGGGGGACTTTCATATGTGAAAATTAATTTTGGCTGCTGCTATATACGATCTCTAATGTGCAACAATCAAATATGTCACTGCCATCTTTTAAGTTAATTTTGCGGGGTCTTGCATACATGAACATTCATTTTGGGCTTTGGCAATTTAACAATTCTGTGGGCTCTTGTGTGCATGAATATCAATTCATTGTCGCAGCTGCTTACATTTCCTAATGTGCTAAAATTGTCAGTTAAATATATCTGTGTTGCCTTTATAAGCAAGTCTTGGGATCTTGCAGGCATGACATTAAAATTTTGTTGGTGCAGATTTAAAATGTTGAATATGTTTCTGTCGTGCTTTTAAGGTGACAGTGTGGCCTCGGACACATGAAGATTCGTTTTAATGGGGGATGCTCACAATTTCTAATGTGCGCACACAGTACAGAGGGTTGTTTTATTAAAATATACCTTGGGGAGCATGTCTCATTTTTGACTGCTTACATTTTCATCTTTCACCATAAATGTGATTTTCATTTTCAACTCCCTACTGCTGTTTATTGAGACCACTGAAGAGGAAAGTAAAGAGAGAAGTGACATTTTTCTTGCAAATATAAACCACCATCATACTTTTTTTTCAGTTAAACAGACTTTTAATTAATTAAAAATGTGAAAGTAACAAAACTGAAGCCACTTGTAGTCCAGATAAAATTGAGGAAAAAAAAAAAAAAAAAAGTCCCTTGTCCTCAAAATGGCCCTCGTCCTCAAAATGGCCCCAGTCATCCTCATCATCAGCATGGTAGCAGGGGGGAAAAAAAAAAAAAAAACTCTCCAAAAAGAAAAATTAAAAAAACAACAACAACAAAAAAAAACGACTGTTCAGTCTGAGCCTGAAAAGCAAAACAATATTTTGGGTATGTGTTAAAAAAAAAAAAAAAAAAAGACCTAAACCACCCCAGCAAACGCGCCCCAATAGCGCCACCACCTGGCTTCAAAGTGCATCACACGCTCCCCTTGCGCTTAGCCTTAGCTAGGCTAGCGTGGCTAACATTAGCCAGGGAGCTAAAAATGCGCAGCAAACATCTCAATATCCACCAAAAAAAAGATAGCAAACCTGGCAAAATTCTGCGTCCTGTGGTCGATAATCAGGAAGGGGAGGTAAAACTACCAAACCAGACGAGCTAACTTGGGCTAATCTTAGCCGTGTGTGTGAGTGGAGGGGGGAGGGGAGATCGTCGTCGTCTAAAAAGCTTGCCAAAAACACATCAGTCCAGTCAAATGGTAGGTTTCCTCAACAATCGTCACAAAAATATACCTAGGCCAACTTGCAAAACTGGAAGAAACTGTAGCTAGGATGCCTCCAAAATTGTTTTTGTCGTTCAAACCACAACCATTTTTTTAAAGGGAGCAGCAGGATGAGGGCGACTAGCGTCTAGCTCGGCAAAATCGAAAAAGCATCGCTGAAAAAAAAATCCAAAAAGAAAAGAAAAAGGAAGGAAAAATGAAAAATAGCTGGGAACAAAATACTCACCGCAACCCTTTACGAGCACAAAATGCCTTGCTTTTCGGTAAAATCGCTCAAATTTTGTGATATTTAGGTCGTCCTTTAAGCGAGCGCAGGCTTCTTTTTAGTGAAGCCTCTGCGAGCAGTAGCGAGCTAGCTTGCGCCTCCTTCTTCAGCCAACGTCACGGGCGAATGGCGCATTAGGGAGACGTTACTTTTATTGCACGGCGCAGCGCGAGCGAACGGGCGGTTGGCGGGCGGGAACATTTCTGCGCTCGGTGAGATAGGGCTCACGCCCGCATGGCGGTTTGCCGGTGTGCCTCGGTATGTACAACCGCTCTCACTTGTTATCGAATCAGCAGATATTTTCTTTTTACAGGAGCTACGTTCTAAATACATCACATTAACACTCAAAGTGGACATAGAACGTTTGGTTAAGTAATGTGCGAATCATATATCAGCGCCAAATATCTTATCATCAGTTAGGCTCAGCATTTCGTAGAAACTGGTGTAGTTGTGAAGTCTGCCAACAGAGGGTACTGCTGGAATATGTCAATGGATTAAAACGTATTCAAAACACGAAGCTAATATGTATGTATTCAATGAATTAATACTGTACATGGAAACAAAATTAACGACATTATTTTACAACAAGAAGTGATTAAATGGCTAACACTTTAACTTAATAGCACCACACTACCAAATTTCACAGACATCTACAAATAATAAAAATAAATAGCATAAGTACAATGTAACACAACTGTTTAGTGCAATTTGTGCTGTTTTCAAACTATGTACAATATATTTGTGTACGATACATACATATATATATATATATATACATACATAAGTAATAAAAAATAAATAAATAGTGCCCTGCGATTGGCTGGCAACCAGTCCAGGGTGTACCCTGCCTACTGCCCAAAGCCAGCTGAGATAGGCTCCAGCACCCCTCTGCGACCCTTGTGAGGAATAAGCGGTCAAGAAAATGGATGGATGGATTGATAAATAAATAAATAAATATATAAAAACTGAAGTGGGCATTCCCTCAATATTGACGGAAGGTCCGTCAATGACAGACGTGTAGCGAGTAGTGACTGGAGTCGGAGGCGGAGTGTTGAAGTCCGGAGCCAAAGACTGGCGTTTTATTGACATCAGCTTCTCAGTGTTTAACAGCAACCACTCACTCTCCTCGAGGTTCACAGGATAACTAACATTTATTCCTTTCATCCTTTCATCCTTTCATCCTTTCATCCTTTCATCCTTTCATCCTAACCAACTCCTCCCACCCGGAACTCCCCCTTCGTCCCAACGTTCCGTGGGTGAATTATGTTCCCATCACTAAAGACGCCTATTTTGTTGACAATTGACAGGAAACTTCGAAAAAATTGACGAGCTTGACGGAAGGGGGTTTTCATCCGTCAATCTAATTGTCAATCCGTCAATAAATTCGGCAATCTGTCAGCAACGGACGCTCATTTTGTTGAGCAATCGACAAATGATGGATTGATGGTTTGTCTTGAAATATTGACGATGATGGAAGGGTGTCCCGAATGTTGATGATTGCCGAATGACGGATGCTTAAATTTTATTGACCCACCTCTGTATAAATATACAAATTTAGATAATGAACAAGATGATTCACAAATAACACAAATAATGTGCAAAAAAACTTCAGTATGCCTTTACAATGTATTTATTTACATTAAACCAGCACACAATTCTTATTTTTGCATAAATTAATGTGGTTATGTGAAAAGGATGAAATGATTTACAGTGTTCCCTCGTTTTCCGCTGGGGTTAGGTTCCAAAAAATACCCGCAATAAATGAAATCCGCGAAGTAGTTAGCTTTATGTTTTACAATTCTTATAAATGTTTTAAGGCTCTAAAATCCCCTACCACACAATTTAGACACTTTTCTCATTGAGGCATTTACATGTTCTCACATTTCTCTCTTGTTCAAACATTGATAATGTTCAAAACTTCATAAATTTTATAAAATGGGTATATTACTGCAAAAAATATGCAAAATTGCACTTAAAAAAAAATCCGCGATACAGCGAGACCGCGAAAAGTGAACCACGTTATAGCGAGGGAAGACTGTATGTAAATTTATTTGCAGGTATCTGGACTGGACTGACTGCTTTATTTTAAAGCCCGCCAGCTTGTGCACAGAGTAGCATGGATGTTGGTGGAGTAAACAAATTACAAGCAAGCTAAGAAGCTAACGCTATTTTCATGTTTATTTTTATAGACAATGATGATTGACTGATATACCCTGGGCCTGTTTTTACCTTCCTCTTCCTTTTGCCGCTTTCTTAATGCAGCACCTGAGGGCTTGGACCTATTCATTGTAAAACATTTTTGATTGTGCCATCCATCTATTAATAACGCTAACACTCTGAGATGATGCGCGACCCCTCTCCCTACCTTTCACTGTAAACAGCAGCAGGGTCAGGGACGCCAGGTGTCATAGTCATTTATTTGCACTAGAAGTTATATAAAAAAACAAACAACAACACCACGTTCTGGCAAGTGACCCCACGTTCTGCCCAAGTCCTGTCCCATCATGGTCACTAGTCCGCTCTCATTTCATCCTCTCGTGTCCTATTTGCCAACAATAAAGTCCTCACGTTCCTCACCTTGTCTTGTCTCTGCACCTGGGTCCGCCCACCACAGCCATGCACCCCCCCCCCCTCCCCATCCTTGACAAAAGCCAATTTTTCATGGTACGAATGAAGTGATTATAACAGGTTCCTCTGTAATTTGTTTGTCATAATGAATATATTGTCCTAAATTTAAATTTTAAACGTGATTTCAGTGTAACTGACAACCAAATGTCAATTTTTCTTTTTATTTTTTTTTATCAATGGCTTTCAATTGTGCATGTTCAAAATTTAGAACTTTAATTTACAACACAAAATCCACAGTAGCTCATTTGCTCATTATGGGCCCTGTTTTATCAAGCGTTAAATCGATAATAATTTTATTTTAAGTCCATTCACTTTGTACAGGCTTATAATTAAAATCAATTATATATTTCTTTACAATTATAACTCTTGATAAAAGGTCGAAGGCTGCAGTTCCACCTACTTCAAATCATGTTATTTTACTTTACTTTTGCACAACAATGAAGTATTATTTGTTTTCCAGTCCTCTCATTTGACTTTCATTTCCAGTGGGTCTCCAGTAAACTGATGCATCATAATACCGCTGCCAGGTCGACGGTCGTTGTGAGCAACGCCATGCTGAACAAGGCATGATTGGATCATGAAAGTGGAAACACCCATTACAAAACACTATGAAATCCCAGCAGCAGGGTAACAACATGGCGTCCATATGCCATGAGACCAATCACAGCGTAGTAGCTCTGAAATCAAGTTGGCCAAACTCTACCTTCGGCTCTGACTATGGTTGTGTTATACTGCCCCCAGGTGACCAAGGCGGGCAGACCAGAAGGCAAAGCACCATCATGGTCATTGAATTGAAACAAAAATGTGGCAAAACCTCTTTATTTTATATTCTGTCTATGTCATTGTTGTATTTTTTTTTAAATAAAATACAATATTATAGAGTGCTATTGTCATGAAGTTTGACATGCAACAGTGACAATTTGACCCCCTTCTATCACTATTATAATTTTGTATCCCGGTATTTCTGAATACATTGTATTGTTTATTGAGATTGTTTTGACAAAATCACCTTCTTTGGATTGGAAGCAATACCAGATGTTTACCACACGGCCTTCTCATCAATCATTAGTAACATCATGGGAGTTGCATTCACCTGAGGTCCAAAAATATGTTTATGTATCTTAATTTTATCAAACTCTTTTGCCAATTGTCCATCTGGTTCTGCAGTATTCGTTTAAGACCGTGTGTGAAAGTGTGTGTGCGGGTGTACGTGTGGTTTTTCCTGGGATTCTCCAATAAAAAGCGTGGCTTGCAATTCCAGAGTGTAACCAGATCCGTCCTTTGTGTAGCTCCTCCATCAGGCTCATGCCGGGAGCAGATGTTTGAAAAGAGGGGCTTCACCTCCTCTATAGTTTAGTTATGATGACATCCACACATGTGATGGCAAAAACATGTCAGCTCAATTTGTTCAGCAACAATAGCTCGATGAACCACTTCGTTGTTTTATTAAGAGGATTTGTGTGAGACTATTTTCCAGCTTTCACAACATTCTAGATCGCAAGTACATGCAATGGCATCAGAGCCGCCTGAGTGGATGATTGGAGTTCATTATTGCCGTTGATCTGAGAGAAAATATTCCTAAATTTGCTTAAACTTTTAAGAGCTGTTTCATTTTGAAGTGATAACGAGGTCACCAAAGTTAGAAATGGCACTCAAGGGTCATAATATTGTGGCTCAGTGTACATACAATATATATATATATATATATATATATATATATATATATATATATATATATATATATATATATATATATATATATATATATATATATATATATATATATATATATATTAGGGGTGTTAAAAAAATCGATTCGGCGATATATCGCGATACTACATCGCGCGATTCTCGAATCGATTCAATAAAAAAAAAAGATTTTTTTATTTATTTTTATTATTATTATTATTTTTAAAGAGAGCTCAGAATTGTTCATTCGGTAGTCTTACCGATTCAACGTCTTATCATCATTGCACTTTTTTTTTTTTGTGTGTGTGTGAATCGATTTTTAAACTTCCATTTTTAATGGAAAAATATTCAACAAAACGTCTGACTTCGGGTTAGGATTCACACCATGAGCATGGAAGAATGTTATATGAACGGAACATTAAGCCTTAATATTTTATTTTAATGCTGTTCAAACATGAAACAGATTACAACCTCTATAAGACTGAAATTTCAGATAAATAAATAATACATTTTCATATAAATCTTACACTCTACAAGCTTACTGATTAGTATTTTCTAAATTTGAATGAAAAAAAATTGCAACAATCGACTTATAAATTCGTATCGGGATTAATTGGTATCGAATCGAATCGTGACCTGTGCATCGTGATACGAATCGAATCGTCAGGTACTAGGCAATTCACACCCCTAATATATATATATATATATATATATATATATATATATATATATATATATATATATATATATATATGTATTTTCACAGATTTTAAATCCTGTATTCTGATGGAAAAAAATGAAGTCTAATAATAAAAATAGTTTTACACACTTTTTTTTTTTTTGCGGGGCTCGTGTGGTGAAATACATCCATCCATCCATCCATTTTCTTGACCGCTTATTCCTCACAAGGGTCGCGGGGGGTGCTGGCGCCTATCTCAGCTGGCTCTGGGCAGTAGGCAGGAGACACCCTGGACTGGTTGCCAGCCAATCGCAGGGCACACAGAGACAAACAACCATCCACACTCACGAGCACACCTAGGGACAATTCGGAGTGCCCAATTAACCTGCCATGCATGTTTTTGGAATGTGGGAGGAGACCGGAGTACCCGGAGAAGACCCACGCGGGCACGGGGAGAACATGCAAACTCCACCCAGGAAGGCTGGAGCCTGGACTCGAACCGGAGTCCTCAGTACTGGGAGGCGGACGTGCTAACCACTCGAGCAACGTGCCACCTGGTGAAATACAGTGATAATATAAAAAATAAATAAATAAAATTGTAATTATTTTTGTTTTTATCATGTTCCATAATGAAGTCTTATTGTTGATAGTAATAGTAATAAAACATTGAAATGATAAAATATTATTCGATTAAATAAAAAATCGTATTATTATTATTATTATTATTATTATTATTATTATTATTATTAAATGATGACTGCTATTCACATCAGTCGTAGTGCAGCGCGAAATACTGGGGGTTACGTTTTAAAGTATGTGCACGCACCACACATGCAAGTGTTGCTTCCAGGGTGCGCGCGCACTCTGACAGACAGCTCGGACCGGAGCGGAGTTGAAAGTCAAAGACGCTCAGCAGTCAACAGTCAGCAGCAAGCTGGCTCCCCCTGATTTGCAAGACTTTGACGAGCTCATACGGACCTCAACCTCGCTCTCGGTGACAAGGAGATGTTCAGGAACATACCATGACGTGAGTGTATGTATTCTACTTTTATTCCAAATTTTAAGAGTTTATCTGATGACTGTGCAACAAATATTGTAGCAAGTTGCTAATTGTAGCCTATATGTCACAATAATTGACAGTGACAAACAATGCTAGATAATTATAAACTATTTGTTATGAATAAGGATTCACTAACACTACACAATTTGAGTTTCATGCTAAAAAAAACAAGTCTTTACAATTTACATCTACAGTCATAAGTGTCTGACATCTAATAACCATCGTCTGTGATTGACTGCTATCGGCATGTATCGTTGATGATTGTGTTCATTTACACGATCTGATCACGATCGTCCGATAGTTTTCATTTTATGCAAAATCGATAATCGGCTGTAATGTCTTAATTTGCCCCATCAATCAATGACATCATTGATAAGCGAAATATCACATTACATGATAGATTTATCAGTGATTTTTATATATTTTTTTGTCTTTATATTTTTTCTCCATGCATTTCAATTGGCATTAGTTATATGTGGGGTTTTCACTATTAGTGGGCCGGGCAAGTCCCTATCCCCTGCGAATGGCGGCGGTCGACTGTAGCGTGAAAACAAAAGTTGTTTCAATAGATATATTTTTCCATCTTCTGATTGAATCAGCGTTACTGTTTTTCTCAAACTCACTAATGGCTGAAAAATCCTGTTTTGTAAAGTGTAATATATCACAACTATCGCATAATTGGTGTATCATGGTATTATCGTTAGCAAGACGTCATAGTAATATCCTATTATGTGCTATTTCCACCCTCACTTTCGAATGATGAAATTTGGAAGGCCACCCCAAATCCAGGATCTGAAAGGTAGAATCTTGGAATCCAAATTCCAAATATGGTGCAGAGACAATTGAATGAATTTCCGATGAAAATAACCTACCACTAAAGGTGTAAGCACAATTTATGTCTCACAAGATGATGTTATTTTGAAAACGGCGGACCTGAGCTCCACAAGTGTAAACTGTCGGACCGCAGCCAACTATCAGCGTGACTGTGGACATACAGGGGGCTCACGGGTCGTTAAAAAAAAAAAAAGCCCGGCAACGGGCTGTGAAAACAGTTACATCATTGAAGTGTTATCTGCGCCGTAAGATGTAAGAAGAGCGCGTGGACGTGCGTGCATCTCTGGATCCCAGTGACGTTTTTTTCACTGGCCATCTGGACCAGGAGGCACGAGCGTTTGTAAGTCAAGAGCACACATTTGCTGGTTTTGAAAGGCCACAGCTGTGTTTAGCTAAACTCAGCCAGCGCGTCTTTAAAAGACACCACATGAGACCGGGTTGCCATTTTGCTGTAGAGTGTGTTGGCTCGCAGTGGGCTTTGTGGGAAAACTTTTCTTAGTTTTACCGTAACACTCTCCTTTATGGACCATAGCCCAGAGTGTGTTTTTTTTTTTCCTTGATGGTTGGATCCTTGTGTAACACTGCATGGGGGTCTTTTGTGATACACCATAAAGCCTATCAGTATCATTAGGGTTGACTAACCCTAATTCAAACCCCTCATTAAGGTAACATTACTCCAAACACAATTCCCAACTCCAAAATGATACTAACCCTAATCTAAACCTATCTCGAACCTGAGAGGACCTTAACCCCTAACCATAGCTATAACCCCCTAAGATTACTAACAGTAACACTGTGGCTGCGTCCAAATGTCCACCGTTAACCCCAAACCCCTCATTCACTATAGTCCCACACTATATAGTGGCCTAATTTATAGTGCCCTCATTCTGTTTGGCAATACAGACAGCTAGCTCACTACCTTCTTTTCTTTCGCATCATGTCCTGACGCGCACAGGCGAATTAATCTTGACTATTTATTGTTAATAAAATGATTTAAAACTGTATTTTGTTTTCTTTGTCATACGTATTTTCAAATAAACCAATTTTTTTTTGTTCCATTGTTTTTTCATGTTTGCAATTAATTGCGTTCTATAGTGAGCATCGATGTTCACTACTTTTCAAAATGCATTGTGGGTAATTTTGAGTGCTACATTTTTGCTCCCTGGATATTCAAACAGCCCTACAAGATAGCATGAGCACTGAGTAGTGCACTATATAGGGAGTAGTGTGTTCGGATACAGCTTATGACAAGCTAAAACTGAAACCTAGCTAACATAACCCGAGCCTTAAACCCTCATTAAAGGTGGGTTCAACGATATTTTTGTGGCTGCGTCTTCCGGGTGGATCATCTTAACGATTGTTTCTCGATCCTGTCAATCAATATGCGTAATGACGTCGTGTGTGCTCGTTTCTAGCTGCGCATGCGCACTTCGAGTGTTTGTAGCATGTAGCTAGTTTCGTGTACTAAGCTTCGGATTAGGCTATTCATCGTTGTAGCTCCACCGAGCTGACCACGTACTTTGAAAATAGCTGAGAGCCACAAGAGGACATCTGTATGAAGCGAGGCCGGCTGCAGAGACTGATTTTGATGAAGATGAGCTCGGACGTTAGCGACATTTGAGAGGCGTTTCCCCCAGACGAGCAGGAGAGCTGCGCAGTTTTTTACACGTGACAAACAAATATTTGGCTTCCACTTTTTGAGAACATCATTGTATCCACCTTTAACATCCAAACTCCAAACACGATTCCCAACCCCAAATCCAAAATGATACAAACCCAAGTCTAAACCTATCCCTATAACCTGAGTGAACCTTAACCCTTAACCATCGCTAATACTAACCCTTAAAGCTTGGTTGAGCTAACTAGCTAACAGTATGACAAGCTAAACCTCAACCCTAGCTAACAATAACCCTAGTTCTAACCGTCCACTAATTTTAACCTCTAACCCTATCGTTTAGCCCGAACAGGTAAACACTAGCTAATGTGGCTATTGGTCATCCATGACTCTAACCCTAATAAAACGAAAAAAAAATATACTAACTTTAACATTCGCAAACCCTAATCTAGCTAACAGCCATCTTCTTATCCTACCATATCAGAAAGCCTAACCTATCACTACACTCGCCAGCAGGCTTCATGGGTTCACAATTTTATAAATTCTAAAATGATTTTATTTTCATAAATAATTGGTTAATTTATTATGATTGTATGAACTGTGCATACTAGTATTTTACGGTAGAATGAATTATTTTATTATTAAAATCAGCTTTTTACATACACATTCTAACAATTTTTTTTGTTAACTTCATCCATGTGTCCATTTTAAAAATGTCACACTTAATGACAGCCGTTTGCCCACCCCTGCTCCAACCTGAGTTAATCTTAAACTCTGACCCCAAACTGTGAATCCTGAAGCTCGTCCATCTTTTCAGAAACGCACTTTAAATCTCTCTAATTAGGATTGGCTCACAATTCCCAGGCCTCCATGTTACAGTAAAGACCATAAAACAGTAAACCAGACTGTACCAGTAAACCATGTGCGTGAAGCATACACTTAAGAGACCGGCTGGTCCTTCAGAAGTCCACTTACTCATCGTCTGAGCCGCATCCGCATTAAAGAACCCGGCCGGGTCGTACCCATGACTCATTACCTGCTGTGAATGACATCAGGAACATATGAGTGAAGCCACTTGAGATGGTTTGTCATCCATCCCAACTAACATGTTTCTGGACCAGGTTTCAGGCATTTATTTTTTTGCTGCCTCAAAAGTGTGTCTTAAAACTTGTGTCAACAAAAAAACAAATAGTCAGAAGGACTTTTCTTGGATTGCAAAAAAATTTAGGGACTTGCACATCTTCTCTTGCCAGCCGATTCCAAATGTGTTCTGATGCAACTTGCAAAAGTGTTTTCATAAACACGAACACTTGAAACAGACCAAACTCATTGGTGTAAACCCTCAAGATTCCTGATCAAAGGGACTTTTCTTGGATTGTAAATTTTTGGTGTCATGTTGAGTTTTGTTTTCACCACACAGCACTGAAGATGTCTGATCGACCGTGGAGACCCCACATGTTGAAAATGTGACGCTCCAGAGCTCAGAGATGTTCGGGACGGCTTGACGGCATCCCGCCGACACCTAAGATGTGGCCCCCAGATTTCGGACCTATGGATTTCGGACCACCGGATGCTCCGATGACTCATCCTGGTTTCTTTGAAGATGTGAAGGACCACCAGGGGCCGCCGTATTCCGGAGTCCAGTCGTCCATTCTCTTGGGTGGTGTTGGGGTGTGCTGTGCATCTCGGACTTCCATGGGCTCTATGGAGCTCACCTGTAGGTCCAACCCTGACAGAACCGAGATGAGATTCTCCACTAGTACTAAAACCTCCCAGGGCTTCTCCAATAGTTCCCAACCTCCCCTACCTATATCCTACAATCTTCCTGGTTGGACCACATCACAAAAACTTCTGGAGGACCGTCACTGTGTAAAACAAGAGCCCACAGAGGACAATTTACATGACCAGCAGTGTCTTTGGACTGACTGCAGAGCGAACTGCAGGAGTCGAGAGGAACTAGCGAGACACATTGAAAAAGCGCACGTGGACCAACGTAAGGGCGAGGAATTCGCCTGCTTCTGGGCCAACTGCATCCGACGCCGAAAGCCCTTCAATGCACGGTACAAACTGCTCATCCACATGAGGGTGCACTCCGGGGAAAAGCCTAACAAGTGCATGGTGAGTTGGTAAGCCAGAGGAGCAGATTTCATTGAGAAAAAGCTAAATAGATTTTAAAAATTGTGACGTTTTTGTTGCAATTTCTGCAGTTTGAAGGCTGCTCTAAAGCATTTTCCCGCCTGGAGAACCTGAAGATCCACCTGCGGAGCCACACAGGGGAGAAACCGTACGTCTGCCAGCACCTCGGCTGCTTAAAGGCCTTCAGCAACTCCAGCGATCGCGCCAAGCACCAACGAACGCACCTCGACACGGTTGGTCTACTATTTATCATCCACAGCTTTCTATGGTTCACTTCTGTTAAAAAAAGGGAAATTTGGCTTCCTATAAATTTAGATATAAAAGCACATTTGTTCCAAACAAGCGTCACACTTTGTTCTTTGATTTGTTTGTAATCTGGTGAGAAATAACGAATTAAGTGGTTGTGTGTCTGGGGTTGCCATTTATGTTCAGCACTGTTATGTCTGGCTGTTAGTGAACGCAACACAGGTCTCACGGGAGGGAGGGGAGGAGACGTGGAGTTTGTTAGTGTTGTTGTTTTTCCGGACTGCTAGCCTAGAGAGGTTGTACTATGTTTGGCGACGGCCACTGCCAAAAGTGGCGTTGTTGATAAGAGGAGTAAATGGGTGACATCCCAATCAATATTTGCTGGTGGCGTTTTTACAAAACGTTACAATATGTTTGAATCTAATTGCTGGAAATGTGCTCAGACTGAAAAATGGTTTCACCGTTTGTTGTCCTGATTTTTTGGGGGGCGCGGCTAAAATAATTATTTTGGAATAAGGCGCCTATTTATGTCTTAGTGGTTTTCTGGTGCAATTGTGACTTGTAGTTAGCTAGCGAGCTATGCCTGCACCTTGAGAATGCTCCATCGCTTTGGATAGTCAACTGGCGTGGCTGCTTTAGAGTGCCTTATTGTCTACGCCGAGTGCGCATACGTTTCACAGAGAAAGACTGAAAACTCAGGGGGGTGTGGGAAGTAAAAAAAAACAAACTAACAAAAAAAAAATAGACTTGAGAGAGAGGTGCTGGAAACGGCATAGGAGATGACATTTGAGCCACAAGTACCGGTATTCAGAATCTCTGGAAAAGTAATTGTAGTGACAGATTTGTTAACTCTGAAACTCACCAAAACTTTAATTAGTTCATTTGTGATTAACAAGGACATGAACATGGATTTTGAACTATGTGCAAAACATAATGGATTGTCTGATCATCATCACTCACAATATACAGTAGTTTGCCTGATTTCACTCATTTTGAAAGATTGTGAAATCTCAATGCCCGCTGAAAACCGATGCCGTGAGCTACAATTATTTTTACTGCCAGTAAGTGATGAAAACTTGATCCGGCAAACGTTACACTAGTGAATTGTTGCCGAAACAAAGCGCAAGAGTCCATCACCCCACCAACCTCCCTCCTTCTTGCGGCTTCGTAACGAGAGACTTGTATGTTTTGGTGACTCTGGAATGCCTGTTGCCCAAAACACTTTTTCCTGAAATATTTAGAGAACTTCAGGGAAATATGTATCTCCCGATCCTAATACCCTACCGCTGTCGTCCATTGCCATGTGAAGTGATGTGCATATTGGATGAAACGATGTGGTTTAATGCTAGTTGGTGACAAACATTTAAGCCTTGGTGGAGGTCCGCTCTCTCTCCAGTTTCAAAGGTTGATAACCAGTTTAGTTCTTCCAGGTTTATTTTGAATGTTGACATTTTCTTTTGTCGCCATCAAGCATATTGTTGTCCGCCACATAAAAGCCGTCCGTTGCTGGGTTGTTGTTTTTTTGGTCACAGAAGCCGTACACCTGCCAAATCCCGGGCTGCACCAAGCGCTACACCGACCCAAGCTCTCTGCGGAAACATGTCAAAACTCATTCAGCCAAAGCTGTCCAGGAGGCTAAGGTACATCAGTGTAATATTAATAGGAAGCCTTATCCAATTGTTCCGTATATGGATATGCATGGACCTGTATTGCACTGCGTTCATTTTGCTTGTATTCATGGTGCAATATTTTTTTCCACAGATATTACAACTGCGAAAAGTAATGCCCCACCTTTTCCAAACAAACAACATTTTGTCTTTGACCCAAATATAATCAGCTGAAAAATACTGAAATTTCTATCCATTACACAAACCGCACAGTGACGAAGTATTTCTCTGAACGTTTGTTTCATTTGTTTCTGTGGCCTTTTCCAGGAAGCTATGTTGCCTCTTGTATGCATTAGGAGCCAGAAAAGTAATAGCACAAATGTCCCAAACAAATCACATTTTGTCCTTTGACCCAAATATAATCAGCTGAAAAATAATGACGTTTTTATCCATCACACAAACCGCACAGTGACCAATTAGCGAAGTCTTTCTCTGAACGCTCATTTCATTTGTTTCTGTTTTCCAGGAAGTTATGTTGCCTCTCATATGTATTAGAACCCCAAAAAGTAATAGCAAACCTGTCCCAAACAAGCCACACATTTTGTCCTTTGGCGCAATTACAATCAGTTGAGAATTTTTTCCATATTTGTGCCAATCTCCTTGAATCTTACGGATACGGACCACAGAACGTTGGTGGGCAGTATTGCAACTCGAAGCAAATAATTTTGAGAAATGACAAACACCATCCACTTTGTCTTTGCATGAAGAAACGGTTGTTTGCAGAGTTAGAATGTCTCTGATCCAGTAGGATGAACTGGCGCATTACACGCACATACCCTGGAAGTTACGATGAGGGAGCCCATTGTTCTGTGTATCTGGACCCGATTTGTTGTCTTTGGACGCAAGTGACATGCTGAGAGGCTTTGTTGGTTTTAAGCACAACCACGTGTGAGCTCGCGTGCCGCAACATGCGTCAAACTGCACTTTTTGAGGATTTGCACCTGGAACCACACAGGATGAGGACCAGGAGCCACATAGGATTTAACCCTGAAACCGTAAATGATTTGGACCATAGAATGTACACCACTAAGCACATAGGGGCATATTCACTAAGCATGCGCTGCGTCCGGTAATAGAGCAAAATATTGCACCACAACTGCACCCGCACTCTGCGCCCAGTTACCCACATATTCACTAAGGATATTGCTCTAATCATATACCGGCGCAAACACGCCCACAAAACTGACAGCTTGAAGCAAATTTGCACCTGATTTACCACACATGGCAATGGATTTGCGCCAAGAACATGGTTGTTATAATAACAGTTGCGAGAAAGATGACATTATCAGAAAGCGAGGTTGGACCGAGAGTAAGCGTTTATAGTGCCATTAAGCTGTACAGAGCAGAGAAAACGACGACGTCAACGTCATTCATTCATAAAGTACAAATTATTGGTACGATCGTTTAAAAAAAAACTATATTCAGAAGTTGGTGTCGGCATACAGTATGCATCTGGCACGTAAAAATGATCATAAAATGCCTCCCCGCCATTCTCTCTCTCTCTCTCTCTCTCTCTCTCTCTTTCTCTCTCCTCTCTGTGTGATCAGCCAGAGAGCTACGTGCACCGTGCCATGCACTGCTGTCATGATCCCTGGATCGAAGTTGTGGCAGGTTTATACATGCTTTTCAAAAACATTATTTGCGTCACGCAAACTCGGTGAGGCTATTTACGCTGGCGTTAGTGAATTAGACGCTGCATATCAATGAGTCTCATTTGCATTGGGGTGAGCATATTTTTCATCAAATGTATGCAAATTACCTAATTTATATATGCGCAAATAACACCGGTGTACCATGGCGTAATCTGGTCGGCAGCACACTTAGTGACGGATTTACCCATCTGCGCGTTTAGTGTATTAGGCGCTCCAGGATTGCTCCATTTTTATTGGTTAGCGCCGTGCAAAGGTGACGCAAACCTTTAGTGAATATGCCCCATAGTGTATGGAGGTGGAACCACATAGGACATGGATGTGATTCCAGATAGGATTTGGACTAGAAACCATATGGGATGTGGATCAGGGACCACATTGATTATGGACCTGGAACCATAGAATATGGAGTTTGTTTCAGAAAGGATTTAGACCTTTTTGAGTTACACATGAGTTGGAATAGGAACTACAAAACATGTGTACCTTTAACAAAACTGAATTTTAATTAAAATATTTGAACCAAAACACCAAGAAGGTTTTCTTGGTGTTTCTACCTTTTTAAACGTAGAATTTGTAGCCGGAACCAAATTGCATTTGAAAATGGCTACATATTGGATTTGGAGCTAAGCCACATACAGTTTAGACCAAAAACCACACCTGATATGTACCGGTGTAAACACATTGGATTTGGATCAGGACTCACACTGCATTTGAACATTGTCTCAAGATTTCAGTACAGGAGCCACATTTGTTTTAGGCAAAAGATTTAGATCTGGAACCACAAGTTATTTGGGCCAGTTGCCAATTGTACAGGGTTTGTAACAGGTTCGAGACAGGTTTAGACCATGAACCACATTGGATTTATGTCGGATTTGGACCTGGAAACACACTTAATTTAGTTTTGTAACCACATGCAAATACTTATCAAACTGTTTTATTGATACCTTTTACTAAATCTAATTTTCATTCTCACAGGTTCACTTGTACTCAGTACCAGAATCGGACCTGTTAAACGGCTCATCTCTTCCGGGCTTAAACGACTTTCCAGGTGTACCACCTGTGCACAACTAATTAAAGGGTTTTTTGTTCATAACACTCCTCCGACTAAACCCTTGTGGTTGATTAATACTCAACTGTGTCTGTTTCAGGTTCTTACACAAACGGAGGTAGCTTGGAGTCTGCGCCCCCCCAAGTGGACATCCACTATCTCTGCACAGAGGGAAACTTCCACGGGTCTGTGAAATGCTCGACTTCCTGTTTGCTTTTTGTAATTTTGTTGTTGTTTACTTGAAATCTGAGTGTTCCGACTTGAAGTTCCACTGTGGTTCTGTTTACATCCAAGTAAAACCGTAAAGTCTGCTCTTCATTAAGCCAACTGGACTTCAGATGCGTTGAACACAGGAAGTGAGTAAGAACATGTCGTCCAATCAGATGCGAGTGTAGCTGGCCGGCCATCATCAGGCTGATTTATGAAGCCTCCAGCATGCCAGGTCCCATCTCGAGGGACCCACAAGAAGGAACGCTCCATCGTCCATCCAAACCCCCGTTACGACCCCCCCACTGCATATCATCCCTGCAGTTGCTTTTCGTTTTGCGCTTGGCAGCCTTCGGTTTCCATGTTGAGTCAGAGTGTTTGTGCACAGTCAGCACATTCTTGCATACACCCCCCCAAGCTATGGTGAAAAATGTAGTAATAACGTTTTTCCACTGCGGGAGATTTGTTTTTTCTCTAACCCTTAAATCTTTTGGAGGACCAATTTTTGTTTGGACCTATTGTCTAAATTTTGTCATTTCAGATACTACAAACACTTCAAACCAAAATGGAATACTTCCGGCATAAATTCTGGATATGTTTTGTGGGTCTACTCATGATAAACAGTGCGATTAAATTTCATGTAGCATTAGAGGATCGTCAACAAGCGACCGGTCATTTGGAACAGCCATGATTCCCGTTTGGGGTGTTTGAATCACGCAGCAAACATGCATCAGAGCGTCCGAAGCGCTGTTAACTTCACCGCAGGACTTTTAGGCCAACTTTTAGCAAACACAAGGTCATCCAGGCATTATAAACGATGTCAGAGCCATCCCAGGAGATCCATTTCTGCAGGCAGCTTGGAAGCAGGAAGAGATTCAACCAAACTATAGTTACGATGTTATTTACATTTGGACAGCTTGCAACTCTTATGAATGAGTAAGAAACAGAGAAGTAATGCTTTGGTTTCACCAATTGACACAAAATTTTCCTTAACAGGACCCACAAAAGTCTCACAGTGGAAGTCAACCCCAAATTTTTCTTTGCAATGATATGTTCAGTGTACCCCCACTAGTCTAAACACTGTTCTAATTAATATTATGTCTGTGAATATGAATTAAGCAGCAAAATACACCCGTTTTAAGCCATCTCAGGGGGCAGCCATTTTGTCAATTGCTGTTGACTGAAAATAACATCACAGTTGCGCAGGGTTCAGGTAACAATCAATCATGGAACAAACAATCGTGGCTCACCTGTTTTCTAGCTTTGGTCATGTGACATTCACAAGCTGAAGCGTGATTGGTCATTACCAAACTTTGAGCAACTCTGATATCATTTTCAGTGGACAGCACGTGGCAAAATGGCCGCCCCAAGATAGATAAAAAAAAAATTGCTGGTAGATGGATTTTGCTAAATTCATATTCCTGAAATGCATAATCAATCAGAATGCCATACTGACACTAGTGGGGCGCATAGAACATATTACAACTGTAAATGCAAATTTTGGGTTGACTTCCCCTTTAACTCATTTGCTCCCAAAAATGTATAAATATGTTCTATTTTAAATATCATACTCCCAAAGATGTATTTATACATTTTTTATGTTTTTTTATGCTAGCGCATACAGAAGGCTTTGATGCAGCCTCTGAACCGAAGAGAATGCTTGAAGCAATGGTAGTAATTAGAAAAACGGCCAGCAAGTGGCAGCAGAGTATAAAAGATCAACCAAGGCCATGTTGCACAAGCTCTTTTCCCCACATTTTTAAACAGATTTGTGACTAATGATGAAACTTAGCTATATTTTAATGCTAATTGTTGTAGAGCGGAAACAGATAGAAATATATTTTGAAAGAAGAGACTCTGTGGTAGATTCCATGTTTTTATAGCAATAGAGCACAATATTCTGTGGGGCCTTGCAAAATCAGTCAAAATCCAGTAAAACAGCTGGGAGTGAAGGGGTTTGCTTCCGTCAAAATGGCTGGGAGTTAATGAGTTAAGGAGCATACCTGAAATCAAGCCATCCAATTTTTAAATCTATTTTTATTGCTGTTATTGATGTGACACTTTGATTGACAGGAGGAACACGCCGTTTACCTCAAATGATGCCCGACTGCAACAACAACAAGGTAGTCATGGCAACCAGCCACCACAACAACACCAGGATCACAAATGTGGCTTCACTCCAGTTTGACTCCGCTTTGCTTTAGCATTTCTCGGTGGACTCGTTGGGGAGAGGAGGGCGTCTCGACCATTCGTTGACGGAGGCTTTGTTGAACCCTCCGCTTATTTCCCACAAGTCTCAGCAGTGCCCCCTGCAGGTAGGGCACATTTTTTTTTCAAAGTTAATTCAGTGATTTTGTTGTCGTGGATACTGATCCACATGCTGCTTCACCAAGTCATGTGAATCTGTATTCCCCCATCCTTCCAGGGTTTGACTTGATCGACGACCTGGGCGACGATGACTTCCTGTTCCACACGGAAGCTGTGGACCGTCGCCTCGGACTTGTGGATGGCGTCTACCTGGACTCGTGAACACTTTTGCCGGAAAACCAGGGGGAAAAAACAGGCCCGATGTCTTTGGGGGTCCGTTTTTACAACCATTATGTTATTTCGGAATTTACTTACTCAACTGCAGAAGGGGGTCTGGGCTGTTATTTTCAGTGCCCAAAAATTCCAGTAACTGTTTCCTTCTCAATTTTGCCATTAAAAGCACTTTAACTGTTCTTCTTTCTATGTCAATAATGTTGCCGCAACATATAAGTTCAATTAGCAATTTAGGGATTTTGTGCTAACTTCAAGTCTTGAATAGCATTTTTATTTACAATTGTACAACTTGCATAGCCTATCTATTGCCTGTCATTTTATATTGTTGTAATACTGCCACCTAGTGTACATATCTACATAATATCCATCCATCCGTTTTCCAAACCGCTTATTGCTTATCACGAGGGTTGCAGGTCAAATTAAGTCATTTGTATGACGGTAAAAACAATACAACTTTACTTAAAAATTTCCTTCCAAAAGGATGACTTTTACTTGAAAATGTACAGTGTAACAAATTTGTTTTTGCAAAGAAAGAAAAAAAAAACCCTAAACAATGTCTTAAAAAAAAAAAAAAAAATCCCCCAAAAGATGGTCGTTTATTATTCTTTGAATGATAAGTGTGGGCTGGGCGTATGCTTCAATTTTTTTTTTTTTTTTTACCTTAAAAATGTACCTATTCTCGCCCTCTTTAAAATTGTATTTTAAAAGGTTTTCCATCTCAAATAATTGACTTTTCTTGAGTGAAAAAAATTAAAGAAACAAAAAATCATGACTTTTTCTTGAAAATGTACAATGTAACAGATTTATTTTTGCAAATAAATAATGTAAAAAAATTTTTTTTAAAGTATAAATAAAAATAATAATAAAAAACTAAACAGTGTATAAATAAAATAAAAAAGTGGTGGTTTATTTTTCTTTGAAAGAAAGTGTGGGCTGGGGCACACCAATTTTTATTTTTTTATTTATTTTTTTACCTTAAAAAATGTACCTACGCTGTAAAAATATTGGCTGTGAATTTACAATATATAGTTTTTTTTTTTTTTACATTACTTTCACAGTAAGGATTACAGCAATTTATTATGAATGTACTTAGAGCAATTTACTGTAATTTCACATCTGTGATATTACAATGCATTGTTGTAAAAGCACAACTATATACTGTAACGCAGGGGTGACCAAGTTCGGTCCTCGAGAGCCCATATCCAGCCTGTTTCCCATGTTTCGCTCCACTAACACACCTGATTCATGATCGGGATCGTTATCAGGCTTCTGCAAAGCTTGCTGATGAGCTGATGATTGGATTCAGCTGCGCTTAAGGAGGGACATGGAAAACAGGCTGGATAGAGGATCTCGAGGACTGAACTTGGCCACCCCTGCTGTAACGTCACAGCGTCAGTGGCAAAGCAATTACAGTACTGTGATATTACAGTACATTGCTGGGGAAGTACAATATTTTGCGGGACACCATTACAACAAGGCCTTGTACTTTTAGTGTCTCTCCCCCTTTAAAAATTGTATTTTAGAAGCTTTTCTCTCTCAAATAATTTACTGTTGACACTGTTGAAACACATTCTCTTAATATGACCAGTATCACTAAAATTAATTATTTTCTCATTTCCAACTTTCTAATTTATCACCCCATCCCATACTCAGTACTTTTGCCAATAACCACCACCACCACCATCAATCACCATAATGTTCTGAAATGGAATTTTAGTTGTTTCCGATTGTGGCACAAGCTTGTTCTTTTCCGTTTACGCAGTGCACACAATTTGTACGGTACTTTTGGTTCTTTTAAATATTGTATTTCACATTCAAAAGCAATTGTTTCATCAAGTCTTGATGAAAGTAAGCGACACCACAGGATATGTCCCCATATTGCAACACTTCCATAACGTCACATTTCAATTTTGATTTTCTTGTGTACGTGACAGCGACGTTTACATAAACTTTGCAAAACTGTTTTTTTTTTTTATCTCAATAAACAATGTTTACATATCAGTGTCAAAGTTTCACTGTTTGTGCTCTTTAATTTGGCTTACATTTAAAATAAATGTAAAATAATAGTGATTACCATGTGAAACAGCAGTAGTGGAGTTTCCAATTGACCTTTTTTCTTTTTTTTTTGGTTTGGTTGAACTTCCCCTACAAAAGTATCAGGAAGTGGTCTCACACCTTAGAGTTGTCGGTCATACACAAGCAGCAAAAACAGGTAAGAGCCTGACACTTTCTCACCATTAATTATTTCATCAAATAATGTTCGTGTCTTTTTTTTTTTTTAATTAGGGGATGAAAGTACACTAAAGATTATTTTGAAAGTGTTTCGGGTCCAACATGTCTGAACTGTTTTCTTTGTCATATAAATGTAATTTATTTCAGACATTTTTTTTTACATGTGAATAAAGTATATATAAATATATAAAATAATAATAAATGTATTTATTAATATTTGAAAATATATTAAATATAGTACAACAACATAATAGTAAAAACACAATATTAAGTTAGTGATTTTGTTCTAGCTCTAAAGCCTAAAAAGAGAGATATAATATTGGTACATATAAATGTTGGAATACATGTGCAGCAAAATTACTTATTTAGCAAAATTACATTGTGTTTAACTTTGTAAGAATAAAAGCCATTCCAATTTACAACTTGTATTTTTTTTAATTATTTCTCCATGATTTAATATGCTTGTTCTAAATAAAACACTACAAAACAAAAAAACAAAAAAAAACTATAAATGCACCTTTCCTACCAAACTTGGCTACCAGAGACTTTCCATTCAGCAGTTTTTTTTTTGTTTTTTGTTTTTTAAATGTACAGGACATATATATTCTCGACTTTTTAAAATGAAGGATATTTATAAATACAGAATAAATATTGTCAAATTAGAGTATATAGTGACTTAACTGAAGAATAAAGTGCAAGATTTCAGGGGACTTTTGCAACTTTTGTAACCTGGCGACGTGATGCAACGCAGGCTTGACCAACCATGTTTCACATCCTCACTGCCTTTAAGTGTACAAGAAAATCAGCCCGTTATTAACCAAAATTATTATTTTTTATTCTACTCAAATCACTTCAACTTCAAAATAGTCAGTCCATTTCGCCTAATGCTGACATGCAATGGGAAACCTGATTGACATACTAACAATTAGCGCTGTTTCGTGCTTTTGCAACCGTTTAAGCAACCGACATTGCGCACAACCATACCAACTTCGACATTTCAACAGTTCAATTAATTCCACATTTCAGTTCATCGCCAGCTCTTCAACATTCATACGCAAATTCCGCAAACATTTCATTCTATACTTTCGATTTCAAATCTTCACAGTTGTTACAATAATAGCATTAAAAAGGTGCCAATCAACGTTTTTTTTGGGTGCGTTTTTCATAACTAGAATGTCAGACAAAGGGGAAACTATGTTCGAGCCCTCAGCTTCCGATTTGTCCGTTCAACCGCCGCCGCCGCCGTACGAAGAACCTGTCCAGCAAGAGCCGCCGCCCTACTCCCAAGACGTATTGGAGGACGGCGAGCCCAAAGGTGAAGCGGCGGGATGCGACGTGACCGAGGGCGAGCAGTCCTGCCCCGATACCAAAGCGGAGGGTCAGTCGGAGGAGGTCCCGCTGGCCGAGACGTCGGCTTTCGAAGACAAGACGGTCAGGAGGGCGTTTGTTCGCAAGGTTGGTGACGCGCCAGATGTTTAGCCTGGAAAGATTTCGCTCTAAAAAACATGACCATTATGATAGCACGATTTTTTTTTTACTATTGAAAAAAACATTTTGAACTACAACAAAACTGATTGAAATGGCGTCTCCGATGTAGGTGTTCTGCATCCTGACGGTGCAGCTGGTGATCACGTTCAGCGTGGTGTCCGTGTTCACCTTCTCCCCGGTGGTAAAGAGGGTGGTGCAGAAGAACATTTGGGTCTACGTCAGCTCCTTCCTCATCTTCCTCGTGGTCTGCATCGCCCTCAACTGTGCCAAGTCCCTCCGCCGCAAATACCCCTGGAACATCATCGGTCTGGTGTGTGCCAAATGAATGCCTAATTTAAAGTACCCCGGAGATTGGTTGTGGTGTTCCTCAGGGATCAACCCGAGAGCCCCTGTCATTGTCATGGTTCTGTCAAATGAATAGCAACGTCAATATCGACATTTAGCGCTGGTATCCTCCCTAGGTTAATGTTTTTAAAAAGTGTTTCAAATTAGGGTTTGAAGCCTACATTAAGGTTCTTAACGAGAGTTCAGGTGTCAAGCCAGATTCAGGGTTCACGCCAATGTGTTTTTTTTTGTCCTGTCGTCAGACCATCGTGACGCTGAGCCTGTCGTACGTGGTGGGCACCATGGCTTCCTACCACGACACCCGCGCCGTCATCATCACCATGGCGACCACCTTGGCGATCTCCCTCACCATCATCGCCTTCTCGGCGCAGGTCGGGTTTGACCCGCGACATTTGTAAGAAAACCTCATTGTGACGGGACCGGTTTCTCCGCAGACGCGCTACGACTTCTCCTGCTGCTACGGCCTGCTGCTCATCCTAGTGGTGGACTTGGTGATGTTCGGCGTGTTCTGCGGCTTCTATTACACGTACATACCGCAGGTTTGCTACGGCTGCTTGGGAGCCCTGGTGTACTCTCTGGTAAGAACCACGACGACTCCACGCAACATGTATCGAAGTAGGGTTGTAACTTGCAAACCTGGGTTAGCATTTCAAATTAGGATGCATCATGATGCAACATGTTCAGGCAACCGTCAGTGTCTTTGGGTTCCTCGCTCAGTTCCTTCAAATGTCAAATTGGGTTAGGGTTTCAAATTGGCATTAAGGTAGGGTTTCCGACCGGGGCCTCTCCCCACCGGGCTCGGTGTTCTGGTGTTCCGCCTTCTCCCCTGGTGCTTCCTCCTCTGCTTCCCCCCTCCCGCCGCTGTGCAAATCTCGCGCGGCTGGAGGTGAGGTGGGGTGGGGTGGGCACATCTTCCCTCTCTGCGCTGCTGCCCGGTGCCGGTTTCCGGGGGGGGGGGTTCTCGCGGGGGGCCGGGTTCGCGGGGGGGGGGTGGCGGCCGTCGGGGGGGGGCGGCTTGTTTGGGGGGGGGTGGAGGTATGGGTGGGTGGGGGGTTGGGTGCTGGGGGTCGGGGTGTGTTCGGGGGTTTGGGGGTCGGGGGTGGTGGGGCCTGGGTCGTGGTGGATGGCGGGTTTGGGTGGGGTGCGGGGGGTTCGTGGGGGGATGGTGGCTGGGGACCGGTGGGGCGCTGTGGGGGCCCTTGGGCCTCGTTCTGCGGCCTTGGGCTCGGGGGTGTGGGCCGGGGCTGGGGCGGGGGTGTTCCGGGTGTCTGGGTCGGCTCGCCGACCGGTGTCCGCTCGGGTGGCTTGGGGGTGGCCTTGGTGCTGCCGCGGCCTGGGGATTCCGGGGGGGCGGGGGGGGGGGGGGGGGGGGGTGCTCGCTTTGCTGGACCGCGGTTGACGGCTTCTTTCTTTGGTGGTGGTCCTTATGCATGCCAGATCCGTCGCACCAGCATCTACTGAAACTCAACAGAAGTACCCTCTCCCTCCCACAGCCCCTTGAATCAGTTGGTGCTGGTGTCTGTGGTTCTCACTTTGCTTTATCTATCCTTCCCTCCTTCCTCTCTTTAGTTTTTCCTCTGGTCACTTGAGATCTTAATTTATTAGAAGTATGAGGTTTCTGGGGTTGGCATAAGACTCTGGTTTTGTAACCACGCAGGAGGGGTCTTGTTGGTGCTGGACTTCACTTTGATGGATTGGATGTCCTGGCTTCTATTGATCTCACTCTGCCTTATCGATCCTTCCCTCCTTCCTCTCTTTAGTTTTTCCTCTGGGCTCTTGAGATCTCGCTAAATTTGCTGGAATTTAGAGGCTTCCGGGGTTGGCGTAAGACTTTGATTTTGTAATCATGGGGAAGGCAGGAAGTGTTTGGTCGGTGCTGGATGTCACTTTGATTTACCTTTCTTTTCTCTTTATTTCTTTTTTTTTTTCTGACCTTTTCTCTGGTCTCCTGACCATTTAAATCTCACGACTCTGGCAAGATTCTGAAGTACCTGGTTAAGGCGAAGGGTAATGGGATATTTATAAGGTTTTAGGTGAATGAATGAGTATAAATTTATACGTATTTGCACGCACATGCACGCACGCAAACGCACGCAAACGCACACACGCAAACGCACGCACGCACGCACACATACACACAAAAAAAAAAAAAAAAAAAAAAAAAAGAGCAATGATGACAAGACGTTGAATCGGTAAGACTACCGAATGAACAATTCTGAGCTCTTTAGAGAAAAAAAAAAAAAAAAAAAAAAAAAAAAAATAATAATAATAATTTAAAAAAAAAAAAAAAAAAAAAAAGGTAGGGTTTCATGACTGAGTTAAGATTTCAGTTTTTTTCCCCCTTGTAATTAGGATGAGAGTTTCAAATATCAAGGCTGACTTGGGCTTTAAAATGAGGTTTAAAACAAGAGTTGGGGTTTCAAATTATGGTTTTAAGGCTAGGTTTTCTATTAGGCTTCCAAATCAGAATTAGGGTTTCAAAGTCAGCTGTCAAGCCTGGATGGGGGTTTCAAAACCAATTTTCAAGACTAGTTTAGGATTTAAAACTAGGATTAGGGTTTCAAAGACGTTTCAAAGGGGTGTAAAAGAAAGTTAATTTAAGTTTTAAAGTCAGATTTCAAATGAGGCTTTGAAGACAGGGTTCGGTTTTGAATTAAGATCGCTAGGTTTTGGGTCCAAGTAGCATTTGGCTTTCAAAGTAGGGTTTCAAGACAGGGGTGGGATTTAAAGTTAGGGTAAAGACAGTTTTATGGTTTCAGACTTGGTGTAGTATCTCAGATTATGTTTTTAAAACAGAGTTTAGGTTTCAAAGTAGGATTTCAAACCTGGTTTAGGGTTTTAACCTCGGGTTAAGGTTTTAAATTAGTATATGAAATCAAAAGTCTGGGTTTCAAAACAGGGTTTATGATTAGAGTTAGGGTTTCAAGTTAGGTACTCAAGCCTAGATCAGATCTTCAAACTCGGTTTAAATTTTAAAATTATGGTTTGCAACCCTGGATTAGGGTTTGTAGTGCGACCTGACAACTGTTCCGACTTGCCGTTGTCTTCCTGGCTCAGTTTCTGATGTGCGACTGCCAGCTGATGATGGGCGTGCTGAGTTATCGCCTGGACCCCGAGGAGTACGTCAGCGCGGCCCTCATGATCTACCTGGACGTCATGCTTATCTTCATCTACCTGATGGGGAAGCACTGAAACCCTCCCGCATGACTCCGCCTCCTGCCGGTCTTCTGTTCTGCTTCTGTTCCTGTTTCTCAACAGTCATTATTGCATTTGTCAACGCATCACAGGCAGACATTTTGTGGCTCTCAATGAAAAGGGTCCAATTGGTCATCAACAGAAAATGTGCCATTCAAATCTCATTTGTAAACATATCTTTTTTTTTTGTCAATTAATAATCTATTAAAAAAATACATCAAGGTTTAGTGGTTTCAAAGTAGTGTTTCAAGCCTGATTAGGTCTCAAACTATGGTCAGGGTTTAAAAGGAATGTTTCCAGACACGCTTATTATTTCAAAGATATGTAGGTCTCAAGACTAGGATAGGGTTTCAAACTAGAGCTCAGGTTTCCAATTTGGATTTCAAGTCTGGTTAGGGTTTCAAGGTAGGGTTTTAAACCTGGATTAGGGTTTTAGAATAGGTTTAAGAGTTCTTAAATCGGGTTTCCAGTCTGGCTAGGGGTTTCCAATTATCATTAGGGTTCCAAGTGAAGGTTTGAAGCCAGGAATAGGAATTCAAATTTAGGTTTCAAGCCAGAATTCTGGCCGTCATTTCAAATTAGGGTTTCATTGTGAGGTTTCAAGACAAGTATGGTTCCAAGCCTCAGCTAAGATTTCTCGTTAGGGTTTCAAGCCTGGGTAAAATGCCTCCAATTTAGGTTTCAAGACTGGATTAGGATTTCAAGATAGGATTACACTTTCAAGCCTCTGGGTTATGGTTTTAAACTATGGTTTCAAAACAAGTTTAGAATGTCAAAGTCAGGTTTCAAGACTGTAGTGGGATTTAAATACAGGGTTATAGTTTCAAGACAAACTTTTAAGATTTCAAGGAACGGATGTTGGGGTTTGAAATTAAGGTTTCAAGCTACTGTTAGGGTTTCAAATTAGTTATAAGACAAGTTTAGGGCTTCAAAATGAGGTTTCAAGACGGGGTTAGGATTTCAATCAATGCTTGGGGATTCATATGTCCAACTCCATAAATCACAATATACAGAAGATACAAAAAGTCTAAACACCCTTGTTCAAATGTAATGTCATTGTCATATGTATGTATATATAAAAAAAACAGCACAAATAAATAATTTAAAAATGTTTTCCACCTTTAATGTGTACCTACAGTAATAAGACTTCATATGCAGATTTTCACACTGGAGTATTTTGGATGCTAACAGCTAATTTTATTGCGACATTCATTGATGTGAGGCACGTTAGTATGCAGTAAAATGTTCTAAAACGAGATAACACTGTCCCATGAAGACTCGTTTACGTAAGCGTTGAGGTTACCACAGGGAGCTGTAGTTGAAGTTGACCCTCAGCAGGTAGCGCATGCGCGTCTGAGCCGGGTTGTACACGATGAATTCGTTGTACAGGAGCGAGTAAGCTCCGCCCTTAGACAAGCTGGCTGCCTTCTGTGTCGTCTTGACGCCAGGACCCATCGGAACCGTCACACCGTTCCTGAGAAATGCCCAACAATTAATACATGAATGAGACACAAGGACAAACATAACATTATTGCTGTTGGGAACGTTATAGCTGTTACTGCGAAATAAAACGGTTTGATTTAACCAGCAACATCATTGCTGTTGCCCCGGGTCAAACTGACCTATCACTATTGTTCTTGAGGACCAAACTTAAAGGGGCTGTCAGCCGGATTCACTCAAGGAAAATGCACTTTTTAAATACAGGATGTACACACTTTAACTTTCTCTCAGTCTACACATCTGTGTTTATGTTAATCTTTGGTGGTGATTTCGTCTTAAACCCCCACGCCCCCAGCCTGTATTTTGCCATTTTGTGTTTGTTTTGTAAACAGCGGGACGTTTCTATGGAAAGACAGTGTTTACAACCCTTCAGCCAATCGCAGAGCGGGTTGTGGCGTGTCGTGGCAATTTGAAAGCACGCACAGATTATTATTATTTTTTTCACTCACTCACTCACTCACGTGTGTGAATAAGTGAGTGAAGGAAAAAAATAATAATTGCCGCGGGAGTGACGTCACGCAGCTGACACGTTCGCCCGGCCCCATTTGAGACACGCCCCCACTCTGCGATTGGCTGGAGGGGTGTAAACACTGTCTTTCCACAGAAATGTCCCGCTGTTTACAAAACAAACACAAAATGGCAAAATACAGGCTGGGGGGTGGGGGTTTAAGACGAAATCACCACCAAAGATTAACATAAACACAGATGTGTAGACTGAGAGAAAGTTAAAGTGTGTACATCCTGTATTTAAAAAGTGCATTTTCCTGAGTCAATCCGGCAGACTGCGCCTTTAACAGGACTGTTAAATGCGCCCCAGGTTAAAATTTACCTGGAAACATTATTGCGGTTCCTGAGAAACTGAACAGTGCCCTTGGTAAAAAAATGATCAGGGATTATCATTATTATTATTATTATTATTATTATCGCGTTTCCTGAATAAGGTCCCAAAAATAGGGTGAAACACATCCTGGGTCAAATTTACTTGTGTAATATGCTTGCTTTTCATTGGTTAAAGATAGTCTGGGTCAAATTGACCCGAGCAGTATTGCTTATCCTGAATTAAAAACTGTCTTTGTCAATTTGACCCTGGAATAACATTGCTACTCCTGAGAAACAAACCTCAGATGGGTTACACATGCCCTGGGTCAAGAGTATCACTTTCACTGAGTTAAAACACAGTAGTGTGTCAAATTGACCCAAGAGCATTTTATCTGTTCATGAGAAACAAATATAGTAGGGTTTTCCATGTTCCTGGGTCAAATTGACCCAGAGCATTGAGAACAAGCACTTACAAAGTGACAGAATTCTGAGGGTCGGGTCCGGTCCGTCCGATGCCCTTGGTGCTGTGTTTGCCCACCGGCAGGTTATTAGCGTTGTAGTCTGCGTCCAGCAGCTCGTTACTATCTCCCAGAGCGACCTACACATACACGCATCAGCGACCATTCGTACAAATGCAGAAAGCAAACAGTTGCCAATGCGAGTCGGATACCTCACACAGCAGCAGCAGTCCGACTTGGTTGTGGTTCCTGGCAAAACAGTAGTTGGCGCTCTTGGACGACATGTCGGCAAAGTAGATGCCTTTGCCAAACTGAAACAACAACAACAGTTAACACAAAATTGTACACGTTCATAGATACACAAAGTTTATGAATACTAACGATATTGTTTACAAACGACCTCCTCCGTGGCGGTATAACTACGTATTTATCATATACGTTATTATTGTACATGATTAACTTTTTTTTTTTTTTGTAGATTTCAGTGAAACGTCAAGTCAACAGTTTAAAATGTAACATAATATGATATACCGCAAATGGATGTAAATAGACAAAAACAAACTACCAACATAAAATAAACAAACAAGTATATCCAAATATTCATTAAATTAATTAAAATAATAAAAAGGGACATTTCTGAAACAAAAAAAATACATAAAAATAAAATGAATAAAATAAAAACCTATAAGAAGTTAATGAAATAAAAATATGCCATGAAATACAAAAATAAATACATAAAAATCATGCATAACACAAAATCAAAATGTATCCATAAACACCATATGTGTAAAATCTATATATAGCTAAATAACAAAAAAATATATAAATAAAAGTAAAATTATAAGTCATTGAAAATACGTTCAAAAAAATAATAATTTCCCGGAAACCAAACAAATAAAAATAAAAAATAAAAATTTAAGCCAATGTGTAGTACTTAAGTTAAATACAACGTAGCTGTATTTAAGTCATTTGCTCCCAAAAAAGTATTAATACGTTCTATTTTAAATATTACCATGCTCCCAAAGACGTATTTATACGTTTTCTTGTTTTTTTTTATGCTAGAACATACTTCTAGAAGGCCTTGATGCTGCCTCTGAACTGAAGACAATGGTAATGGTAATGGTAGTTATTAAAAAGGCCAGCATGTGGCAGCAGAGTATAAAAGATCAACCAGTGCCATGCTGCAACAAAGCTGTTTTCACGACAGTTTTAACGAGATTTGGCAATAATGATGAAACTTAGCTACATTTTATTGCTAACTGCTGCAAAATGAAAACCGATAGAATTTTTTTTCTGATGAAAGAAGAGACTCTAATATTTCTTTTGGTAGGTTCCATGTTTTTATAGCAACAGAACACAATATTCTGTGGACCTTGCAAAATCAGTCAAAATCCAGTAAAACTGCCGGGAGCGAAGGGGGTTGCTTCAGTGAAAATGAATGGAAGTGAATGTGTTTACAAATGTACTGATTCAGTGATTCATTTGCATGCCACCAGAAGGAGTCCATCTATCACACTGAGAATCACTATCCGAGATGGTGATTGTTCACTCATTAATTTCACAAAAGCCCCATCAGATGTCTGTGCTCACAAGATTATTTTTCCTACCATGTAACCTGTGACGGGAGCTTCAGGGGGCGCCACTCTGAGTCCCTGGCTGAGGATGCCCACCCAGTTAGAGAGACGGGAACCGTGCCACAGCAGCATCCTGGCATTAAAAAACAAACAAACAAAAAATTATCGATGGTGGTGGATGGCCATCTGTTACCCCTCCCGCTCTTCCAGCCAGACCTGTTGTGAATGTGTGACAGGAAGTAGCTGCTCTCGCCATCGCGGTCCACGGCGAAAATGTCCATCACGCTCATTGTGTAGTCGCAATGTGTGGAGGCATGCGTGGATTGCAGGTACTTTTCGATCACCTTTGTGTGAAAAAATGCAAAAGAGAGGGGGGGGAAAAAAAAAAAAAAAAAAAAAAAAAAAAAAAAAAAGAGTCAAGCGCAATGACACACTAGTGGATGAAAGACATCTCAACTCAAAAAGCGAACCTTGTATTCTTCGCCGACAGGGTCCAGGGGCTCAAGCAGGCAGTTGAGGGAGTGGTAGTGGCGGTCCAGAGGATGCTCGTCGCGGCCGTCGCCGGCGCTCTCAACCATTTTAACCGCAATCTGGATGTCGCTAAGGGCCTGAGCAGGCACATTAACTCATTCACTGCCATTGACGGAAAAAGACGTCAAATGATGCATTTTTTGCTGGTCTGGCAATGAATGTGTTAAGAAATAACTTTAAAAAAAAAATCAAAGTGGCCCTTGCAGCTTTCTATTTTTCTGTATGTGGCCCTCAGAGGAAAAAGTTTGGACACCCCTGCTGTACATTATATCAACAATTATATAATTGCTTCATTGATTTTTACCATGTTTAACTCATTCACTGCCATTGACGGAAAAAGACGTCAAATCATGCATTTTTTGCTGGTCTGGCAATGAATGTGTTAAAAGGGGGTTTTAAAACCTTTGTGCTAATTTAAAACCTCACCTTCATTAAATGTGGCCGCGGGAGAGGGCGGGTCACACACTATTTTCAAAAAAAAATTAATATTACAACAGTAAACAATTTGGGACGTCTCTTTCAAAAATGAGCCGACAAGGAATTCAATATGAGATTAACCTTTGCATCACAGTGAGGTAAATTTAAGACTTTTTAGGCCACTTTTAACAAAATTAAAGACCTCTTGTTAACTACATTTCACGACAAAGAGTGAGCGACGTGGGTGAAACATTGTAATCACAATACTTCCAAAAATGTTTACACATTTTTATATACAGTACAATAGTTTCTGCAGATTTCCATCCATCCATCCATCCATCCATCCATCTTCTTGACCGCTTATTCCTCACAAGGGTTTTCTGCAGATTTAATACTACAAAATTAAGAACCTCTGCTTCATTAAATGTGACAAACAGGAGATGGGGACAGATTTATTTCACAGTATTATATATTTTACATATAGATATTTATTCAGAAAAAAAGGTTTAAGAAAGCCACAAGCAAGAGTTTTTAAAACCTCCCTCCCTCCATCCATCCATTTTCTTGACCGCTTATTCCTCACAAGGGTCGTGGGGGGTGCTGGCGCCTATCTCAGCTGGCTCTGGGCAGTAGGCGGGGAACACCCTGGACTGGTTGCCAACCAATCGCAGGTCACACAGAGACGAACAACCATACACACTCACACGCACACCTAGGGACGATTCGGAGCACCCAATCAACCTCCCATGCATGTCTTTGGAATGTGGGAGGAGACCGGAGTACCCGGAGAAGACCCACGCGGGCACGGGGTGAACATGCAAACTCCACCCAGGAAGGCCGGAGGGTCCAAATATTTACATTAGTGATGTCAAATTTAAAGTGTTAACTAATTAATCATAACAAAATGACTGAATTAATCATGAATTAACGGAGATTAATCACACTATTAACTCATTCACTGCGGTGCTAAATGGGGGCTAATTTGACTATGCTCCACTGTAAATGTCAAACTTGGAAACAACTTTACTGATTCCCAACCACCGGTAGATGACATCATTGCTCCATTTTATACCAAATAAACACAGTTTCAGAATCCATGGGAGAAATGGCTGTATTTTGGCAAACCTACATTTTTCTACTGTCGATTATAAAAGAACGGGACGGGACAAAATGTAGGGAGTCTATTCTGTTATTTGGTAGATTTGGTTTATATATAATTATTGAACGTAATATCACATGGGTATTAAAAATTTTGAAATTTTCTCAAATGGCTGGCAGCGAATGATTTGTCCACAGATGATCTTGACGGCAGACGTTAAAGGTAGCACAGATTGTGTTTGAGCAGTAAACCTAACTACATGCATTGAAGTAAAACATTTCATAAATGTTTGTGTATGATATTCAGAATATTTGTTCTAGTAAAAATATTTGGGTAATTTTTTTCCCATTTTAAATTATGCAAGTAATTAACTGATTAGAAAAAGAGGATAAGCGTGTGGAGTGGATCAAAAAATGTTGAAGTGGTGCTCATAACATTAATTGTCAAAAGAATTAACACATAACAGGTGCTCTTTAAATTTGGTGGGCAAAAAATGTTGATTAAAAAGCCTTTTTAATAATTAATCAAAATTCTAAGATGTGATTAATGTGATTAAAAAATGTAATCGTTTGACACCTCTAGTTAACATTCAAGCTACTTTAAGACGTGATTAATTGCACACAAAACTCAAAATGTTACCTCTAACAACGCAATCTTTTTCTTCAGCTCGTCTTCCGTCCGAATGAGAGGCGGCGTTTTTAGCCTT
Organism: Festucalex cinctus; assembly: GCF_051991245.1. Lineage (NCBI taxonomy): Eukaryota > Metazoa > Chordata > Actinopteri > Syngnathiformes > Syngnathidae > Festucalex > Festucalex cinctus. The sequence goes on along the minus strand of NC_135411.1, from coordinate 25,134,352 downwards.
GGGGGAAACAAAGGATAAAAGTTCACAAGTAAATACCGGTAAATGAAGAGCTATTGTCACCTTGTTAAATTAATGACCTAAGTCTTATTTTGATAAAAAGAAAAAAAATTGCATGATGCTTGCCTCCTCTGCTAAAATCGGCTACATCTTTTAATTATTACTATTAATTAAACAGATAATTCAATTCTACCCAGAATGAAATCCTTACTAAATATAAGAAAAAAAATACTGACGTGGGCCATTATTTTAGGAAGGTGACAATTTGTTATTATAATAAAGTAGCATTCTCCACACCCAAAATCATGCGGGATGCGAGTGTAAAACTGATTGCAAGCTTCCACCAGCTCGCGGCCACCATCTTTCTTCTTCAGACACTCCTCGATCCTCTTGAGAGCCGTGTAGCCGGCGCTGATCTGCTCCGTGGTCAGCTTACCTACAGTAGAACACAATAGAATAGAAAAAAGCTTTGATTTTTTTTTTTTTTAATATGTTGAGACTGGGCGGCACGGTAGTCGAGTGGTTAGCACGTCCGCTTCCCAGTTCTGAGGTCTCCGGTTCGAGTCCCGGCTCGGACCTTCCTGGGTGGAGTTTGCATGTTCTCCCCGTGCCCGCGTGGGTCTTCTCCGGGTACTCCGGTCTCCTCCCACATTCCAAAGACATGCATGGCAGGTTAATTGGGTGCTCCGAATTGTCCCTAGGTGTGCGTGTGAGTGTGGATGGTTGTTCGTCTCTGTGTGCCCTGCGATTGGTTGGCAACCAGTCCAGGGTGTCCCCCGCCTACTGCCCAGAGCCAGCTGAGATAGGCGCCAGCAGCCCCCGCGACCCTTGTGAGGAATAAGCGGTCAAGAAAATGGATGGATGGATGTTGAGACTGAGTATAAGTGTAACAGTGTACGTAGACGTGAATAATGAATGCAATATACTGGATGTAGATGTAGGCATGAGCGGCAGCTTCTTGCTCGAGTTAACCATGTAGTGTAACTCAAGAGCGTGCATGCGATTGTTTTAGACTGACCAAGGGGAGCCTTGCGAGTGTCAAACTTCATCTCCAGCACCACCTCCTCCATGGCTTTGACGTCACAGATGAGTTCCAGCAGAGACTGGACCTTCGCGTTCAATTTGGAGGCCTTCTTCGGCGCTTCACTAACCGTGGGGGTCTGCTTCTCCTCCTGCACACAGGAAAACAAATGAACGGAAACAGCACTAATGGGCATGACAAGACAACACTTAGTTATGTTATGTTAAGTTTGTTAAAGCAACACTAAGGAACTTTTTAACCTTCATCAAATATTTTCACAACTCTTCTGATGAGGGGGTCTGTATCACTTTTATTGACATTAAGCAACGTTGAGGACGGTGGCAGCAACCCTGCCACACCATGAAAAAAAAATACGAATGTGCTAACTGCTTTATGGCATACATTACTTCCCCCTTTCATTACAAAGATGGAAATCGATTCGAACGTCTACACATGACTGCGGCTGAATGGCAGAAGCTGAAAAACAACCGAAAAGGTTCGTCTGTGTAGACAAAATAAAAGATAAAGGGAAGCTACCCTGATAAAAGGACAGTCAAAGATTAACATTGACCCAGCTTTTACCCACTGGAGTGAGCTCACAGACGCGTTGATCGTCATGGGAAATGTGGACCACGTTTGTCCATATGGACGAAAACTCAAAAGTTCCTTAGTGTTGCGTTCAATATTTGAAGGAAAAGAGAGGTAGAAAAAGATAATTAAAGAGAGGGAAAAAAATAAAATGGTGTTAAAATGATTTTAAAGATGGAAAACTATCAGATCCATCACAGATCCAGATTCATCACACCAGCATCTACTGAAATTCAAACAGAATTCGCCTCTCCCTCCCACTGCTTGTTGAATCAGTGGGTGCTGCTGTCTGTGGATCTCACTCTGCTTTATCTATCCTTCCCTCCTTCCTCTCTTTAGTTTTTCCTCTGGTCTCTTGAGAGCTTAATTTGTTGGAATTTAGAGGTTTCTGGGGTTGGCGTAGGACTCTGATTTTGTAACCATGTGGATGGCAGGAAGTGTTTAGTTGGTGCTGGATTTTACTTTGATTTATCTTTCTTTGACCTTTCATCTGGTCTCCTGACCTTCTGAACTTCACCACTCTGGCGAGACTCTTAAGTATCCAGTTAAGGTGAAGGGTAATGGAATTTTTATTAGATTTTAGGTGAATTAATGAGTATAAATATACACGTATTTACACGCACGCACACATACGCGCACACACATACGCGCGGACGCACGCACGCACACATACACACACAAAAAAAAAAAAGAGAGCGAGAGCAATGATGATAAGATGTTGAATCGGTAAGACTACCTTGAGAAAAAAATAATGGAAAACTATTTTTTAAGGCAAAAAAGGACAAAATGAAAGCTAAAAAAAAAAAAAAAAAAAAGCGCAAAAGTTGATATTTAAAACGAACAAAAAAGGGAGGAAAGGTGAACAACAAAAAAATGGTTAAGGGCAAACAGAGTGAGAGAAAAAAAATAATTATGAAAAGGAGAAAAAAATGATAAATAAAAGAGAAAAGAGTGAGAACAACTTGAAAAAGACATTTGAATAAATAACGCAAAAAGGGGAAAAATTGATGCAAAGGATAACAGAAAAAGTCAAATAGAAAATGGGAGAAACAAAAGAGTAAAATAAAACTGAAAATGAGAAAAGGCAATAGTTTTAAGTGAAAAAAGGTCGGAACTTAGTGGAGAATGTATAATGGAGGAAACAAATTAAGAACAGTGAAGAAGGAGGAAAAATAGAAAAAATGTTATCTTCACATCTAAATAAAGAGAAAAAAACTACCTTTGAACTTGTGCTGTAGTCCACATAGACCATGTCGTACTTTCCAGCCACCTTCTCAAAGCTTGCCCTGTGCTCCCACTCATTTTTGGTCTTATCCAAGAATCTGAAGCCAAAAAACAACCATAATTAAACATTTTTTTTTAAATCCACCTAGTGACCAGTCAACTGTCATCTCACTTTTTCTTGAAGATATCTTTGGCCTTCAGCAGATCTCCACCGCAGGACGTCAGGCTGGACTGACCCACTTTGCCCACTGGGGGACACCAAAGAGTCCGTTTAAAAAATGTGAAAACATTCCAGGCACCACAAGGCACTCACCTCTGCCCCACCTCATCCACACACTGAAAACCTTGGCCGCGTCATCCTCAAGCAGCTGGATCAGGTAATATTTGTTGTTGTTGAACTGAAGGTTGGTCTGCAGAAAACAAAATCAAACAAAAAGAAAATCAAAGCCTGCTTCGTTGCGCAACTTCAAATAAAGCCACAAAGCAATTTACCTGGTTCATCATCACGTCGTAAACGTCCGCTCCTTCGCTGTAAACGTGGGCCTGCCCGAAAGACACAAACAGTGAAACCAAGCAACTCGCTCACATTAACCCCAACAGAAAACCCTTCTGAGTGTAAAGTGTAGCCACGTTTGTTCAATTTGGGAGCAGTACCTTCCCGAGTTTAGCTTTGCATTCCATGTCCACCGGAGCTTTTCCCTTCATGACAACGGTCTTCACAACTTCTGGAATGAGAAACAAACACACCAGGTATGAGTAGCATCGTGACAGGATTTCTCAAACTGTGTCTCAACTCACCTCAACTTGAGAACAGTGCACCAAGAATTTTCCAAATCAGAAAAAGGGTTACACAATTGTTTTTTTGGAAAAATGTTGTTTCATATTTTTTATAGAAAATCAAAACGGTACAACTTCATTACTCCGGCAACCCCCTTATATATCTGGCTGACGAGTTTAAATTAAAAAAATATCCACATATCAGGCCAAAATTCCAAGATGCCAATGGGTCAAAATGACCATGTTTCCAATGATTGCCCTAAAAACTCAACTTCACTTGCGCAAAAGTAAGATTATTGGTGCCAAGAGCAGTATGCACATTGGGCAGTACAATAGATCATGTACTCCAGCAATCCATTGCTTTTTTTCTCTCCCTCTTGAATTTACTTTTTTATTTACTTGATAGATACATTGAGTGGGTAAGCGTTCATCCATGTTTTTTTTTTTTTTAAGAAATTCCACAAATATGGTCACATTGCTAGTGTGTGTGAGGATCAAACACATCTTTGAAATCACGTGCATATCAGCGGTGAAGAATCAAATGAATCTTTAATTATTATTTTTTTTTTTATGTACACACGAAATGTCAGAATCAAACTCACTGTTGCCTTTTACGTCATGAATAAAGGACCAATTGTACCTTTTTGAGTAGTATTTCCCAACTTTTAATGAGCCAAGGCACATAATGTGCCATGAGCAAAATCATCATGGCATACCAACAAACAAAAACAGAAGCAGCAGTCAAACAGGCCAAAATCCAGATGTAAGGCAGCGCAAGATTAGTTGCATATACACGGAAAAAAATAGGGATTGATATTTACTTGAAAAAAAAAAACTAAACAAAACATAAAATCTAGTCTTTTCACATCAGAAATTCTAGTTAAACATACTTGTAATTTCTGAGTGCATCAACGTTTACTAGTCTTTCTCAAGTAAATATCACTCCCCGTTTTTACAGTGTAGGTATGGGCCGTTATTGAATTCTGACGGCATGGCAACCGTGAGCACAAATATTGTCACCGTATTAAAACAGCTCCAAAATGACTTTTTGGAAATATTTGGGTAAATAAACATTTTTTTCCCCCCCATTGACCACAATCCGTTATATTCACTTATTTTCCGAACTGCTATTTAAACCGAAATACAGAATAGTCGGTACAGAAGAAATGTTAACTTTAACTAAATGAATAATGCTAACCTTCTTCTGTCACTTTGAATCTATCAACCTATCTGTGATCTCCACAACTTCTTGGGGAAAACAGGCCAGGCATCTCAGCATCTAAGTTGAAGAGGTGGAACCAGTCCCAAGTCTGGGAAAACTTGCTGCCAGCAATTCAAGGTTGTGGATGCTTTCACATCCTTCCTTCTTGGCTGAGCGAAATGTCCCATGTAATGAACAAGCACACCCAAACGGCTCTTTTAAAGGTAAATGACTCATTGAGCCATTATCAGCAGTAAAAAGGTCAGATTTTGTCTCTAATTAATTTGATAACTTTATTTTTCATGGAAAATTAATACCTTTTAAAACTATTTTTTCCACTTGCTGTTGACTTAAGATGACATCACCGGTGATGAGGAAGCAGGGAACGACCAATCATGGCACAGTTTTCTGACCAAACCCAGAAAACAGGTGAGCCATGATTGGTCATTAACTACTTCCTCAGCACTGGCGATGTCATCTTCAGTCGACAGCAAGTGGAAAAAATAGCTACAAGAAAAACAATGAAGTTATCAAATTCATTCTGGACAAAATATTAACTTCTTACTGCTGAAAATGGCTGAATGAGTCAAGTATCCCTTTCAGAGCCACCTGCTCATCCTTTCTAGTGAACTTCCTGAACTATTACTTAATGAGCACTAAAATTATTACATCTGTTTGTGCATGAACATTGATTGTTTTTATTTATTTTTTCCATAATATATATTTTTTCTTATGTGTACTTTCTTGGAAGACTACAAAATTGGATATTTACTTGTGAGATGCTGAAACTGAGCATTTGGACAACTGTAAATTAAAAAAAAAAAAAAAAAAAAAGATCAAATGATGAATTTATTATCAAAAAAATAAGTACAGGTTAATTTGTTAGTCAATCATTGCACCTCTAAAATTGATTATGTTACTGTCTTGGTCCACAGAATGTAAGAAAATCAACGATGATGTTGATTATTGTTTTCCAAAATAAACGCAGATGGTCTTAATTTGACTCAACACAAAGATATGATAATCAAGTCTGCTTTCATGGAGGACTTCAGAAATCAGAGAATATTTACTGTTGAGTGGCTGGAATTTGGAGGCTCCGCCACAGCTGCAAATAAATGTGTCTAAAAGGATACCAATAATCAAAATAGCTGGCGATTAATTTATTTGATTAATGGTTGCACCTCCATTATGACGCAATAAAGCTTCACTTTCAGAATAGGTAGCTTGTAAAAACCTATGGACAGCATTTAGCACATAACTTAACACAATGCTGACAAATACTAATATAAACCTGACAGACCTTAACTTTTGATATGACTCAAATATCATGAAATAATTAAGGCACAGGGTTGTTTACACAGGGATTAACTTTATTTTTGTTAACAATTTGTAAAAAGGTCTACAAAGTAAAACAGTGGGTTTGTTGTACTGTAATTTCACATTTTTAACAAAAGAATAGGGAGAAAAAAAGAGAAGAAGATAAAAACACATTCATTACTAACAAAGCCTGTTTACTTTCCAGTATCATTGTCACCCAGACATTCCATTTGTTACCGTTGGTAGTGTCGCTTCGTAAATCAATTTATGAATTTCAAATTTGACCCGTTCCTTGTGCTGGGGTGGCACTTGTTGCAGTGAAGGAACCAGGCTTTTCAGGAACAGTTCATCCTCGGAGGGACGGGGGCGTGGAGCAGAGTTGGTATGCTGTTTCAACAAACTTAAAAGTTGTTCCAGAATTTCACTTTCCTTATCAGACGCGGTCACGCTCCTTTTACCGTTCATCATTTCTGTAGGAAATATTTGGGTACGTTTTTATTCATTATTGAAATTAGTGCACAGCCCAACAAAAATGGAAACAACGATAAATAGTACATAACTTTAAGTGAGTAAGTATGTATCTGCTATAGATTATTTGGACCATAAAAATCCTATCTATATATACACACTACTGTACATACCCACAGACAGTCTTTTGGGAGTAGCTGCACTTTGGGGCTTTTCTTCACCCTCACCTAACAGATCCGATTCATCTGTAAATAAAAATAAATAAATGGAGAATTTGTGTGAGTGTGAGAGAGAGATGGCCAGACAGATGGCCTCATTAAATGTGCAGAAAACACATAAATTTGTACATGAGTTCAAAATCACCGTCAAGTCCATGTTGCGATTTTACGTGAATTAAGGAAAATAGCTTGGTGAGCACCGGCCTATTTTCTTTTCACCTATGTGTGTAGAATTGGGTTTCTATCCCGAGTGTTTCGAAATTTTTATGCAAATTTAGTGAAAATGCGCAAAACGAAATGTGCCCATTACCATTTGTTGTTATTTAGCGAATATTGAGGCGACTACACTATGAGATGACATCATGAGAGCACGTTTAAATCCCCCCCTTTTTTCTAGCATTTTCCTTTTGGGTTTATTTTTGCAATTCTTGACCCCCCCCCCCCCCAAAAGGGGAGAAAAAAAAAAAAAAAAAAAAAGGTGGATGGAAACACACCCTATTATAATTCTACATAAGTTTTACAGAACGCAGAACGATTTAAAATGACAGATCATACCAAAACATTTATCCATCCATTTTCCGAACCGCTTATTCCAAAGCATTCATAATGTTCACAAATTTTAAAATTGGGAATAACTTTCTGAACACAGAACCTGACAACATATGATGATGATGTCAATCATCTTTTATTAGTTTTGAATTTAAATTGGAGAATGCTGGAATACAAAAACAAAAAAATTGTCACAAGTGAGTCAGTGGGAACGTGTGTGTTTTTAATGGTTTTTTTAAATTTGTAGCTCAAATCCATCAATGCGAAGGAATGGATTAATGCGAGAGGTAGATGGGTGTGCGATCAAAACGTGCCCAGGCAGACTATGAGTGTCAGACAGAGTGTGGCGGGTACACTCATCCATTACATATATGCACATACAAGCACTTTACACGTTTCTTTAGGACATTACTCAACTCATGAGCAAAATTCTCAGTTAAGGGTATTAGCCTCAAAACTATTACCAGTATTATCATTATGTTGTGCATCTTAGGTAAAGGATGTGTGACATATTTTCAAAACCTGATTCTTATTTTTGCGTACGCATGGTCTAAAGAAGTTTAAATTTGTTTGCAGAATATGCACAATTTCAAGTACGAAATATATTACTGAATCACAGGTATGTATTTGTGTGTACAAAAGGTTATAGGCTCAGAGCGCGTGACCAACCTTCTGTGTCAATCTCGGATTGCGCTGAAGCCTCTGGAACGTCTTCCTGTGCCATTCCTGTCGTCGTCTCTTTTGCCTTTTGTTCCTTCCTTAAATGCAGGTCACTGAGGCCATCATGCTTTCTGATGCGACTCTCTAATGGAAATAAAAAAAACAAAAACAAAAACAAAAAACATCAACATCGCTAGTCAAAAACATCAATATCGCTAGTCAGAAAATTAAGTCCAAAAAATAATAAATTTGATTTGCTCGGCTGTCTCAAACCGGGTCACGTCGCGGCCAATTAGGGATGTAACGATATGCAAACATCACGATACGATATCGCGATATGAAGGTCACGATACGATATTTGGCGATACGATGGCGATATTTTAAAAAAGATCACAATATTTAAAAAAAAAAAAAAAAAAAAAAGAGCTCGTACTAAAAAAAAAAAAAAAAGCACATTATTATGCTTTTGTACATAACAGCAATGCATATAAACCACCTACAATCTCTAATAACAATATTGAGGCTCTTACTTGCTAATGCAAGCACACATTGATCGCTTCACAAGCAGATTCGGTTCCCCTTCATCTGACAATCAGCATAGATTTTAAACATAGAAGGCCAAAACATCCCTCATGAAAATTAAATTGCACTAATAAAATAGCCACTAGAGGGTGGTAGAACCACACAAATGGAAACCAATCTGACTTTTTTAACAGATGTGTTCCTTTTAAATATTGTGAACGTGACGACGACGATATTGTGGCAGTTTTAATATCGCGATATCACGATATTGCCATTATCGTGACATCCCTACGGCCAATGGGACTTTCCAGATCCACTTTGTCTTTCAAGAAAGTGGGTGCGGCTTGACATGCTAGCATCTTGTTGCGTTTTGAAGGAATTTTAAATCAGCTTTCCATGCGTGTGCAAGATGAATCACATTTGTATTTGTGTGTACACAAGGTTAGTGAAACGAGGCTCAGAGCGAGTGACCAACCTGTGTCAATCTCAGATTGCCCTGAAGCCTCTGGAACGTCTTCCTGGGCCATTCCTGCCCCTCTGGATTCTGAAGTTCCGTCTTCTTTGACCCTCCATTCTATGTCAGAAGTCGTCTCTGTCTGGGTTGACCCCATAGAAAAGTACTTCTTCAGTCTCCGTGTAGCCGAAGTCGTCGTCTCTTGCGCCTTTTGTTCCTCCCTTAAATGCAGGTTGCCGAGGCGCTTGCGCTTTCTAAAGGATTTCTCCTCTAACAGAAATAAAAACAAAAAAACATCAATATCGCTATAGTTTAAAAAAAAAAAATTAAAAAAATCAAATTAGTTGTGCTAAAACTTTGGCTAACATGATTGCTAGCTTAAGGACTGCCAAGATAAATATCAAACTAATTACTATTAAACTCTTCAACCATTACTTTGATAATCAAAAGAAATTTGTAGTGAATTCATCTTTTTGAATAACAGGGACATCACACTTTACGATTTTTTTTTTAACAGAACAACTAGTTTCCTTGCATCGGAATAACAAAAAACAAAACAAAAAAAAAACATCAGAATCGCCCCATATTATACAGAACTCATTTTCAAAGGAGGAGCTGTAATCCTCATTTCCCTCAGTTGAAGATAAATAACAAAACATAGGTACCGTTTTTTCCCCAAAGAGTTTTACTTATTTATAATGGTGTATTTTCACTTATTTCTCTAATGCATCATACATACATGCTCATCGATTTAAAAAAAGACAAGTATAACTTTTTGGGACTGGAACAGATTAATAGCATTTCTGTTCATTTCAATGCGAAACAAGCCGATTAATGATTATGTTCGGTTTGGTTACAATTCTGCCCTAACTTCAGGATCTTTAACTATCAAATATTTTTTCGATCGATTCTGATTATTTCATTTGATAATCAGATAAAAATTTATTTTTCATTTAGTATTGAATTTTTTTCCAAATTCTTGTTTTTTTGTAAGTTTCAGTATAAAAATAATAAAAACAAATCATTTTAGCATTGTCACACGAGGGTACATGTGCAATAATACATATGGGATTGATCTTCTATTTACCAAGCGTTTAGAAACTAATTCAGTCACTGGTTCTGTTTTCCAAAGCAATAGCAAATGTTTGTAAATAATCAGTCTGCTTTCATGAAGGACTACATAAATCAAAAATAATTCATGTCGAGAGGCTGAAATTGGATGATTTGGCAATTTTAAATTAAACAACCGGGGATTGAATCAGAGCAAAAAATAAGAGCAAGAGAGTTGTCGGTCACGGCAAAAATAACTACTGCTTATTGGATTATTGCGAGTTACGTTATAAATCAAAATGGCGGTCAACTCGGTGAAATAACGCTCTCCAGTCATTGAAGAGCATTGGGAGTAATTTGATTTGTGAGGATTATTTGGATTTCAAAATGTTGTGAAAATAATCTGCCTGGTCTGTATATGCTAGTCACACGCAAAAGCAACACAATATGCAGTTTGTTTTACCGTATAAAAGAAGCCTTTGCATTGCGTTCATATCAGAAATGCCCGGATGTTCTGAACTATCCCTATACAAAAGAATTCTTTTCCCCTTCAAAAATCAAAAAGACTCACCAGGCAACTTGTCGAGTAGTTCTCTCTGCCTTTTCCTCTTTACATGTTTGCTTCCACTGCAGTGCTGTTTCAGCGAACACCAACCTCCCCTACTGTAGCTGATCACTTTCCCATCGCAAAGACGGCAAATCGCTTTCCCCGGATCTCGATGTTTAAACATGAACTCCGAGAGAGGGCATCCATCAACCTGCTTGTCCAGCCAGGACCAATTCCATGGTTTCTTGATCCCTGCATCTAAGCCCGACACTGTTCCGCTATCTTTTTTATGGAGGATGTTTTTTTCCCACGACATGTTGAATTAAGTCTAACGTACAAAACAAAAACACGAACGGCAGTCAAACACGTTTTAAAACAAAAACACACGCTTTAGAGCAAGGATGCGGCCATGTTGTAGGAGCGAGACAATGAGCCGACTCCGCCCATATTCGTGACGCCTTTTTAGCGTGACCACGTCACGCCAAGTTACCTTGAGCTTCATCGTGTAATGATAGAGCCAAGAGATATATATGATTTTGAAAATTTAAATTTTGTGCTTACCCATGTGGTAAATCTTAGATTGCTTTTGGGTAAATTCCATATACATTAGGCTAAATTTGGTAATTATTTTCCACGTCTCCTTGTTTTTGTGTTTTTTTTTGATTGATTGCTTATATTAAAGTACCGTCCATTGTTTTGTTTTTTATTTTATTTTTATTTTTTAAATCTGAGCCTTGAGTGAAGCTTTTCATGTGACCCCAGACAGACTTGAAAGTTTGTTTGAATGTTGAGTTGACTGCATGGTTTTGTTTTTTCTTTGTTTAATGATTGTACTTGTTTGTAATTGTTATAAACTTTGTAATTTGATTGCTTGTACAAATTGTGTAACCTTCAACTACAAAAACAAACAAACAAATAAATAAAGAAATAATTTGAGCACATCTCAGAGAACGCTCTGGGTGCTTAATAAACGAAATAAAAACTATAATGAACATTACCAAACTATAATAACTCTGGCTCCAACACACCTGTTCCAATGAACAGGATCATTATCAAGCTTATGCATAGTTCGCTGATGAGTTTCAGGTGTGTAGGAGAAAAAAAACATCCAAAACCTGCAAGACTACGGACCTTGAGGACCACCTATGCCTTAAGCCCTTCGGAGCCATAATTGCAGTGGACATGACATATTTGTGAGTCTAAAGCAATAAAACGCATAATTTGGATGATGTCAACACTTTTGGTTCATGATTGGATCCTAGCTAACCAATCACAAGTTGAATTACTTGATGTTCAGGTTATATATGCTACGTAAAAGCTAGTTTACAAAACCTTACGGCCATATTATGTTATACTATAACAAATAAAAAGATTAGATAACCGCAATTTGTTTTCATGTTATTCAAATGTGGGAAAAAGAGTCAAACTCAGCAACAAGAACAAGAACAACAAAAAATTGCCCAGCAGAAAAAATGCAGGTCTGAAGGGGTTAAACCAGTGGTGTCCAAACTTGGTCCTCCAGGGTCGGATGGTTTTGAATGTTTCTCTTTTCCAACACACCTGAAAATCATCAGCAAGCTCTGCATAAGCCTGATAACGATCCTGTTCATTGGAGCAGGGAAACATCTAAAACCAGCAGGACTCCCGCAGTAATGATAATTTTATATGAGCATGCTGCTTGCAATGAGCTTCCTTTTACACATGATCCGATTAATTGACTAAGCGTAATCGCAAAAATAGGCAGTGATTAGTCGATTATCAAAATAATCATTTGTGGCAGCCCTAGCTAGCTTGGTTCACTGTCAACTATTACCAACAGTTATAAACAAAGAATATAAATATACTTACCAGATACGGTAACTTCTTTGTCCCCCATTTTCCAAGCCAACTCTTTTTTTGTGTTTTCGTACAGTCCTGGTACTGGTAGCAGGAGTTAACAAAAAGCTCCAGGTGTCCACAAACAGCCCAACAACTCCAGGACATTGCATGCGACGCAGTACATTCTTGACATGGAATGACTGTTGTGACGTAGTGGCACCCCAATTTGTGGCTCGCGTTGAAATTTTCCAACTCCAGTGAATTGCCGACGAATTTCGCCTCAATCAAGCACATCTTTCACTATACCTAGCATAAATTGGAGCCAATATGCACCAATACATTACCTTGATTTGTAATCATGTCGCACGGATATATCACTTTGCATCCGGTGTGAACCAGTTTGCGTGTTGAGTGGTAATGTGTATAATAATTAGCTGTGGCCATGCAGGTAGTGTATAAATGCACTTGTTGAGTATTTTATCTTGTTACAGTTAGTAATAAAGTGTTTGAAAGTGCCCCAGTGGCTTTTTCTATCTGTGGAAGCACACCAGGTGCTCAAATCCAACGCACCTTCACTCGGCGTCTCTTCCTTGAGTCTCTTCTCTGTGGCGCTGGCCTGGCTTGTGCTCTTGCCTCGTTTCCTCTTGCCTTTGGTCGGCTGCTCCTCGCTCTCCGACACTTCCTGTTTCACCTCCACCAGACCCCCGTTGGGAGCACTGGGGTCTGCCACTGTGTCATCAGAACTTGCTGGAAATATCATACAAGAAGCAGAGTGAGTATTTTAATTAGCGACAGATATATTACTTTTTTTCAGGGCTAATACAGACATTGATTATAGTCAAGGAGACCGATAATCAATATTTGGAGCCGATATTAATTTGCAGTTTAGTGGACACCTGCATACTCATAGATCTGCACATTGTAAAAAAAAATTCTCAATATTTTTTAATATTTTTTTTTTAATTGAATGTTTATCAAGGTTTGTTTGTTTTTTTGTTTTGTTTTTTAACAGTAATTTGGGGGTTTAACCTTTTTGTCTCCCCCAAATGCATTTCACTGAGTATCAATAATGCACAAACTTTCATTATTTGTGAAAATTTTGAACCCTAACCTTGGTTTCAAATCCTGTTTTCTAAGTACACTAATAAGAAAGCTAAAAGCCTGTTTGAACTCTCACTTGAAACCCTACTTTGAAAAAGTAACCTTGGTTCAAAACACTTAGGGAAAAGTCTTTACATTTCAGGTAGATTTTTATTTTTCATTTTTTATTGTTGTCTAATAAAAATGAATCTTAAACAGCCTCACCTGCTTTTAGAGTCTGCATGCGGATCTTCCTCTTGTACTTGGTGACGGGGTTGACTTGGACCATCTTCTTCAGGTCCACCTGGTAGACTGACCCTAAACCCAAAGTCAGGGACATGGAGGTTTTCCCCGAAGTCATGGCGGAGTCCAGCAGGGCACAGTCGGATGGAGAGTATGCCTCCCACTGGCCATCATCTCCCTGCCACTGCCACACTACTGACATGTCACATGAACTTGAATGAACAAAGACTATTTCATTTTAATAAAATATAATCATAATAATATATTACCTGGTTAACACAACTTTTGCTCATGAACCTCAGCTTTCAGTTCAACACATCAGCAGGGCTGTACATCATGTACCTTCATTTTCACATCCGATTTTAAGTTACCAAATATATGGCATGTTTGTTTTGACTATAGTTCATGTAGGCATAACATTAAAATTCAGTTTTATTTGGGAAATTGTCTATTCTTTGATTGATGCATGGTTTACCAACCGGGAGTAAAGTAACTCAATAAATTGTCGCACATTGGCGTGTGACGCTGCGCTGGCGCATATTTTGATTTGTTTTATTTTAATATGACAAAAGCACCATAATATTCCAATTTAGTTACATTTGCAAAATGAACAAAGTAATTTAAAATTAAACACAGTACTTGTTTGTATTCACGTTCTAAAGTCACAGCGCTGGCATTTAAGACGCAGGGTGAAGACCCTTGAACTAGCCTGACGCATCATATTCTGAATAATACCTACACACGAACGTCATGAATGATTAAAATAAACGCCATTATTATGTCCATGTTGTCCACTCAACCTGGCATTTCGAGATAACTGTGTGAGACATTTTGTGGAGTCTGTGGACAATAAACACGTTTAACACAACACTCAGAGCTCCGCCGACATAATCAGCGATGAAATAAGTTACACAACAGTAGATATTGATCGAAAATATCTCTATGCCACTATAACATAACACAATAAAAATGAAGAGCGATCAAGCGTAGAAGTGTACCACGGCGTTTATGTTCTTCCAGTCTCCTAATGCCATCAAACGAACTCTCACCTGTCTCAGGTGGGCAGGCTTCATTTTCTGGCACAGTTCTGCTTCTGGAACTTCTTGTTGATCGCCTCATAATGCTTAATAAAATGAATTTTTAAGAACGGTAACTCCTCACCGCGCAACGTAAACAAAACTCGTTGAATAAAAAGTGGGCGGGAAACTTTCCACTTCCTGCTAAGTCACCGGCAAAGCCCGAGATCGTAAATTAAAAAGTAGCGATGCTTCGGTTGAACGTTTTGGAAAATGAGGAGGAAAGAAACAGCTGTTTTCAATGCATGAAAGCTAGTCGTGTTACTTTACATCTTCGAATTAATAGCAAAAAATAAAAATATAAACAATTGATTCCGTTTTTATTTTAGTAAAGTATAACAACACAAATGATGTCTCAGAGTGAGACCATAATTTATAAAACATCAGGAACACAAGTGTGATGAACAAATGTTCCGCCTCACTCGCCACACGGAGTTATTTTGCCAACGCATCCAGGAAACGTGCCCTGACAAAGTGTGGCTGAAATTTTCACCCTAATTTAATTTGAAGTAATAAATTAAGTTGGAGAAATAGTAACATATGGCGACACAGAGCTACGTTTCTTGCGTCTTATGCCAGCGGGCGAGTGTTGTGAGGAGGATTGTGGCGAGCAGGGTGAGCTCATTTGGGAGCAGATGTCATTGAATGCCACATTGGACGCAGCATCTTTTTATTTACCAATGGGAACAAACGAGACGCTGCATCGTTACAAGCTAGTTTGCCTACTGTCAAATTTAGTCGTATGATGTATTTTATTCTTAATTATTTGTAGTTACGTGTTAGTTTACGTTTCTTGACGCGTTTGCCTCAAGTAAGTACATTTGACGGCAAAGTTCTACTGAATCGCTGAATTTACTGCAAAGCATTATGGGTAACACCGGGCAGAAGCATTGTTTTAAATCTTGACCTGGCGCACTATTACAGGAATACTAGTCCTAACTCACCACAGTGTTGTAATTTAACTGTTGACTCCTTTGGTTTTTAAATGCTATTCCCAGAGTTTGAGTGCAGCTGCAAACCCTCAGCCCAAAGCGGATTTCCTCAAAGGAGAGCCACACAAGCGACACCCGGGGGTGACCCACCTCAAAACCCTACGCCTGCCGGATGAACTTCTGGTGGCCGCCCGCTCTATTATCCAGAGTAAGTTCCAGAATCATTTTTGCTACTATCACTTATTTGGACAAGGAAATTAGGGCTGGGTATCGATTCTAATTTCCTCAATCGATTCGATTTTTATTCACAAGGGTTCAGATTGATTCGATTTTTATTTTTCCTGATTCGATTCGATACGGTTCAATTCAATCGATATTAATTATCATCAATTATCATCAATTATCATCAATTCTTCTTAAAGATCAAGGTCATGTTTAAAAACTCCAGAAACAAATTCCAAATTAAATTTTGCGGAGTCAGTAATGGCTAAATAATTAAATAATTGTTATTTAATAAAGATTCTGAATGATCTTAAAGTGCAAAAAGTCAGGTCTTTTATTAATGTAAGAACAATAAATTTCAAGAAAACTGTAAGATACAAAAATAGCCTTTAAAATTCTATTTTCTTATGAATTTATGGGGAAAAAGAGATTTTAAAATAATCGATTTATGGTTTTATGAATCGATATCATGCTCAAAAAGGAAAATCAATTATTCATTTTTTTTTTTTTTTAAACCCAGCCCTAGTTGGTGTTCTTACAACTTAGCCAAACGTGGAATAATTGTTCTTGTACTTTAATGATTTTGCTGGATAAGGAATTGTTTTGGGTAACCTCGGTGATTTAGCTGCAGATGGAACCATTTTAGGTACCTTAATGTTAGGTCTGTTAGTTCATTGAGATAGGACTTGGCTAAGAAAGAGAGAACCCCCCCGCCCCTTTTTTTTTTTTAAACCTGAATCACTCGGTTGGATTAGGACACATTTTGGTTTCTTTTGGTTTAGTGGGCAATGATCCTTTTTTTGCTATCTTAATGACTTTGCTGGAGAAGGAACTATTTTACGTTGCTTTGTTACTTATTAGCCAGGCTAGAAAGTTGCAACCATCTTAGGTAGCCTACTTGAATGTCTTAACTGGACAAAAACAAAAAAAACAAAAAACATTTCTGGTACTGAATAGTTTAACTGGACAAGTAACCATCTTAGGTAACTTACTTAGACAAGGAACCAATTTTGTTAACTTAATGACTTAGCTAGATTATCGTAATGATTTTGCTAATTACTTTGATAGGCAAGGAACCATTTTAGGCACTTTATCAGGCTGACACCAGTGTCTTTCATTATTTAGGAAATTATTATACGATATAATTTCTTAGGGTCTCAAGTGACGCATCTTCCCGACCGCATTCGCAAGCTGACCAACTTCCTGTGGAGCAGGAAGCGATCTGTGGAGGATTCGGCAGTGAGGAAGAAGGCTGTGAGTCTGGAGAAGGAACTGTGGAAGAAGGCCATGGAGGAAGCAGGAGGTGGGTAACCATCTATGATATTAATATTTGCAAATATAAGAATATTCTTCATGTTTGTGTCTTGTTTTCGCATTGTAGATTTAGATGAGCAAACAGTGGCTGACCGTATCAAAAAGAAGGTGATGTCGGAGCTCCGGCGGACATTCTATCACTGGACCCCTTTGAAGTACTAAACGCTTCACCATTATATTCCTTTGCAGATACAAACCATGGATTTTTGTAATTTATCATTATTTACACAATTCAGCACGTGTAACATTTTTTAAGGTACGACGAAGAGCTCGGCGTGGTCTATATGGCGGCTAAGATGGCTGGAGGTTACGCCGCCGTGAGGAGGGCTCTCAATGAGGTCCATTAAAAATAGCTGTTGTAAGAAGTCAAAATTAATATTTAATGTTGTTTTTTTTGTTTTTTTTTTCACTTTCAGATAAAGAAACGTGATCCCAGCTTTGCTCCTCAGTCCCTCCTGGATTTTGGGTCAGGGCTGGGAACGGTTGCCTGGTAAGTGGGCTGAAGGGTGTTTTGACATGTCCAAACTGGATTCAGTTCTGTAGCGGATAGAACAATTAAATCAAAAACCCAACTAAGTCGTCTTTAAGTCATTCTTTTTTGGTGAAATTGTGCAGCGTGAACACAAAGTGATCCAAGTTTACTTTTTCAATAGCTCAAATCAAGGCCCCCCCTGATTAGACCTAAAGTGGACCAGAATGAGAAGCGGATCTTCTTTTTATTTAACTTAACTTAATTTCTTTTCAATTTCAGTTTGCTGTATTTTTTTTTTAGTGTTTTTTTTTTTTCAGTTAAAAACTGAATTCTGTTGTTTTAAAGTGAATTAAAAGCAAGCCAACAGAAAACAAGGACTCAATTAATTTAGCTTCCACATTGTGAGGTAACTCTGATCCAGTTCTCTTTCCGGTGTACTTGTAGTCAATGTAATGCAAATACAAGGCCAAGTGAACAGACACCACTTTAATGTAAAAGTTGCAATTAGGTTGGCAAAAACAAAATGTCAAACAGGTTAAATTAAAAAGAAAAAAATGACTCTAATCTTTTTAATTTAATCTTGCCAGTTAATTTGAATGTGGATCCACTTCAGTTCTGATTCAGGGTTTCAGCCAATACTGCAAAGTGAAATTGGACTACTTGATGTTCACATTGCACAAGGGCGCCTAACCACTCCCAAGATGTGTTGTGAACCAAATTGAGACTAACTCCTCGGACACTGCTTAGAAGCGTCGTCGTTAAGTGGGCTTAGTCCTGTGAAAGTGAATTTAAAAGCTAATCAAAACAAACGGGACTAAGTTCTTTTTGTATTCGCATTGCAAGTTCATTTGAAACTGGATCCTGTTCTCTTCTATTTTTCCTTCAGTTCAGTACAATGGCAAAGTAAAAATGTGACCATGTTGTGTCCACATTGCACAAGTTTGCTGAAATGCTCTAGGCTAGCTCTGACTTATTTTCAGGTGCCCCTAGTTCTCTTAAAAGTGGGGTTGAAAGTGAACCAAGAGAAAAGGGACTCAATTCTGGATGTGTTCACATTGTGCGTTCATTTGAAAATGGAACCTAATCATTTTCTGATCCAAATCTGTCATTGAATTCCGCAGGGCGTCCCATGCTTACTGGGCTGACACTCTGAATGAGCTGGTGTGCGTGGACATCTCTGGGCCCATGAACATTTTGGCAGAACGACTTCTTAAAGGTACAAGCTTGCTCACCCCACAAATTAAAATAATTATAATCAAAACTGCCATAAGATTTGGGTTTAGCTAATTGTAATTTTTTCCTGTGGTTGGGAAGCTGACGACGAACACGGTGAAGCGCACATCAAACATGTTTACTTCAGGCAGTTCCTCCCCGTATCCCCCAAGGTGAGTTCCAGTCCAGTTGGACATGGAACCATTTTAGGTACCTTTATGATTTAGCTGGACAAAGAACCATTTGTTGTACTTTCGTTATGTAGCTTAGTTGGGAAGCTTATTGGTAACTTTCATGAAATAGGGGAGAGACTTGTTTTAATACCTTAATTTCTTAAAATAGTAAGAAAACCATTTTGCTAACTTTCACAATGTTGCCAAGCTAGCGTATCATTTTGGTAGCTTCATGACATAGCCAAGTAATGGGAGATTTTAGGGAGATTTAGGTGCATTAGCCAGACAAGGAAGTAAGGAACCAGTTTCGGTACCATTGACTTAGCTGGACAAAGAACCCATTTTAGCCACTTTCATGACTTAGCTGGATGATTTTGGTTTCTAAATGACATAGCCAGTGAAGGAATTATTTTGGTACCTTTGTAACGTATTCATAACGTAGCCAAATGGAAAAATTTTGCACTTTTGTAACTTACATTAGCTAGCTAGCTACCTTTCATGACATAGCCAAGCAGTTAACAACTTTTGGTACCATAAGGGCTAGGCTTGGAAAAGAAAGCATTTTTGGCACCTTTATAACATAGCTGAATGAACTACTTTTGTTCTCTCAGGTGCAATTTGACTTGGTGGCATCTGCCTTCACGTTGTCGGAAATTCCCAGCGCAAAGGAGAGGGAAGAGGCGGTGATCACGCTGTGGAGAAAGACTGCCTCCTACCTGGTGTGTAGCGCTTAATATAGTAGACTAAATTAAAATGAGATACTAATGCCTGTTTTTTTGTTGAAGTTATTGGTGGAACACGGCACCAAAGAAGGCCATCAGATGTTAATGGAGGCCCGAGACACACTACTACAGAACAAAGACAAAATCGTATACGACACCAGGCCTGCTTCGGTGTTTGCGCCGGTATTTATTTTGATATTTTAGATTTATTGCTTAATTATAGATTATGATACATCTTACTTTTTTTAAATTTTTTTTAGTGTCCTCATGAAGCTACGTGTCCCAAACTTGCGCTAGCGTCCATCATCCCTTGTAACTTCCAGCAGATGTACATGCCGTTATATGGGGTATGGTACTTAAATGTTTATGTATAACCCATGCTAAGGTAGTAAGCATTCAACTGCTAACTTACAGCACAGTAGTTTTTACATTTTATACTGATTTCAGCATAACTGTCAGACGGAAAAGTTCAGCTACCTGATTATGACCCGAGAGCGGCGCCGGCCCTCAGAGGCAGACGCAGTGGTGGACTGGTCCAGGCTGATAGCGCCCCTACAGGCCAGGACGAGGCATGTGCACTGCCGTTTGTGTCGCCCTGACGGACACCTGGAACACGTGGTGGTGACCGCCAGCAAACATGGAAGGTGAGCTAGCCCCAGCTAAGGAGGTTGATGGCGAACAAAGTTTGTAGTTGAATTCTAATTTCCTTATCATGAGTCATAACAGCAGCAGCATTTTACCGATCAAGTCAGAGTGTTCCGCTGTTGTAAGAATTGATGTCATGCTAATGCCCTTAGCATAAGTTGTAAGTTAGCACTTGAATGCTAACTTCCTTAGTATGAGTACTATGGCAGTATATTACTGTTAATAAGTTAGCAGTTTTTATGCTAACCTCTGTAGCATTAATAGTGCTGAAATAAACATTCAGAGTCTTTCCTGAATATGCGATTTCATTTTTTCCCATTTAGAGACTTGTACCGCTGCGCCCGGAGCAGCGAATGGGGCGACCGAATTCCTATAGCCCGACACGACGACGACAACCAAAATGAAGAAGACAACAATGGAGAACCTACAACACACTAATATATTAATAAAATGTTGCTACGAGCTTCTAATTCCGTTAGTATTGCCTTATTTCTTCATCATATAACTCATAACTCAGCGAAGGAAGTTAGCCGCCCCCTTCAGCCCATGCTAAGCTAGCACTGAACCGCTAAATTAAAGCCCATATTAAAGACGTTTCCATTGCATATGTCTTTTTCATGATGATGATATGATGCCTCTCACAACTCATGCCAAGGAAGACACTGTGAAATCTGATAACTTACAACTCGTGCTAAGTTAACATTACCTTATATGCCTTCTGGTAGAGGAACAACCCCAACATTTTTTGGTAATATACTGCATATGAAGAAAGATATACGTAATTAAATTGGTAACTTAGCACTTAGGCCTGATTTTTGGTAATTTTCTACACCCCAAAATTCTTCTAATTTCTAACTCATGCTAAGAAAGTTAGCTTTAACTGTCCACTCACCACCATGCTAAATAAATTAGCATCCTATGTTGCTTATGACACAGTGATGAGATGACAAATGATAGAGGTCTTAAGATTTATTTAAAGTTTCCTTTTATACAGTATGAACACATGCAGATGTAAAATGCTGTTGTTGCATCAGTGAAGCTAATCATGCTAAGGAAGTTAGCATCACCATAGTTCTCACAGTAGAGGAGCAATCCCAGTTGTTTTTATGGTATTACGTTGCCACCTAGTGGAAGACTGAGGTTTTTCATGTACAGTAGTGTAGTCTTTTTAACTGGCAACGATTTCTTTGAGGGCCGACGTCAAGTCTGGGTACTTGTATTGGAACCCAGTCTCCAAAGTCCTTTTGGGTACCACCTTCTGGCCCTGAGCCAGTATCACGGCTCTCTCCGAGCCCAACAGGGCATTGAGCACAAAGGAGGGCACAGGGAAGATGGTGGGGCGAATCAGCTGCCGACCCAGCTCCTTGGTGAACTCGTAGTTGGTGTTCAGGGCTGGCGCCACCCCATTGAGGACCTGGCGGGAGCAGGGCAACGCACCAGAGGAGGGCTCGTCGGAGGGTGGGGCGTTTGAGGGGGAGGGCGGCTCCAGGGATTGGGCGATGATGCCAGCCAGGTCCGACACATGGATCCACGGGA
Organism: Festucalex cinctus; assembly: GCF_051991245.1. Lineage (NCBI taxonomy): Eukaryota > Metazoa > Chordata > Actinopteri > Syngnathiformes > Syngnathidae > Festucalex > Festucalex cinctus. Next base: position 25,112,314 of record NC_135411.1, on the reverse strand, counting down.
ATGGCTGCCGGCCAGAACCCAGGGTGCCGCCCAGGCCCAGCCAGAAAGGCAGGAGCATCTGCTTCATTGCTCCACCATCACGACCCAACACTGCCCCTAGTGGATGGAAGACCAAACAACAGGGTATGTCAAAAAGTGGCTATAGAAAATTGATGTTTATCAGGATTTATGATTAGAAACCCCCTCATGATTATTGTTGTAAATATTTGTTACCGGTACATTATAATAATCTTTGAAAACGGATTTATTAGTAGCACCCCTCCGCGACCCTTGTGAGGAATACGCAGTCAAGAAAATGGGTGGGATTTATCAGTGAAAGCAAAATATTACAATAATTGTAATGTATTAAATGTTGCCCCACTAAATGTGCAAATGCCAAATGTATTATTTTTCAGGATGTATTATCAGTAAAACATCACAGTGATTACAGTGCATTCAATTTTACGTTAATTTTTCTACAATAATTTAAAAAATGTATTTCATGGTCAATGCTTTTTACAGCAAAAAAATATATATTTTAATATAATTTTAGAATGTGTTAGTATTATCAGGAAATAAATACTTTTCTAAAATGTAAATTGTTAATGTATTACAATTTATGATCGGACATACAAAAAAACACAATATTCTGGCAAAATGCAATATGATGGCAAAATGCAGTATATATATAAAAGATATAAAATACTATTTATGAATCTGTAAAATGGCAAATAATTACCATGACTATTGTACGCTAAAAACTTTTTCCACAATAAATAAATGATCTATCTTACATAATAATAACCTCTTAACAGAACAATTACTTTAGCGTTTGTAAGCATTTCACAACCGATGTAATTTTTCGCCTTCTGGGTGTATGTGTGAAACTACATCTATAAATAAACATGTATAATGATATATCATTTCCTACATACCAGGTCTGACTACCACTTGCTTGGTGGTCTTTGTCATACTTTCTGGCAGCAGTGCAGCAGCTTCCCACTCTTTCACCAGCCTGGAGAGGAGATCAAAGGGCATCCACTCGCTGTCTTCCGTGTACTCGGCTGTTAGGCTGGGTTTGTAGCATGCTGCAGTCACAAAACAACAGCTGATTGCTCGTATTTCTAAAGAAAACAGGATAAACAATACGTTTACGACTAGTAACAAACCTACGCCCGACACCAGGACCCACGAGTGGGGAGGACTCGGGGAGGCCGCGATAGCATCAGCCAGAGCTTTTGTGCTGTCGATGCGACTGGAAAACAAATCCTTTTTGTAGCTTTCGTTCCACCTAAGAAAACAAAAAAAAAGAGAGAATTGTCACTTGAATAACTGTCAAAAGGAGTAAGATCAAAAATTCTGATGTAGATGTTTTTGAATGTGTGATTTTTCTTTTTACTTTTGTTGATTATTGCTGATTGTGTTTACTTCTGCAAGGAAGCCGTCGTAACATACTGGAGAGGAGCCACCGCACTAACCATATTACATGTACATTGATTAAATGTACATGTGCCGTGGATTTTTTTTTTTTTTTTTTTTTTTTTACTTTGCGGATTAATTCTAGTTGTTGTCTTTATTTCTACTGTGTAAGGTGACAGCTATCATGACGAATTAACAAGCTGGGAAATCGTTTTAATTGACACGCATGTGGCATGTGCCTGTGCATGCAGTGGACATCTTTTTGACTCAGTGGATTTCTAGTCGTTCTGTTCATTTCTATTGTTTAAGGCGACCCCCCCCCCCCCCCCCCCCCCCCCACCCTTCCAGGAAGATAGTTGCATTTTACAACTGTAACAATCATACACACCATCGCAGCGGGTTCAAGACATTCTCTCCTGCCAAGTTGACAGCACCCTCACAAGGTGGGAGGCCGGACGACTCCAACTCACCCTGGCGGAAGCAAAAAGGAAGAGCCAAGTCATGATGCATTATATACAGATAAAATGTGATCTATCTAAATGATTGTACCCATGTTATCCTCCCAGGGCCAGGATGGCGGGAGATCACAGTGACTTCGTGGCCTTTGTCTCGGAGAAGGCGAGTCAACTCACGACCCACAAAGCCAGATCCACCCCCTGCGCCGAAATCAAGACAGTAGGTGGGTTATAATGGGTTGATAATTTAACTAAACATTAGGATGTGAGGAAGCTAGGATGTTAGATTGTCCCTGAATGCAGCAGCTGACTGACATTTGCTAAAAACATGGCTAATTTAACCAAACTTTGTTTATGAAGAAAGCTGTAATTTCAGACTGTTCCTGACCACAAAGGAAGTGAGGTAGCCTAACTACTTTCCAGGATGGTGGGAAGTCGGAGTTTTCCGACTTGCAACCTGGAACATTGCACTGGTATGCAACTCAACCTGGGAAATCATAATTTACAAACTTATGAACATATTTCAATTCAACTTTATTCCGGACTCTTAGTCCAATATAGACATACATAAAACGGATGACACACACAATAAAATAATAAAAACAGGGAAAGATTGTACAGTCATCAGACACACACAATAAAATAAATAAATAAATAAATAAAAACAAGGAAAAAAACAAGGAACGCAGTTATAGTCACACCAGTGTCTCCACATCTTGGACTGATACCATACACAGCACTACACTTAATCTCAGCCAAAGACAAGACAACACAACTTCATTCACAGACCTGCTCAAACGACAAATAAAACTGAACATAAACTTCCGAAGAGTGGCTTGTAATTTAGATTATCCAACACACGATTTAAATGATGAATGCGCATGCGTATAACACATGCTAGTGGTTTACAAAACGCGTACAATTTAACTTTGACGAAACACAGACACTTTTCTTCTTTTCTATAATACAACGTTAGTGGTGTTGATTAGTTCTGCATTTGCATGTTTTGATGACCAGGCATTACAAAAAAACATAAAAATGCTGAAATTCTATATCAGAATGCTACCAACTAGCAAGGTAGTTGTCCTAGTCACATTGACCTATTCTTCATCGAATAAATATTTGACAGTTTCGTGAAGGTTACATACCTATGACGACTCTCATAGTAAGTCAAATACAGTGTTCCAGTGTTACAACCGTCGCGTCAGTTCCCAGCACTCCGAGGACGACCCATCAGATACAATTGGGCTGGTTTGGACTTTTGGCTCTTCCGCAGCCCGTAGTCAAGGTAGTGACGTAAATTTGTAGTCCAAGAAGCGCGAAAGTTGTTTAATTGTTATTGACTGCATTTTCCACACTTATGTATTTGTTTTTAACTAATCAATAAATTACACGGTGTTGAAATGTTAATGCACGCAATACATTGTTTTCGTTTTCTCCCGTCTCCTTATTCGTTTGGTTGTTCTTCTCTTGTTTTTAAATCTACTAGTTCAACAGCGCCAACTATTGGATGGCACGTGCAACTAATCCATAGTCAAGTAGATAAAAAAGAAGTGGATGTTATGCCCTGACCAGCAACTCGCCACTGAGCGCTATTTTGGCGTGAATCATGCGAGAACAAGAAGTACAAATTCTGCGCCAATGAACGTGTACTAGCTCATGGTTACCCAAGCGCGTCGTCATATATATATATATATGTGTTAAATATTACAAGGTTGGAGAGAAATTTAACCACGCCCAATGCATGCCTGGCGATTGACCTATCACAGCCGCTCACGGCAAAATAACGCTGCAAGTTGAGTTGCCGGCCTACGCTGGTGAAACCAAACTTTCCCGTTAAATCGCGTCCAATTGTAATATTACACCGAAAATACACGCAAATACAGCTTGTCAGCTTGACACGTGAGCTTTTAACGTCGTCTTTTCGATAGAAGACAAGACGCCAGGGACACTTAAAACCGAACCGAAGTGACCCAACTTTTCAGTTTGTCCTTCAAGGTAAGTTTGATATCGTCTCGTAAAAACATGTGTTGTTGTACGTTAGTGCAAACATTTTTGTGTGTAAAAAAAAAAAAAAAAAGATGACGATGCATGAGTAAAATTGCCAGAAACGCTGCACAGATTGTCATCTTTGCTCCTGTAACCTTTGCTCCCCAACAGCAACTTCATGTTTACTCAGCGTCTGCTTAACTGCTTAAGCGAAGACTGACAGACTCAAAGGTAGCTTTTCCTCACGTAAAAGTAACATGTTGTTTCAGACCTATTCGACAAAACGCTGATGACTCATTGAATTTACCAAAATAACGATTGTGACAATCAAACCGCCTTAAAGTAAAACTTGAAACAGTACATCTTCTAAATGGGTACGTGTTAGGCTGTCTGTTTTATTATTTTTAAACGCCCCCCCCCCTTTTTTTTTTATTTTTTTTTATTTTTTTTTATTTTTTATTTTTTTTATTTTAACCACGGTAGTGGGGAGCAATGTACAAAAGGTGGTGGGCCGAGGGGTGTGCGGCCCTTGGGTTTGTAATGTATAGAAATTCTTGCAGTCTCGGCTCTATGGCGGTTTAAGGTAGCAATGTTGCCAACTTGGCGACTTTCATGCTAAATCTGGCGACTTTTTTCCAAAGCATTTTGGATGTATGCACATGCATGTACAGTACATAAATGATATAAAGTACCAGTCCCTGTTGGACTCTGCATGTAACACAACAAAACTCAGAAGTTGCATTGCCACATATTACATGTGTCCACTCTGAGAAGTAAGAACGAAACCACAAAAGTGCTGAGCCTGAAATATACTGTAAGGACAACTGGTTATTTTTCTATAGCTGTCCACTGCTGATGCTTTCTCTCTTGCGCCCCTTAAGTTGAGCATGTCATCTCAAGTGCGCCTCCGTCTTCTCCCGAGCGCCCGCTGCCTTTTCGACGAGCCCATCCACGTGAAGGTGGCCGGTCTGGGGTCCGGGCAGGTGGTCACCATGAGGGCCAGGGCCACCGACCAGCATGGGGTGGTATTCCGCTCGGCGGCCATCTACCGGGCGGACGACAGCGGGGAGCTGGACCTCCGCCGGGACGCCGCCCTATGTGGCACCTACGAGGGTGTGGAGCCCATGGGCCTGCTGTGGTCCATGCGAGCCACTGTCCCCTTTAAATATTTCCATTGGAGTAAGGCGCTGAATCCCCATGTTGTCAGGTTCTCAGTACATGACGGCGTAGATGTGGAAGAGGAGGAGCGGGGAGGTGCCCTGGCGGAGGCCACCAATGAGAGGGTCCTGATGGGGGAGGGCCTCGCACGGGAGGTCGTCAACCTCGGGAAGTTTACTGCAGTGTTGTTCACACCGCCAGGTTAGAACAAGGCTTCATTTCAAACCCTACCCATTGTTTGAAACCCTGCTTGGTAACCCGAACCCAGGCTTCCAATTCTTATTTGAAGCACTAACTTGAAACCCTAACCATGTCTTGGATCTGTAATTTCAAGCTTTTGCTCAAAACTATGGACGTGTGAAAAAGGGGCAAGCTTCGAGACAAAATGTCTTGCAGGAACATGACAAGATTGAATTTTTACATGTACATGCTGAAAAGAAGGTCTCATTTTGCTCATATGTGACCGTTTTGGTCGCAGTCATAACCGTGAGATTTGAAAACCTTACCTTGGCTTTATGCCCTAATTTGAAACTCTAACCCATAATTGAAATCCTTCTTTGAGGGCTGAACTTGAAACAATATTTGAAACCCTTAACCTTGACTTGACACCCTGACCAATGCTGACAGTTTGATGCGACTACTCTAGGTGAAGGTCCGTTCCCGGGTGTGCTGGATTTGTCCCCTTTTGCTTCGGAGAAGCGAGCCAGCCTGTTGGCCAACAAAGGTTTCGTGGTCCTGAGCATGCCCGTCTTCTCCGACAAGCCCACAAACGTCAAGTATCTTGAGCTGGACAACTTCCAGGACGCGCTGCGTTTCTTACAGCAGCATCCGAAGGTGACCACACTGTAAACGCTGACATCACCAGGGATCAGGAGACCTACACCTTGTCAGAATTCTAATTTTGAAACCCTAACTCTGTCTTGGGACCCTAATATTGAACCCTAACTTGAAACACTAACCCAGGCTGAAGCCATGTCTACCCAAATTCCAAATCCTAACCTTGGCTTAAAGGTATTATAAAGCAGTCAAATGTTCTTCCTGTAATAAATATGTTAAGGGGACCAAACTTCAATTTATTTTAATCAATATCTGGATATATTTTTTTTAAGTAATTGGCAGATTAATCGGTTATCAGAATTTCATTCTACCAAATATCCGTCGGTCTAAAAACAAAAAAACATCTTCGGGCCATAGCATTAGGTGTCAACTTAATTGTTGTTTGTGCTTCCAGGTGGGCAGCGACGGAGTGGGTGTGATCGGGCGTTGCAAAGGGGGCGACATCGCCCTGTCCTTGGCTTCCTTCGTACCGGGCGTGCGCGCTGTGGTCTGGATCAACGGCTGCAGTGCCAACATCGGACCGCCTCTGCACTACCGGGGTCGAGAGATCCTCTCCGCCTTGACCACGGACCCGACCAAGGTCATACCCACCCTCGACGGCGCCAACATCATCAAGTACTGCGTCGGTGACCCTGACAGCGAAGAGAACTGGGCCAGCCGGGTCCCTGTGGAGAAAGCCACTGCTGACTTCCTGTTTCTGGCTTCTGAGGACGGCCTCAACTTCGATTGCCCGGCTTACATGGAGAGCATGGCAGTGCGACTCAGGCAATTGCTATTTATTATTATATTTAAAAAAATGACTTCGTCCTTGACAAAAAAAACAACTTAGATTTTTCTTTTCGTGGACTCAGGCGGGCCGGGAAGGACAACGTGGAGACGGTGTGCTACGCGCGGGCCGGGCACCAACTGGAGCCACCCTACGGGCCCCACTGCTACTCGGGTGTGCACTCGTTTCTGCGCAGACCTGTCTTGTGGGGTGGCGATCCCCGAGCACACACCGGCGCCGAGGTGCTCGCCTGGAAGAAGGTGGAGGACTTTTTCAGAAGTCGGCTGAGCTGCGCACACACAAGAAGCAAAGCCAAGTTGTAAATTGCAGGACCCTAAATCGTCATCACACATGGTCACAATACATAATGTGTAATCCCAATTTCGATATTCTTGCAATTGTTAAACTTTGCAGTACTTGACGTACCCACAACGTCAATTTAATTCTGGTAAATTGTGATAGTTCTAATGTTGAACAGTTTTAATCCAGATAAGTTTTAATGCCTCTTTATGCCTGTAATAAAGTTTTTAATACTAGTTTTTAAAATCTATTTTCATTGATAAAAATACATTCATAAAGAACTTTACTGGTCTCAATCCAGATCATATTGTTGTGCCACTGCGGTTAAAAAATAATAAACAGAATGAATCAATTATCAAATTCATGAATTGTCAACTGCCAATTAACATTTTTTATGATTATCTTTAAATCATTGCATTGATGTCATTGGATGATTGAAATGCTCAGTTCGTTGTTTGGAGTTGTTCAGAGATTTGTTACCAACTCAATTTCCAAGAATTAAAGAGGGTTTTTTTCCCCCATACTACTTCATTTTAAGTTTTTTGTTTTGTTTTGTTTTTTTGAAAGAACAAGGAAGAAAATGAGGCAAGTGAGACGGATTTAACGTTGATAAAAAATCTTTTTTTCTTTATTTAAACAGTTCATTGTGTTTTCTGTTTTATCAGTTTTATTCTTTTTTTAAATAAAGGGGCAGACATCACAAGTTTTACGTCGTTCTATCCCCTTTCGTTTCTTTTTTCTTTTAAAGAATGATTTTTTTTGTTTGTTTTGTTTTTAATTGAAAGGGGGGGAAAATACCCTCGGGTAATGCTGCCACACTAAGAAAAAAAAACTTCAGTTCCATGTTTAAACGTTAAAACATTTCACATTTTGAAAAATGAAACGTTTGGTGATAAGTTGTTCAAAAGATGAAATCATTCCCAGCCACCGACCGGCAGCTGTCAAGTATGCGTGACGTTAGTAGCGTGAGTGCTGGCAGTGAAGACAGTTTCGGGCTGGCTGAAACTTGTTCGTGTTCATTTGTTGTGCGCATGCGCGTTCGGTGAGCGACAGTTCAGTTCCAGTTCCTTTCTGGCGGTGGAGCAAAATTCAACTTTACCTCTCCGTGAATCTCGCACATAAAATACGCACAAATGAAATCTTCCAGCGACACTAATGAGGTTTAACGACGCCTCGAGAGCACAACACCCCGGGAAACATTCAACGCTGAACATTCGTCCTTCGTGGTAAGTTTACAATACGTGACAGGAAAATCCAATAACTACTTTGCTTTTGGCTCGTAAAATCAGTGTTGTTGCACTTTGTGATAACAGCTGGTGCAGAAACAGAAACGACACGAGCTTCTTGCTTTGTCTATCTTTTTACCTACCTACCTGCCAACTTTTTTTTTCTCCCAACTGGGCCAACCCAATATCAAAAATAAGTAGTCCTTCACATTAATCAGGACCCAAGAAGTAACTCTAAGTAACAAAAAGGTTGGTCAATCAGTCAGTCAATCTGATTCTTCGATTCATTGATAGCATAATCAATAGAATAATATCAAGTCTAAAAATACAGTATTTGAAAGTCCACTGTCGTGACTGATGCTTCCGCTCTTACTCCCCTAAAGTTGAGCATGTCATCTCAAGTGCTCCTCCATCTTCTCCCAAGCGCCCGCTGCCTTTTCGATGACCCCATCCACGTCAAGGTGACCGGTCTGGGGTCCGAGCAGGTGGTCACCCTGAGGGCCCGAGCCACTGATGAGCGGGGGATGGTCTTCCATTCGGCGGCTGTCTACCGAGCGGACAACGGCGGGGAGTTGGACCTCCACCGGGATGCCGCCCTGTGCGGCACCTACGAGGGTGTGGAGCCCATGGGCCTACTGTGGTCCATGCGGGCCACCGCCCCCCACAAATATTTCCACTGGAATAAGGCGATGAATCCCCACATAGTCAGGTTCTCAGTGCACGACGGCGTCGACATGGAGGAGGAGGAGCGAGGAGGCGCCCTGGCAGAGGCCACCAATGAGAGGGTGCTGATGGCGGAGGGCCTCACACGGGAGGTCATCAACCTCGGGAAGTGTACCGGAGTGTTATTCACACCGCCAGGTTAGAGCCAGGCTTCATTCCAACTAGGGTACAATGATTAATCGGAAAAAAATGTGGATGCTTTGTACAAAACAACCCAGAAATTCTGGTCAAATTGACCCAAGTTGTGGATCAGTCCATTTTTTTTTTTTAAATTCAAATGGCCCAACTGTTTTTAATCAATTTGAACTTTAACCCTAACTTCAGACTTGATTTGAAACCCTAACCAAAGTGCTTTGATTTGTTGCAACTACGGCAGGTGGCGGTCCGTACCCGGGCGTGTTGGATTTGTCCACCTTTGCGTCGGAGAAGCGAGCCAGCCTGTTGGCCAACAAAGGCTTTGTGGTCTTGACCGTGCCCGTCTTGTATGACAAGCCCAGCAACATCAAGTTTCTGGAGCTGGACTACTACCAGGAGGCTCTGCGATTCTTGCAACGGCACCCCAAGGTGACTGGGCCAGGAATCAAGTGACCTACACCTTGTCCGAATCTGAATTTGAAACCCTAACCCAGTCTTTAATCCCTAACCTTCGTTTGAAACAATAACCGTGGCTCAAAAGCTTTATTTCAAACTTTGAAAGTGGATGCACCAATACCAGTACCAGGTGGTAGGGCTTGGCAGTTAATCGGTTTATGTATTTACTGTTTGTACTATAAGATGTCACATGCTTAGTTGTTGTTTGCACTTTTAGGTGGGCAGCGACGGGGTGGGCGTGATCGGGCGTTCCAAAGCAGGCGACATCGCCCTGTCCTTGGCGTCCTTCGTGCCGGGCGTGCGTGCGTTGGTCTGGATCAACGCCTGCAGCGCCAACATTGGAACGCCCCTGCACTACCGCGGCCGACGGATCCTCTCTCCCTTGACCAGAGACCTGACCAAGGTCATACCCACCGCCGACAGCGCCAGCATCATAAAGTTCATCTACGGGGATCCGGACAGTGAGGACAACCGGGCCAGTCGGATCCCTGTGGAGCAAGCCGACGCCCACTTCCTCTTCCTGGCTTCCGAGAATGACCTCAACTACAACAGCCGGGCGTACATGGAGAGCATTGCGGCGCGACTCAGGTGGGTAGATCTTGGAACCATAAAAAAATGAAAATGGGAATGTTTCGTGTGGATGTCCCACCACTGGCAAAAAATCATAGTGTTATCTTAAAAAAGGAAAAAAAAAATCTATGCTGATACCCCAAATGATTCAAGAACAGCTTCAAATTTACTTTGGGTTCACCTTTTTGAGGTGTTTTCGGCCAAATTGCCCTAATAATAAGTGATATTCTTTGTGAATAAAATATTTAATGCTAATTATTTACTTCGACCATGATTAGTCAGCCTTCCTATTTAATAAATGTATTAAATTTAATTAAAATTGTTTATATTAATAAAATTACATTTCATGCTAATTTTTAAAATGGTATTGTTCATTTTTTTATCATAATAATCACACCACTATTTAATAAAATACAGTACATCATAGTTGACTAATTTTATTGTTAATGTAAAATATTTTTTCTTGCAAGATACCCACATTAAAAAAAAAAAAAAAAAGATTGTATTAACTAGTTAAGAGTTTAAATTTTTATCTCAGAAGAAAATCCGATTTTATTCTTGAATGAATTTGCTCTAAAATGATTGTGACCTTTTAATTTATAAAAAAATATATAACATTCTTGCAAATAAGACCTTTATTCTAAAAAAAGATGTCTTTATTCATGCAAGATTGTGACTTTTTTTTCTTGTAATAGTATTATTTTATTCTCATAGCATTGTGACAGTATCTTGGTGGAGTAATGCTATTTTCCTTGGGAAAATAATTTTCATGTGTAATATTACAACATTTTATCCCCATAAAAATACTCAATTCGGATTTTGGATTTAATGTGATTTTATTCTTGTAAGAATTCAACATTTTTCAAATAAAATAACTTAATTATCATATTTATTTAAATGTATTTACCTCACAAAAATTCAAAATTTCCTTCTAAATAAATGCAGCAAATTCATAGAAATTCTTTTTTACTAAAATAATTGTAAAATTCCAACCAATATTTCTCTCAATATCATAACTTTATTCTAATGAAATGTTACTTTCCTCTTTTAAGATTTTGACATTTAAAAAAAAAATAAACAACTTGATTTTATTCTCACAAGATTCAAACTTCTCTCCTCAGCAAAAAAAAAAAAAATACAACTTCATTCTTTTAATATTCCGACTTCTTGTCTCGTCAAAAACCGTCTCATTTTTCTTCTGGATGGACTCAGGCGGGCTGGGAAGGAGAATGTGGAGACGGTGTGCTACCGGCGGGCCGGGCACCTGCTCGAGCCGCCCTATGGGCCCCACTGCCGTTCGGGTCTGCATGGGATGCTGCGTGAAGTCGTCCTGTGGGGCGGCGAGCCCCGAGCCCACGCCCGCGCCGAGGTACTCGCCTGGACCAAGGTGGTGGAGTTCTTCAGGACGCAGCTAAGCTGTGGACACGCCAACACTAAAGCCAAATTGTAAACTGAAACTGCTCAATCGTCCAAAAATCGTAATATATTTGAGATTTTATAAGAGAAAAATTATATACTGGAAATTTTCAAAATTGTGAAGTGCAATAGATTCAACTTTCTAAATTCAACTTGTATTTATTGTATATTGTAAATAGGAAATTTTCAAATTATTTTACAGTTTAACATTAATATAGTAATCACAGATGACAAAATAAATCGTATGATGGATTACGACTGTTCTCGAAAAATGACGTTATTCTGACGATTCAGATTTTTTTCCTACATTTCTTTTTTACCTTCTTCTAATAAGACTTTTTTTCTCAAGTAGATACAATTATCATTGTAATATTATAACTTTATTTAAAAAACTTAAAATCTGCTTTTATTTTCATAATATAACTTTATTCTAAGAAGAAATGTGAAATTATTCTTGCTAAATTATGACTTCATTCGGGGAAAAAAATGACTATTCTCGCTAAATTATGACTTTACTATAAAATAAAGCTGCGATTGGCTGGCAACCATTTCAGGGTGTACCCCGCCTCCTACCCAAAGCCGGCTGGGATAGGCTCCAGCAATCCCCGTGACCCTTGTGAGGAATAAGCGGTCAAGAAAATGGATGGATGGATGGATGGATAAAATAAAGGACTCAGGCCATTTACCTAGAGTTCTCATAAAAATAAGATTTTATTCTCATAAAATTCTTGACGAAATGTGATTTTATACTGGCAAAATGAACTATTTTTAAAAGTGAACAAAATTCTAACTTCTCAAAAAAATTATTATATGCAACTTTATTCTTCTGAAATAACCCTGATTATTAGATTTCACACTGATTTGATCAGCTGGATCGGGATTGGACGAAATTTTGCGTTTTATACAAAATCGGTGATCGGCTGTAATGTCTTAACAATAACGTCATTGATCAGCTCTGTGAAATAAGACTTTTTAGATAAGATTTTTTTTTCTCTCATGCATTTCAGTTGTCAGTTTTACATGGATTTTCACTATTCATGAGTCTGGCCGGTCCCGATCCCCCTCGAATAGTGACGGTCGACTGTAGAGTAAATCCAAAAGTTTTTTTAAATACAAATCTTGAATTGGTGATCAATTATTATTTTTTCAAAGTCGCTGATTGGTGATTGGCCGAAAAAACTTGATTGTGTAAAGTCACTTTATTACTATTATTATTATTATTATTATTATTATTATTATTATTATTATTATTATTATTATTTTGATTTTTTTTTTTTTTTTTTTAAGACTACATTCGTAAGATTCCATTTTTTTCTTTCTGTCAAAAGTAATCTGATGTTATTCTGGTAAGGGTCCAGCCCCCAAAAATATTATTTTATATTATTAAGGTTACAACTTATTTTTCTAGATAACAACTTTAGTCCAATAAGATGGTGCCATTTTCCCCCAAAAAATGTAGTTGTTTTTTGATGCTTGAAATACTTCTCACATTGATTTGAATTAAAATTATAAAATAATTTAATTTTTTTTAAAAAACTTGTTGAAAAGTAGAAAGTAGGGGTGTTAAAAAAAAAAATCTATTCTGCGATATATCGCGATACTACATCGCGCGATTCTCGAATCGATTCAATAAAAAAAAATCGATTTTTCGAGAGCTCAGAATTGTTCATTCGGTAGTCTTACCGATTCAGCGTCTTATCATCATTGCCTTTTTTTCTTTTTCTTTTTTTGTGTGTGTGTGAATCGATTTTTAAACTTCCATTTTTAATGGAAAAATATTCAACAAAACGTCTGACTTCGGGTTAGGATTCACACCTTGAGCATGGAAGAATGTTATATGAACGGAACATTAAGCCTTAATATTTTATTTTAATGCTGTTCAAACATGAAACAGATTACAACCTCTATAAGACTGAAATTTCAGATAAATAAATACATTTTCATATAAATCTTACACTCTACAAGCTTACTGATTAGTATTTTCTAAATTTGAATGAAAAAAAATCGCAACAATCGACTTATAAATTCGTATCGGGATTAATCGGTATCGAATCGAATCGTGACCTGTGAATCGTGATACGAATCGAATCGTCAGGTACTAGGCAATTCACACCCCTAGTAGAAAGCATGTAAGCCTATAGAGCAAATCATTTGTAATGTAATGTAACCTAATGTTTTGCAATCGCTGCCTTCTTCAATTGCATCCACGTAATCATGTTAATGTCATTGTGGTATTTTCATTAGCTCATTCAGTGTGCGTGTTGTTTGTGTTGAGTGCGAGTTGAAGTCTGGCAATAATTAAGATAAGAGCACACTGGCATCTCTTGACTATATTTAGCTGGCTGACCAAGTGAGTGAGTGAGTGATGTTCATGTTGCTCACCTGAGAGACGCTCACTTGTTGACATGCAAAACAAGACCAGTTCTTGTACACAAACGGGCTGAAAATAAACCCACACTTGGTGTGCATGCATGTGGCCCTCTTGCTTGCCTTTTCAGAAGTAGCGCATGGTTGTTCTAAAGCAGGGTTGTCAAACTCATAATAGCTCAGGAGCCAGATGGAGGAAAATACAGGTACAAGGGAGTTACGGCGCACTCGACCTAAGGTGTTTTGACTTTACAACGGTTACACCCGGTCCGCCATTTTGGCTCCTCATCCGCCATATAGCCCGCAGTGTTTTCCCCTCGTCCGCTATTTAGCCCTTAGCTAGTGCTAGCGCTTGTGCACTTGTCGGAGTATCTTTGGCTTTTTCGCCTTCTTTTTTCCACATTAAACCACATTATTTGCAGGCCAGCCTTAAATAGCAGGGCTCAACTCTAAATATATTGTTCCAAGAAATAGCACGAATGTAAATGGACTGCTTCACCTCGAATCGATCGGCTAGCAACTTGTTAGTAGCTGGTAGCTGCTAGCGGGCTCACAGACCGTTTGATGTGTCCGATACGCCACAGCCTCAATCCACTTTCCGCGCATAGACCCACACAACAGTGACACTTGGGAAAGTAGATAAATATAACTATGTCAGCACCTTTGTTTAGTGTTGTTGAGTGTTGGTTCCACTCCCTACATAATGAGGACACTTAAGGGAAAGTTAATTGTTTATTTCGTTCACTAGCCCTTGACCGAACGAGTGAGCGAGCTAACAGCGTGGTCATGAGTCAGTGCCTTGCTTGATCTTGTGTCAGTCCTCAGATAACAGTGACACTCTTTAAGGCAAGGTTAACACTTTTTTTTTTATTTTTATTTTTTAAGTTCACTAGCCCACAAGCTAACGAGCTAATAGCCTAACAAGGCTAGCAGTGGGGTCGTTTATGACATCAGCGCCTCGTTCTCTTGTTATCTGTGTGTGTCTCCAAATAGCTAACAGAAAAACTTCAGTGAACGTTAATTTTAATATGTTCGTGTGCTAACGAGCTAGCAACGGATTTATATCAGGGGATGTCACTATTTGTTAACTAAATGGCTTGTGAGGCCCTTTGAGACTCTTGTGTGATTAAGGGCTATTGACAAATCTGAACATTTGGGCTTTTTTTTTCTCTCCATACTTCTTACACACGGTGATAACAAACGACGGATAGTATTGCGTTTGCCTGTGACTAGCATACAAATCTCGCAGATTGTTCTAGTAGTCAACAATTCATCACATTTTGAAATCAAAATAATCCTCACCAATCAAATTACAACGATCCATAGGCCAAGGCTTTTCACTGAGTGGAGAGCTTCCTTTCATCGAGCCGACCGCCATTTTGACTAGCGACAAGCACGGAATTGTCAATACACGTAAATTTGATTAGTGAGCTAACAGCGTGGTCGTTCAATACGTCAGCACCTCACTTGGTGTTGTCGTGTGTGGGTCCCCACATAACAGAGACACTGAAAGGAATATTTAATGTTTATTAAACCCAGCGGCACACATTTTTCAGCCAGTAGCTGACACTCGACACTTGAACACATGGTGTAAGATGGGCTCTGTTTTTCATGATTTTGGTGCCTTGCTTTATTTAATATGTTTGGTGATTATTTTTAATTCCATCAAATTATCTATTTGTTTTTACCGTTATATGTACTGAGGCAATGTAATCCCCCCCAAACCCCTTTGTCAACCAAATAAACGATAGCCATGGGAAAAGAATGGGGAGCCATGGAAAACGTGATTACAGGTCCCCACCGCCAATCATGATCATGCGTGAGGTCAGGGTAGGGCACCAGGTATGCTTGGAAAGAAAAACAAACACCATATGGTTTTAATGCAGAGCAGGCCTCAAATCTCAAGTCACCCGAGGACCTTGAACGCACCTCAGGAGGGGAAACAACTCGCGCATTCCTCACGCCAGCTATGTCAAGTATGCACTGAGCTGAGCTTCCACAGCGGTGCTTACCTGAATGATGTGTGCTCATTCATTTTTCTTTTGTAATTACATAAGTAAATACAGTAATGTATAAAATATACAATAATGACATAAGTAATTTAAATGTAAAGAATTAAGTCGTTTTTGCCACATTTTAAAAGCTTCAATGTGTATTGCGCTGTTGCTTCTGGGGTGTGTGAATTGGCCACATGGGGGCAGTCTAATACAGATACAGTATTGATATATATGGAGATGGTCGCAGCTCACTGAGATGCAGCAATATTTGGTGTTCTTCACAGAGGATAAAGAATATTTGTGGGCATTATGTCTTTATGTGTAGCTCCATTGTTTGAGTTCAAATAACCAAAGGATTGTAAAAGCATGATGCTGATGCTTTGTTAGCCCATCTGTAGCGTTTTACATTGCTTGTTAGAATAAATGTAACAGATTATTATTATTAATGTTATATTATATTATATTATATTATATTATATTATATTATATTATATTATATTATATTATATTATATTATATTATATTATATTATATTATATTATATTATATTATATAGCGTGCTTATGTTATGAGCGTGACTGAGCATGTTTTGGACTTTTTTAATTTTATTTTGTGGATTATTTATATTCAATTAATATCTATTTTTCAAGGATGCAGTTATTAACTGGTGAGAGGAGACATTGCTTTACACATACAGCATGGACATGTCTGTGTGATTGAGTGTGTCGTGGACTTTTTTGACTTTGTGGATTATTTTTTGCCGTGCTGCTACTGTGCAAGTTGGCGGTTATCATAAAATAACTAGTGAGATGAGGCGGTGCATTAATTATGACATGTACACGTGTCCGTGCGACCAAGCTTGTCGTGGCCTTTTTTTGTCCTTGTGGATTATTTCTAGTTCTGTTTATTTCCATTGTGTAGTTGGCTGCCAGCTCGCTAAATTACGTCAGAAGGTGCACTCTGTGTATTTCTGTAATATGAATATGACAGTGTTCTGGACAGCATCTGCTTCACAGCTGGGTGACGTTGCTCTTACGGTAAAACAGGAGGATTTGCTTATAATAATAATAAAAAATAAAATAAAAAGTCCCGGGTTTCCACCTGTTCTCCCTCTGAGAGGACGTCATAAAGACCAGGTCAAGGCGACATAGGTAGCAGGACAAAATGACCTTTTTTTCTGGTGTAGAGGAAGTGGAAAATGGTCCACATTCATCCATCATTTGTTATTTTTATTCAGCAAATGGATTTAAAATGGAGGAACTCCATGACATGTATGATAATGCATCAGACAGAATAATTTCTAGTGCTTAGAGAAGTTCCAAATATTAGTAACAACCCTGCCCTGAAAACTACAACCGTAACTAATGTTAAACAATAAGATTTATTCCCAGAAATGCTTGGGAATAACTATAATCTTTTTAATCCAATCACAGTTAAGTTTCTAGTTGTTAAAAAAATATACATATAAAACAAAATGAAACGAGATAAAAATAAAATATTCAATTAAAAATTTTAAAGCAAAAAAAAACTATTCAAAACAAATTAAGACATTTAAATTAAAATAATTGTTAATTATTAAATTATTTTAAAAATAAAAGTAAAAGGACGTTCAGTTAAAAAAAATTACAAATTTAACATAATTAGAATATATTTCAATAAAACAGCAGCCAATTGATAGGAAATTAAATTGAAAAAAAATTCAATTAACTAGCAAAATTGAGAAGAAGCATAGATCAATAAAAAGCAATTAAATAATAAATAAAAGACAATTTAGTGAAAATATATATGTTTTAAAAAAGCAGATGACAGATAATGATTTTTTAATTAATTGTTAACAATTAATATAATAAGCTTAAGATACAAAAAAAACTATTTTGAAAATGAAAACATGCTAAATATCGACAAAAGATGTCGAAGATGTGTATATTATATATTAAATACGAAATTTTATTTTTGTTTAACTTATTTAAAGGGTCAATTTTTGTTTTCTTTCCAATAATATGTTCTATTTATGTAGCCCTACTAGTCTAAACACAGTACAGTATTCTGATTTATATTACATTTGTGTAATGTGAATTACGCAGAAAAATCAGTTTTTATGCACCTAAGGGGGTAGCCATTTTGCCACTTGCTGTCAAATGAAAATTACATCACAACTGCTCAGTGCTCAGGTAATGACCAATCACGGCTCTCTTGTGTTCTGGGTTTGGTCATGTGACATTTGCAAGCAAATTTAATCGAATACCATGTTCAGACTAGTGAGGATGCATATAACTCATTGTAGAGATTTTTTTTTTTTTTGACTTAACTTCCCTTTTTTAAAAATATACAAAACAAGAAGAAGATGGCAACAGAGCTTACAGTGATGCGAATAAAATCTGTTACATTCCCATTGCAGTCACCATGCACACATGTTCAAGTCAGCGACGCACACACTTGTCGTGCACACAAACACCGCATCCATCTGGAGCCTATTACAGTGGTTCCCACCCACAGGAAGGGGGCCATCATTTGCGAGTGACAGGTACATGCAAGGATCTCAGCTATGCTGTTGTGTGATTCTTTGGATAGTCTGCAAGGGCCTTCACATTTTGTTGAAAATGTTGTCTTTTCATCCCTTCCTTTTCCTTTCGTCTTCTTCAGCATGCCGGGTAATCCACGTTCATGTTGAATAATGTCACGCAGGTGAGTCATCACGATTTCACGTCAATGCTGACTCACCCACTGTCCCCTCACCCCTTGCCCCCATCCTCACCGTTTGTCCCATAATGCACTGGGACTGGTGGATATGGGAGTCATGCATATAACGTATTATTTTATGCTCAATGTGTTTGTGTAACATTCATTCATGTTTGTGTGTTCTTTTTCATATATGGGCGTGAGGGTCATGTGACATGTCTGGAGCGGTGGTCCTTGGACGAAAAAAAAAATAAAAATGAGGTCAGCAGCCTCCAGGTAGATGTGTGAACAGCAGGCAGCACTCAAATGCACATATGCGGTATATGAGGCGATGATGTAGCGATATCAACTATGTGACTCAGCGCACCAGAAAAGAAGACCCAGCCGTTGCTGCTTATCGCTGCCGACCTTTATCAATAAGGTGGTCAAGATGGCAACAGGAAGTGGCCGCTCACCGCCAACAGGAAATGAATGTGGCGTCACGAACCTCATTGTCTCCCTTGTAGAAGCCTCGGTTACAAAAACACAAATAAAAAATGTGGGTTATCGTTCAATAGGAATATCCAATATGATCTAAGTACAAAATCATATTTGGCAAAATGCTAAAATCTCAGGACAACCACAAGTTCTGTGAAAAAGATAAAATAGAAATTTGATTGCAGCCACAAAATTTGAAATCACTCTCCTGCAAAATGAAAAAAATAATAATAATTGAAAAAATTGATTTAGCCCACTCTTGCTCTCAGCAACTAAACCTTGAGTCTTCAATGGAGCCAACAATTGCGTTTTTTGAATGTGGGAGGAAGCTCGAGTACCTGATATTATGGCTTCTGAGTGTACACTATGAGCTCATATTTTCTTCACGGGTTCTTAATTGTGCTTGTCTTAATGCTAATGCAAATAACACATCAAAGACTTCCAAAAACCACAAGAAGCCTGACACATTTAAATCAAGTCATGTTTATTTATATAGCCCTTAATCAGACAAGAGTCCCAAAGGGCTTGCCTACAGTTGACAAATATCAACAACATCCCCTGATTGAACCACAAACGGGCAAGGAAAAACTTAAAAAAACATAATGGGAAAAATGAGAAAACTTGAGATGGCGCCACAGATGTGGTAGTCCCCCTTCCAGGATGATTTACATGCTGTATTAGCATTTTGCATTGACATTAACAATTTAGCAAAAATGATATCCAAGAAATACATGAACATGTTATTTTTCTATGCTGATTCTGATGCTTACCTAATGTGAAGCTAGGTGCTAACACCTCTTAAACCAAGGTACCCTGATAAAAATACCTCAAAACCCACAAGAAATTTACCACACCTTTTCACGCTGTATTAGCATTTAGCATTCACATTAGCAATTCATCAAAAATAATGTCCAAATGTAAACAACAAGCTTGTGGTTATTTATCTATTTATTTAGTTAGTTATTTTAAACACTGGTTCTCATACTTATCTTAATGCTAATCTAAGTGCTAACTCCTCTCAGAGCAGGATCATTTGCTACTATCCTCAAAGGCCATCAAAAACTACAAGAGGCTTGTTTACTTTTTACAGTGCATTAGCATTCACCTTAGCAATTCAGCAAGGTGTTAACACATAAGGTTCAATCACAAACGTCCCCCCACCATCCCCACCTCTGTTGTGTGTGACCTCAGGTAGGAGCCTGAGGGTCTTTAGCAATTAGCATTATTCCCCAATGAACCCAGTGAAGATGAGAAGGCATTTAATTTGCATTTCCTGCTCAGAAGTGTTTAATAAAATCTCAATTTCCTCACGAGATGCATGTGAAGCAGCATGGGGCTCACCTGTGGAGGTGTTGTCATAGACCATTAAAAAAAAAAAAAAAAAAAAAAAAAAATAGCACAAGGAGAACACTCATACTCATTCATATGTGCTTGTTGTATCTTAACATCTATGTGTGGATTAAAATTATTTTACATTAGGACTCTTATTTTGGTTTATATATACCTCCTGAATTGGACTGTGAGTTTACTGTTTTCAATTTTTGTTATTTTTAGTTTTACTGATTTTTGTTTTCTTCAAATGGTATTTTGTGCCAGCGTGAAATAAGATTAAATAAACAATTCAAATATGAATGACTTGATTTATGAAATGATTTATAGATTTTTAAAAAATCTTTCTCTCCTCATTTATTAAATTGTGTGGTGCTAAAAAAAATTAATTCTTTTTTTTATTATTATTATTTCTGTTAATCATTTACACATTCAGTGACTTCATTTCTTTTGACTGGCTTTTAATGCATGATGGAGTTGCCTTCAAGGCCAGTCTGAAATCATAGATTCACAATTGTGGCCAGAAGAAGAATAAGGTTTCATTTCTCAATAAAAGGTCAATTATATATTTTTTTACCCACTTAATCCAAGAAGATGTGTCAGAATAAGAAACATTAAAGTAAATGCTAAGTTTTTATAGCTGAAGTTTATATATGGTTGGAGCATTCATCTTTAACTGTACACCTCTGCAATGATTTGTCTATGCAGTCTTTACATATGTTTAATAATTAAAGTACATAATGACACAAGTTTTGTACCGTATGCGTGCTGTTTCTTTACAGTTATGTAAACAGTACTGTGTAAAGAGCGAGTAGGTGTTTGCCGTACAGCAAGAGATAGCGTCGCAAACCAGGTGTTCTCGTTGGGGAAATACAGCACCTGGAAATTAAAGGTTAAAAACATGGCATTCTATGATACGATAATGTCATATTTGAAGCGCTTATGGTTTCAGGTGCGGTTTTTACATCATAACAGTTTAGGAAATTAGGTGTAGGCGGGGTAAGAGGTGGAAGGTGACGTCGTAAAATGGGAAGCAACGTCGCAAACGAGGTGGGTGAGGGATCCATGGCAACGGATGAGAAGGTGTTTGCCGAAAAGTTGTAGTCAGAGTCGCAAACCAGGTGTTCATCACGAGAAAATCAGAGAGGGGGTGTCAAGGGGAGCACGCTGGGTTCTATGATAACTAACGCGAAGGTGTTACCAAAAAGTAGTAGAACACGTCGCCAACCAGGTGGCGAAAGGTGAAAGGGTTGTGGGAGGGGGGCTATGGTAACGACAAAGGTGTTAGCCGTAAAGCGGGAAGCAGCGTCGCAAACCAGGTGTTCGTCCCCCGGAGGGAGAGGGAGGGGTAAAGTGACGTCGTAAAGCAGGAGGCAACGTCGCAAACCAGGTGTTCGGGAAGGAGGAGGGGGAAGGTGACGTCGTAAAGCAGACATGGGTGGGTGAGGAAGGGGGGGAGGAAGGGAAGAGGTGGGGGTGTGGATGGGGGGGGGGGGGGGGGGGGGGGGTGACTCGCGAGTGGCTGTGTGCTTCACTCGCAGCGAGGCGATCATGGCGGATGGCCCCAGGTGTAAGCGCAGAAAACAGGCCAACCCGAAACGGAGCAGCGGTGAGTGTTAAACTCCGCCCGGGCCGGGCCACCGCCGCCGTGCGGACCGGGACCTGCACCGGACCCCCACCCCACTCCCTCCCGGACTTGTTGCGGTCGACTTTGGTTGACTTTAATGGGGGGCAGTGTGCTTTTTTTTTTTTTTTTTTTTTTTGGTGTACCGTTATACCTGGATGGCGTCTCTCCCTCCGCCTAGCGGTACTCTCGCTGAACCGTTATCCGTTACAATAAGTGAAGGAAGCGCTTGTTTTACGACTTCTCTGATTTATTTGAACAACTTTCTGCACTTTTACAAGTGACTTTTTCCCCTCCACAACAACGTGGCCCCCACTCGCAGGGCGCACTTTGTGAACGACAGGCGGATGAAAGCTCGGGCCGGGGCCGGGGCGAGGCTCGGGAGGACCGCCGAACCGGGCCGTGGGAGTACGACAACTCGGCGGGTGTCGCTTTGATGGTGGATGCTTGGCTCCGGGGGTCGTGGCTAAGTGCGCTGTTTCGCACGAGGTTTAGTGATGGCAGAAAGATGGGATGTTTGTTATTTCGTGGCCACTTCCCCCCCTCCTCCTCCCCCTCTTCTTCCTCTTGCTCCTCCTCCCTGTTGCTGCTCAAATGTTGCCTCGTTTAAGGTAAGCGTGGAAGTGATTATGCAAAAAAGGAAAAAAAAACTACTTTCGTCTTCGCTGTCATCGCTCACACCGGACTCGCTTAACTAATCCGCTAATTCTATGCAACACCGCGTGGAAATGCGTGTCCACGCCACAGAACGTGAACCACATACTTCCTTTTAGTCAGTATTTTACGCACTTGTTAATTCGGCGCGGGTTTTGAGTAGAACAACACACACGGTGTCCTACTTTGCATAATGTGTTTACATTAGCCTGCTAATAATGGGGACCGTTATCCGCGCGTGGATGGGAGGGGGTGGAGAACACCTTTCCTCCCCCCTCTCCTGTCGTGATGACATCACGACGGTGCGTCCGTCCAGGAGCCATCATCATCACCATCCTCCTCCTCATCTTCATCATGTTTACCTGAAGGCGGCTCGCGATGGCTTAGAAATCACAAGAATTAAAAGAATACCTGCAGAAGATCGACCGGAAGCGGATCTCGTGGCGTGTGTGTGGCGAGGACCTCGACACGCACGCACACAGCTGCAAAGCAAATGACAACCTGCGCAGGTATAGCGTTGCTTTTTCTTCTCCCTTCTTATTCTTCTTTTTTTGCTTTTATAGTCTCGCGGGATTTATGTTGTCGTGACCCATTTTTGCGTGATTTTATTTCCTCGTCTCCTTTTATTTTTATTGCGCGTTCCATTGGTGCAAAAATAAATAAATATTAATCCACGCGTGGTGCTTCGGCGTCCATTGTGTTGTGCGGTTCATTCGCACTTTTATCGGTTCAATGGCGGCCGTCACTGCAGTGGAGGAAGGCGGGAGACGGGTTGGGGTGGGGTCGAGTGGTCCTCCACCCTCCCCGGCGCTTGGTTCCGTCGCGCCGCACAGGTGATGCTAAACCTCCGCCAAGGTGCCTTTTTGGATGGTGTTTCCGATGCGTGTGGTGCGTTCATGGTCTTTGGAGGACGTGGTGGATGTTCGGGAGGGGGACTGGGGGCTCAAAGTGCTGTCATGGCCGCAGGTGTTGTCCTTCCCCCGCCCCCTTTTTATCTTTCTGCACGAGGCGAGGTTATTTGATGGGATGATGTGGGTGATGATGATGATGATGACCTGGTTTGTAGACCATAGTGGAAACCACGTAAATCACATGACGTCATAGACGAGAGTGACGCTTGCATGGCATGATTGACAGTTGGTTATTATATGCTTATTAAATATGCCAACTATTCAAATAGAGGTGGGCTGTATAATATTAATGCAAAATAGCAGTAAAAGGGACAAAACAGTAATGCAAGAGAATGAATAATAATTTAAAAAAAAATCACCATAAAAATTATTTTTTTTAAATTAACGTGTTAGGTTGATATAGGATTCAAATGCTACTAGGAAACACTATTGGCGTAAAACAGTAAAATTACTAAAACCGTAATTACAGTATGACATTATCTAAAAAAAAAGAGAGACAAAAAATTATTATTATTATTATTATTATTATTATTATTATTATTATTATTATTATTATTATTATTATTATTATTTCTTTCTTTTTACTACCGGTAATTGTATTTTCATGAGTACAATTTAAAATAAGGTTGAAATGTCATGGTAAAAATATAAAAGTATTATTATTTTTTCAATAAGGTGGAATGACAAGAATAAAGTGGTAAACAGAGAATAAAGTGTGATCTTAAGGAGAAAAAAAAAATCTTAAAATGAACTAATATTTATAATAATACATTTTATAAATAATTATGTATGGATATAAGAGCTCAGACTCGTATCCAAAATCGCCATTCATTCGCCATTGTTGATTTGCATCCTACCTAAGCTTAAAAAAACAAACAAAACAAAAAAAACGTCATAGTCAAACAAATGAAAAACAAATCTTAGTAAAATGTTAAACGGTAAATGGAGTGCACTTATATAGCGCTTTATCTTTATTATATATTTACAAAACCAACCTTGTTGTGTTGTACTAGCTTCGTCCTAGCTAGCGCTAGCTAATATAGTTTTTCACAAGTCTGATGTCTTAAGTTTGCAAACTCTGTTTTATTTTGTTGTAGGACAGCATAAGAGTCTAACAGCAGTTCAATTTAATGCTAATTAACCGGCCAAATATTTGCATCACACACATGCTTCTGCTCGAACGCAGCACATACACGCGTTTTGTGCTCCCATCGTAGATACGTCACACATGCGGAGACAAGTGACATTCAAACATTAATCTGATGACATCATGACAGTATGCTGTGATGACCCATTCTGACTCAAATGTGCTGTTTCCATCGGCCAATTCGCAACTCAATTCGAGTAATCACCGATTCGTGCACAGCCCTAATAAATATTTAGAATATGAAGTATATAATGATGAAAAAAGTCCTAATTTCATTCACTCCCAGCCATTTTCACAGAAGCAATCCCGTTCGCTCCCGGCTGTTTTACTGGATTTTGACTGATTTTGCAAGGCCCACAGAATATTGTGTTCTATTGCTATAAAAACATGGAACCTACCAAAAGAAAGATTAAACTCTCTTCTTTCATCCGGGAAAAAAAAGTATATTTCTACGTGTTTCTGTTTTGCAGCAATAGCATTAGCATATAGCCAAGTTTCATCATTATTCACAAATCTATTTAGAACCATGAGTAATAGACCTTTTTTTCAACAGCGCCCTGGTTGATCTCCTTTGCTCTGCTGCCACCCGCTGGCCGTTTGTGTAATTACAACTATTTCTTCAACTGTCCTTTGCAGTTCAGAGGCTGCATCAAAGCCGTCTGTATATTCCAGCATAAAAAAAAAAAGATTAGAAAAAAAACAATAAAAAAACGTGTAAATACGTCTTTGGGACACTTGAGCTATTTAAAATAGAACGTATTTATATGTTTTTGGGAGCAAATGAGTTATGTAACAAGAATACTTATTTTTATTATTGAAACGTGGTGAAATGTCAAAAACAGTCATAATTGTAAGATTAAAATCATGAGATTACAAGATAAAGATGAAAACAGTCACAAAGTATAGTAACATATTAACTTGTAACTGTAACACATTGTAGCTGCATTTTCATCAAATTGGGTTACTTTTACCCAAGGTTGGGTTAATTATTTAGAAACCAGCAGATTGGGTTGAAGATGCTAAAGAAAGTGTAACGTAACATTCTTAGAAAATGTTGGTGGCGGCTGGATGGCTCACCAACAGCACTCACTTCAGAACACAAGATTGGGGTTTAAATCCCGGTCGGTGTAAGAGAGCAAAAATAAATATCAATCAACAACTGCCAAACATATGCGAGTGACTTGCTCAGTCTTGTTTATCTTTATATGCCTGTCCTTGACATTGACTGGAGACTCTTTTATTTGTCGAAATGGGCTCTGATGTTGACTAGTGAGTGGCGACCAGTCCATTGTTTGTATATTTGTTCCCTAAATTTGGCTTGCGACCAGTCCAGGGTGTACACTCCCTCTAGCCCAGTCAGCTTAGATAGGCTACAGCTGGCCTGTGCCCTAGAGTAATAGCAACGATGTCCTGTCCTCGTGTTGTGCAGTACTTCCTTCTTTGGTGTCATGTGACTTATTTTTTGGCCAATCAGCAGCGTCTTCCTGCTCCTTAGATCAGCTTGATTGGGGTTCAGGTTTTACTGTGTTGTGTATCTTCATGTATTTTCATTTCATGTATGACACTAGTATGTTTATACATGTGTGGGGTTCAAAGGTCACCAGGCTGTTATTGGCTGTTGATTGCTCCCATGCGATGCTGACATGTTACTTTCTCTTTGCCCGTGTTTGTGCGCGTGTGCATGCGTGTGTAACAAATAGAATGACAAAGCACAACAGGACGTCTTTAGCAACTAGTTAGCATCAAGTCCTCCGCCCCTTTTTTTTGCCTTTTATGGCTTGTAGGGGGGGCTTACTGGACCACTGATGCTACTGCTACTGCTGCTGCCTCTAGTGTTGGCTCTGTGACTAATTGAGCCATGAGCGTGTGTGTGTGTCTTTTTTTGTTTTTGATACATGGTCGGGCCCATATTCCAGGATTTTACAGACTTGGTGGCCCACTTGTCCTTGTGGGGCCATTTTGGAGGGCCCCACAACTTTAGACCTCTTTTTGAGGGTCAAGACTTGGTTTTCGAGTTTAGGTTTGAATTGGGTTATGGTTGAGGTTAGGGTAAGGGGCTAGGAAATGGATGTCCTCACAAAGATACAAGTAGTACCACACACAAACTTGCGTGTGTGTTCGTATTTTTATTTGTTTGTTGAAAGTAAAGAATAACTGGAATGTGAAAACTATAATCTTTTCTATTCTTTTCTAAGACAGACTTAATTAAGCGTGGGTGTCACATGACTGCACACGCTCCTTATGAGTCATATTTTGATCGAAAGAGGAAGTTACGAGACTAAAGCTAAAACCACCAGTGTGAGCATTAAGCTAGCGTGTTAGCATGTTGCCGTAGCGTTGCTGTGGTCTCCCAGGAGCGGGGCGTGGCCCTAGCATCTGGACAATGAAGTGTTTGCTTGGGAGCCGTAAGGCCCCCAGAACCCCCTTTAAGAGGTCAGAGTTCACTCCCGTTGCCCCCCCCCCCCGCCCCCAAAATCCCAACGCTTTGTGTTAGCCATTCAGAGCATATGTGCAAGTCGGCACAATGTGGATGCTTGAGTAATCTCATTACATCATCACACGCTAAAATGCTGTGATGTCATCAGTATGCTTCATGATGCTTTTAACAAAAATACACAAATACTGGTTAACATGACAGTTTTTACCTTTGTTGAAGGGGAAGTGAAAGTCTTAGCTACAGGATGACAACAGAAACAAGAGAGTGAAGAGGACAACAAAAGCAACAAATTGTGGTGTTCGGTTTGAGCGTGGTCAGGCAGCGAGAAGCGACCACAAAATCAAAAACACCTTCTGGTACCTGGTTTGAGACGAGGCAAGCAGAGAGATGACAGAACAAACAGCAAAAGCAAAAGACAATAGTAACATATGTTCAGAGGGGACTATACAAAAGGCAAAAGGGGGAACAAAACACCATTAACCAGACAATAACAACACCTGCTAATATGTAGCTTGAGAAGGTACAGATAGGGAAAAAAAAACATAACAACACTTTCTGGTTCTTTCTTTGTGAGAGGAGAGAGGATTAAAAAAAAATAAGAAGAAAAGACAATACCTGCAAGTAATTAGCTAATGCGGAGACAGACAGAAGAAAAAACAAACAGCAAAAAACTAATATTTTTTGTTTTGTTTTGTCGTACCTGAAATACACGCTCACTTGGATTTAGGTCAGGTGATTGACCTGACTACAGCCTAACAGCTCCTCGCAGTATGCTTTTTTTTTTTTTTTTTTTTTTTGGGTCATTGTCTATCTGCGCTGTGACTCGCGACCAAAAGCTTCAGAACTCATGCTGCTGCTTTTGACAGTGAAGTTCCTTTGGCAATCGTACCAAAACAACTCCCACTGATTCCCTTGTAGTCAATTTCAGGGGCAGACAGAGAAGGCAGCAAAACAAGCCAACACATTTGGAAACACCTGCTTGCTGTCTTTCAGTTTCTTTCTTTTTGCGCCTTTTTTTGTCACCGCTGTTCATCTTCGCCATTTTTTTTTTAAATTTTGCTGTTTGTCTCCTTTCTTTCTCCCAGACATATACAAGATATACAGTGCCATATATCCTATATAAGCCATGCGAGTTTTAATCCTTTCCTCACTTTTAATGACAATTTTTTTTAAGCGACCAGATTACAGTTGAGCCAAATCCTTCTGTTTAAGTCGTACAGTGCTATAATTTTGCAACGGATGAATGATACGTCATCACTTCTTCTTCATGTGATCCTATTCATCACAACACTTTTTTAAGATGAAGGAATTCCATGAGTACTTGTGTGTTGCCAAAAAGAGACAGCAATTCAAGCTGCGTGTGTGCGTGTGCGTGTGTTTGTGCGTGCTCGTGTATGTGTATAAGACAAATCCTCCTCCCCCCTCCAGTGTGGGCGGTGGGAAAGTCCTGTGTCTCTCTTGTGGCAGTGTTGAATTTGCATATCTCTCCGTCCTACTTTCTCTTTCTTTCTTTGGTTGGGGCCTGAGAGGCTCAAAAGAAGCAGCTGGTTGCACTAAAGGAGGGGAAAAAATAGTGTGAAGCACACCGCAGCGAGCACTTAATGTAGGTAGACTCACTTATATAACGGGAGTACTGCAGCTCTTCTTAAAATACGGAGAATAAATAACTATTATTTCAGTTATTAATGTGGGGTTTGCAAGGACCACTTGTTGCTAGGCAGAGTTCGTCAGGCCTCAATCCCACACAAGAAAATCAACAGAAAGGATATATTTAAAAAAAATGAAATGTACCACAATAAATGTACTGTATTATCATATATGTTTTTAAAAAATATACAATTTTAGTAACTGAAATCAACAACAGGACCATGTTCTCCCTGGTCACATATTTGTAAGGACCACTTGTAACTAGGCAGACTTTGTCAGGCTTAAGCTATACAAAAAACAAGCAAAAGTAAAGTCGGCAGAATTTGTCTTTTTTTTTTTTTTTTTTTTTTTTTAATAAACTAAAGGTACAAATTTGTATGAATGATAGTTATTTTTAAATTATTTTCATTTATTTTATTTATTTATTATTTATTTCTTATTATTTTTATTTTGTAATATATCAACGGAATATATATATATATATATATATATATATATATATATATATATATATATATTTTAGCGGAATTCCACACAAGAGCACAGGTTTTCAAGGTTGCAAACTTGTTACTTGGCAGAGTTTGTGATGTTTGGGTTTATTTTATTTTATCACCAAAAAGTCTTCCAAAGTCATCAAAATGAATGTTATTTTCTAGATTTATTTACATATAATATACATAATTATAATAATATTTTTTTCTCTTTTTTTTTTTCAAACCTACCAAAAGAAAAAAAAAGACAGAATGAAGGATATTTTTTATTTGAATTAAATGTTATCATTATATTTGTACAGTTTTAATACTATAAATTTCAGGGGTGGGCAAACTCAGTCCTCAAGGGTCGGAGTTCTGCAGGTTTTGGATGTTTCCCTTCTCCAATACACCTGATTCATGTGATCAGATCATCAGCAAGCTCTGCATAAGCCTGTGATCCTGTTCATTGGAATCAGATGTGTTGGAGGAGGGAAAGCACTAAAACCTGCAGGACTCCGACCCTCAAGGACCAGACTTGCCCACCCCTTAAACTGAATGTACTCTTCCTGAGGTTTCAAGTTATCAAATATTTATTAATAATATTCTTACTTGATTACGGTATATTAATTTGTTATGTAAAATTGAAAAAATAAAGTGCCACAATGTATTGATTTAGATATATTGTTTTTTTCATATATGTTTTATTTATTTTGTAATTTAGCAATTTTGTACATTGATCACATGTCTGCGAGGACCATGACTCACAAAGCATTGGCCAGATTCATCCATCTGTTACGGTGGGCGTGAGACGTTTAGGGATGGTGGACCCAAATGCAGAGAAGAAAGGCAGAGAGACAGGAATGAAGGGCAAAGTAAAAAACTTTGAGACATAGAGAGAAAGGTGAGTAGACAATGACTGGATGGGACGTGACTGGACTGGTCGCCATTACTGGACGAGATGAGAGTAGATTGGTCGCCATGACTGGACAAGACGAGAGTAGGCTGGTCGCCACGACTTGACTGTGACGTGGACGACTTGACTGTGATGTGGACAACTTAACCGAGACGTGGACAACTTGACCGAGACGTGGATGACTTCAAGACGTGGACGACTTGACTGTGACGAGGGCTTAGCTTGGACGAGACGCAAAGCACGAACTCCCACGCAAAACGTGGACACACCGGCTGGACAAACCCAACAGACTATGGCCCTGTTTACACGGAAGCAAAGCCAGCTTCGTTCCTCAAACAAATCTTGTACAGACAGAACCGTCTCAAGACATGATGTGAGTGTCCAAAAGATAGGACGTTTAACGGCTGTAATATATATGCCAAGTCTGGAGTGGCGCTGTCGCGCTGCCATAGGGAGTTAACGGAAAGCGTAGAAGAATCAGCGAACAAGATGAACCACTGATCTGAATAGCGGATAGGCCAAGACTTTTGAAGCCGCAAGGCTGCCATATTACTCCTCCCAAGAAATGTTTCTTGGCATACAATCCTGTCATCCTATACGTTTACACTACAGTATCGAAATTAGAGAACATTTGAGACAATACTTAGTAGAAACAGCCTGATTTATGATGTTTTAAATGTGTTCAACATAAACAAGAGGACTTTTAGAGGATATTTTACAACTTGCCTTAAATACATGTATGAACTACATGCTTAATTATGTTTACAGGAAGAAACTTATATATTTTTTTTATTAAAGAATTATAACTATAATTCAGCAAAAGATGCCTCTGCCAAATCTAATACTGGGGTCTAGGAACCGAGTGATGAAAGAAAAGGGGGTCTTCAAAGTACTTTAAACAGTAATCTGCTCGTTAGATGGGAGGAGTAAGATGGCTGCCCTGTGGCTTCAACGGCTTGCACAGTATGGGCTATTGGCTAGCCAGTAATTAGTAATATATACAGATCAGTGAGGCGAACACAACACACAAAACGTTTTGCTGTAAAAGAATAAACAAGCTAAGGAGGTTGCACAAAATGATGACGACGCAGCTCTCTGCCATTGTTGTTGACAGACTGGCAGTTCGTGCGCAGTCACAGGAGAATTACGTTATTACCGAAGGAGTAGCTTTCCTGCATATGGTGTCCAGTGGATGTAAATAAAGAAAATGATTGCTACCACAGTAGTTGCGTGGAAGGTACTTAATTGAAATACAGGTGTGTGTGTGCGTCCCAGGGGTCTATGTTGATGAATCTGTTAGCGTAAAGTTGCGGTGCCTCGGAGGCCGACAAGTCCCCACGGAGGAGTGCTAATGGAGGCCACCTGGGGGCCTGGTTGATGGTGTTGTAATGGAAGCGGCTAATGCACTATATGCTAACTGCGCTACCTGCTTTCTAGCCTGAGACATGAGTGTGCTTCTTGTTCGGTAGCGCCTTGTCAAATTAAAAGCAATGTTTGAAAAAAGTACAAGTTAGAATATTCACGGTGACTTTTAGCTTAGCTGCCCTATATTGTGTGTGAACACACTGTACACACACCTCTGCACCTACAGTAGATACAAAAACTCTACACAGTACACCACGATTCAAAATGCCCGCTTAATTCGTTATAACCAAAAGTAAGATAAGAGATTTCAAATTTAAGCTACCTACCTACCTACAGCATTATATTACTATTTCTAAAAAATTCCTGACTCATTTCAGCTCATCTCTCACCCATTTCTCCTCACCCTTCACCCTCTCTCTCTCCCAACACTTTCCATACCCCGCAAATAGTGGACACATACGTTCCATATTATGTATTATGCTAAATGCCATGTTGTATAAACACAATAATTAGGGGGTATTTTTAGAATAAGAACACATCCTGCTGGGCCTTGGAGAGGCGGTACCACTCTAGTGTAGAAACGCAAGCGTGTGCATACACACGCGCGCACTCTCCCTGTGTTCAAGTGTTGGCCTCTACAGTATAATGAGCAGGTGACTGGAATCATTGGTTACAACACACTTGACCTCCAGTACACCGAAAGTTGTCAAAAAGTCTAGCTAAAGCTAAAGTGATGATGTCAAACCTGACTAGGGACATCCTGTTTCCCCCCCAACATGGATGTTGTGTCACAAAACACTTACTGTGTGTGTGTGTGTGTGTGTTTGTTTTAAATTGGTCCACCTCAATTGCAACAATTTGAGATTTATCAACGTGAGCGCGTCACCTGAGCGGGAAGCAGGAAGTGACCGACTTGAACCCCGCTTCCTCACGTCACTTCCTGCGTGGGCACCTGACTTCCACATGTCACGTCCTGTCGCGCCTTATGATGATGCATGTGTTGATGTAGGCCAAAGGTGTGACTACATTGCTTACCACTGTTCCTATGAGTAGTATGTATCCTTAGTAGCTGTACACATTAAGTGTTACATAGGATAAAGCACTACAGGAGTAAAGTACTATTTACTATTTAAAACAGAGGATTGTAGGTCTATGAGTACTTAGGATACTAAATAGGACACACAGTACTGTATTACTTATCAAAATTTATAATATTACTTCACTACACATAGGGTACATTGCTACATAGGATACAGTACTACAGAGGGTATTAGACTACACATTAGGAACCACAACTATGTAGGACTAAATGACTAAATAGGATTAAGTACCACCTATACAACATGTGTCTTTTGTAGTAATGTGTATCATATGTAGCATTGTATCCTACCCAGTTGTGTTACTCCATTACTACATACAGTATAGCAGGGGTAGAGAACACTGGTCCTCGAGAGCCGCTGTCCTGCCTGTCTTCCATGTTTCCCTCCACCAATACAGCTGATTTGATGAACAGGATCGTTATCTGGCTTCTACATAGCTTGCTGATGATGATAATGATGATAACGAGTCAGCTGTGTTGGAGGGAGACATGAAAAACAGGCAGGAAAGCGGCTCTCGAGGACCAGGGTTCCCTATCCCTGCAGTATAGCTACAGAACTACAAAGGATACACTTCCATCTGGTACGGTAGCTCTAAAGGGACAAAAGACATTTTGGCTTTGATCAGGTAGTTGCATTTGTCATGAAAAAAGACTTTTTCCATCCATCCATCAATTGATTACATTTGGCCTTTTAAATACTAATTATTTCACATTGTATGAGTGGTCTAAAATGATGTGTCCTTGTCAAGAGCTGAAAAGTGAAATAAAGGAAAAATAATGACTGTCCCTTTAAGGGTGCCTGCAGCTGCTCTCTGTGTTGAAGTCTGGTCACATCTAGCTGCAGACAGAAAGACACACACATGAACACGCACACACGCACACACACTGGGGTAATTGTCTGTTGGGGGTTTGGCGGGCTTCCCATGCCGCACAGCTGCACTGGGTCAACACGCACACACATTAGTTGTGGTCTGGTGATGCGCTTGACATCAATGTTGCTCACCTGTGGCAACTTGCAACCACTCATAGACTTCCTCCTTCCTCATTGCGTTTGTGTGATACTTATTTGTACCAACCCTGCAGTCGAGTAGTCGACCTCAGTGTTTTGCTTGTTATTTCTTGTTTGGGGTCACCAGCGTTGGCGTAGGGCCCGCTCATTCGTGAGGGTGACATCTGTTCTGAACAGGAAGTGCTGGCAGGCCCTTCACAATAAGCTGCTGATGCTACATTAAGTTATGGCTAATTATTAAATATACATTTATCTAAATACGTACTTAATTACAGACACATTTACATCATTACTTACTTAGTCATGTCTATATGCTATTTTTGCATAATTCTATACTTTAATAGACACATACTTAAATACTTAATTGCATACTTCATTTCATTACATATTTAACTGTATACTTTTTTTACACATGTTATGACATAGCTAAATAGACACTTTTTTATAATTACATAAAGTATTTCATATTTATGTAGACACATTTACATTATTGCCTGTGAGATACACACATTTTCATACTTCAACACAATTACAGACACATGCGTACAAACCTAATTACAGACTTACATTATCATACAGTACATCATCTATACAGTACTTAATTGCATGTTCATGGAGACAGCTATATAATTACATATTGACATACTTAGGCGTGCTTACTTACTTACTTAATTAAATAGGAATTTACTAATATACATATTTACATACATAGATGTATACCAGCGATTGGCTGGCAACCAGTCCAGGGTGTACCTCGCCTACTGCCCAAAGCCATCTGAGATAGGCTCCAGCAACCCCGCGACCCTTGTGACGAATAAGCGGTCAAGAAAATGGATGGATGGATGGATGGATGGATGGATGGATGGATGGATACTTACATAAATAATGACTCAATATACATGCAGTACACAATACACATACATAAATTATGAGATGCTTAATCACATAGGCGCATACTGAAAAAGATGATTACAAGTATGTATGTAATTACATGCATAGTCATATGTCATCATAATCACAATGTGGTTTTTGTCATGACTTTGCAACTTTGTCTTTTCCTATTCCTGTTGTCTCGCAGTGACAAACTTGAACGGCGGCTTGGAGGCCAGCAGCTCCGACTCGGACGATGACGACAAGCTACACATCGTGGAGGACGAAATCCCGCTGGAGGCCGACGGGACCGCTGTGGCAAGGAGGGCCCGCCGCAATGCCAAAGATGCAACAGACACCAACAACGCAGTATTAGCACACAACGGAGCCTGGAATGGAGGTAAGAACATGTTGGACTCAAGTATTTGAACACCCACAAGATGAGTCAAAACATGAAGAAAATGTAAACAAATGTTTTGTGATAAGTACAAAACGTGAAAATTATTTGCACAAAAGTGTTGGGACACATACAGGAAGTTTAAATAGGCAGAAAATGAAGAATAGAAGGAAGGATTGGTGACGATAGAAGGAAAGAAACAAAGTTATATGAAAGGAAGGTAGGAAGGAAATTGGAATGTATGGAAACAAGTAAATGAGAGAGGAAGGAAGGAAGTATGGAAGGAAGGAATTTATGGCAGTGAGGAAGGGAAGTAATAAGGAAAGGAAGGTAGGAATGAAATGAGGGAGAAAGGAAGAAAGATAGGAAAGAACATTGGAAGGAAAGAAGTGAGGGTGGAAGAAAGGAAGAATAGAAAAAGACAGGAGAGAGGAAAGAGGGATGTTAGAAGGATGACGGAAGGTGGGCTAGAAGAAAAGTAGAGTGGAAGGAAGGAAGAAAAGAAGGAGGGTGAAGGAATAAGGAAGGAGAAGAAGGAAAGGAGGGATGGAGGAAGGATGGGAAGAATATGTGAAAGATGGATGGGAAGTTGGGAGGGAGTAAGAGAGAAGGAAGGAAGGATGCTAGGAAGAAGGAGGAATGAAGAAACTAGAAGGAAAGAAGGATAATGTGAGGGTTTGGAAGGAAGGTGTGAAGGAAGGAAGGCAGCAAAGATGAATGAATAGGGATGTCAGGATTAAAGATACCAAGGAACGGTGGACGTAATAAAAGAATCAAGAATGTATTAATGGAAGGAAGGAAGGAAGGAAGGGAAAATGGTGGTCAAAAGTTTTAGATAAATAGGTAGCCATTTATTGTCATACAAACAGATGCCCAACAAAATAACACATACAGGAAGTAAAAAGCGGGGTGGGGGGGTGGGGTCTGTTGTCATTTGGACCAAACTATCAGAACAGAAAGAAAAAAAGATAAGAAAGTACTTGAAAGAAAGAATAAAGAACAAATGAAGCATGGGTAATCGGCAGGTGGAGGTGAAGACAAAGGGAGGGAAGCAGATGTGGAAAAATAGGAATGATGAGGTCATGGGAAGCCCAGATCATGTGGCTAAAAGCAGACACACACACACCCAGCTGGCTTCACCTGTCTCTGACCGAGCTTTGCAGGAAGTGGCACAGCTTTTGGTGCTCGTCTAGTCTCCATTATAATCCTCTGTCTCCATGGTGATGTGGGGAAACCTCCTGACAGGGAAAAAAGTTCAACAACACACATACACACGCAGACACACTTGATGTTCCTAAAACACGACACCAGTGACGCAACGCACGTCTGGACCAACAGGTGGCGGTATTATGTCAGACGTCATACACGACGAGTGGGGGGGGAATCCAGATTAAAATAACAATTCCTTGACTCAGGATGCGGTGATGCTTGTAAATAAGGCCAGGAGCGCCATACTTTTTAAGATTAGCTTAGCCTAGCCTAGCCTGCTAACCCGGCTGAAAGATGGAGTTCATGCAATGGAGGCTAAAATGCTGAGCATTGCTCATATGGGACTACGCTTTTCAAATTATACTCGTTAAGAAAGGAAGGAAGGGAGGGTGACAGGATGAAAAACAAGGTTGTCTGAAAGGAAAGATAGGAGGAAGGGAGGAATGAAGGAAGCATTAAGAAAGAAAAGATGGAAGAGAGTTAAAACGCAAAGAAGGAAGGAAGGGAGGCTGTTTATGAAAGGAAGGTCGTAAAGAAGGATGAAGGTGGAAGCTAACGATGTATGGAAGGAATTGGTGGAAGAAAGGAACAGAGGAAGGAAATGTAAATGAAGGAAAATAAACAAGGAGGAAGGGGCCATGAAACTATAGTTTAAAATCTTAACCCTGGCTTGTGGTGCCCTCTAGCGGTGTCTTTGTGAAACAACAGCGCAAGCTCCTGTCAGATGCATCATTCAAAGCATCCATCCATCCATTTTCTTGACCGCTTATTCCTCACAAGGGTCGCGGTGGGTGCTGGCGCCTATCTCAGCTGGCTCTGGGCAGTTGGCAGGGGACACCCTGGACTGGTCGCCAGCCAATCGCAGGGCACACGGAGACAAACAACCATCCACACTCACAAGCACACCTAGGGATGATTCGGAGCACCCAATTAACCTGCCGTGCATGTCTTTGGAATGTGGGAGGAGACCGGAGTACCCGGAGAAGACCCACGCGGGCACGGGGAGAACATGCAAACTCCACCCAGGAAGGCCGGAGCCTGGACTCGAACCAGAGTCCTCAGAACTGGGAGGCGGACGTGCTTCATTCAAAGCATGTTTGTGTGTTTTCAGTGAAAGAGGAGTGTGTGTCCGGAGAAGAAGATGAAGATGGAGGAGGAGGAAAGAAGGAGGCGCAGGTTGTAGTGAAGAAAGAAGTGGAGGAGGAGGAGGAGGAGAACCTTCAGAATGGAGACACGGCCGTCCTCTACCCGGAAGCACCCGACGATGAGCAGAGTCCTACGGAGGCGGGGGGTGCGGACGAAAACGGTAATACAAGCAAATATTGTGAATTAATTGTGACATATACTGCATGCACTTCAATTAACTGATTTCAATTCACCTAACGTGTGTTTTTGTATAACTATTTTTCAATGAAGTTGATGTACCTAGCATGTTATCGCTTTGACCTTCTATTTGCTGTCTCTCTATCTTACTATTCTAATGAACCAAATATTGTAAACATTGAGGACAAATGAGTTTTAGACATGCATTATTTCTAAATACTTTTCACTATTTTTGAGTCACTCTTGTCATAAACGCCAGTCCTCCACGAACACGCCATAAGTTTTCATTTCTCCCACTGTTTGCTTTGCCACCAGGCACACCGGACACGCTTCAACTGCACACGTGTCCGTACTGCTCGCGGGGCTACAAGCGCAACGCTTCGCTGAAGGAGCACATCAAGTACCGGCACGAGACCAGCGAAGACAACTACAGATGCTCGCACTGCAGCTACACCTTCACGTATCGCTCGCAACTCGAGAGGCACATGAGCCACCACCGGGGCAACAAGGAGCAGGTACAGACATAAATGGATTTTTATTTTTTTTTTACAAATTAGGGACCTGGTGTGCAACCAAAACCTACACCGATTCCATCTTTCTTTTACAGAACCATGAAATTTGTGTCGTTTGTGGTTGCGAATACAGAGACCACACCTTGCAACTTTTTTTTTTTGTGGGTCTACTCATGATAGAGATGCCAACCAAATTTCATGCCGCTCAGAGAAGCTTTCTTCAGGGGACGTATTTAAAGGGATAGTATGTAGAATTTTTTGCCATCTAGTGGTAAACTAATAATTCATTCGGAAAGAAAAACACTAAATTTCAATAATATGAAAAAAAATACATGTTTGTAGTTCTAGTAGTCACTTATATCACATAGGTTGCACCACGCCTTACAGAAGGCTGACATGTTTAACCGCCATTTTCTGCTACGGATACCCGAAGGAAAAGAACTTTGCAAATGTAGTTAGCCTCCTCTGGTGGTGCTTGCATCTCGTGTTGGACCCAATGGGTCGACTTGTCCACCGCTTACCTTCTACAGCTGGGGCCTACAGGTGGTCGCCGCTGAGTCCCGTGATTCGGGCTCCCACTAGCCACTCCAGCGAGTTATTGCTAGCTACTCTTCTTGCTCGCCGGGCTGCTTGCTCGCCCACTCACTCCAAATAATAATTGGTAGGCTTTCCAAGTGCAGTCTCTTTGAGGCACTGTAGTGCTCGTGCTTCAAAAATCATTGCATTCTAATAGTTCAGCACTAGATGTCACTAAATGCTACACACTGTCTCTTTAAAAATATTTTTTTTAGTTGAATTTCATGTTTTATGGTTGCTACTCTCTTCTGCTCACAAGCAATGATTAAAAACTCAAATCTTTAACAGTTTTGCATCATTCACCTGTCTAGTGTACTCGCTTTTATTTTTGGTTCGGCCAAAAAAAAATTTTGTTTGTTTATTTATTTATTTAATTTTTATGAACCCTTAGAAATAGCCAAGATTACCACCAAAATTTCTATTTTTAAACACTTGGACTTTGACACTTGGGAATGGCCAAAATGAATCCTAAAATGGCCGTTTTCAAAGCATAATGGCAGACTTCCTGTGTGTTTTGGGAGCATGGCTTCTTCTGGCTTTTTCAAAGGTGATCACGATCAACTTTCACTGAACTGGCTTCAGAGCTGGATTACAAAAACTAGTTGAAAGAGAGCTTTTTTATTTTTAAACTTGATTTTGTGTTTGTCAGGGTGTAACTAATACCGTAGCCAATTTGACCAGGTCAGGTAGACTTATGTAGCTCAGGTTATCCCCACTATTGACAGTTACAAAGTCAAACAGAGCAGAGGAAGCACAAAGGACCGAAAGATAATAAATGATTAACTGGAGTAAGCTGCAGGTGCAACCCAAAACACCTCTCTCCACCTTATTATGCAAATATTTTTTTCTTAAACAGAACCTTTATGTCCCAGTAGAATCATTGACATTTATTTTTTAAATAATTAACATTTTGTAACGGATTACTTAAACCTAGTAGTCCAGCCACACCTGCTCTTTTCTGGAAACCACCCCATCTATTCGTCCCAGTGGAGCAGTCCACCTCAGGCCCCTCCTCCTTACTGACACGTGCTGGAACCTGCCTTTCTTCCCTTTAGCGTTCGCGAGGCTGTTAGTTCTGTTTGTTTTAGCTAAATCCTTTTTATTTTGGTTGCATTGGTGTCTGACGGCATCTGTTTTATTTCCCACCTCAGCGTCACGTGCAGACGTCCAGTAGCGGTGGAAGTGGAGGAGGCGCTCGTAAATTCAAGTGCACAGAGTGCTTCAAGGCCTTTAAGTACAAACACCACCTGAAGGAGCACCTGCGCATACACAGCGGTGAGTGGCAAAATCAATAGGCTGCTTACTTAGGAGTGGAAAAATCTGGTAGACTGGTGGTAGGACCTGTAGTAAATGCTTGACAATTGCGTCAAATTCTGACTTGTAAAATAAACAAATTTCTGTAATTATTCTATACGGACTTAATTGAGATGGAAGATTTTTCTGGTTGATGTGGGTCTTGAGGTTTGTCTTGGCTAAAAACATTTGGCTACCCATTGAATTTTTTTTTTTTTTTTTTTTTTTGCTGCTATATTGTTTTTGTACCTGTATATCTGTATGCTTCTTTTATACTGCCCCAGGTGGCCAATGCAAGTACACCAGAAGGTGCAGCACATTATCAAATGAAATGATGCAAACGTGTCAATAACTGGCAAAAACTGTTTTGTTTTGAAACTCTTTATTTGACCATCTTTAATGTAGAAACTTGGAACGCTCACATGTAACAAACAAGCCCTTAAGAGAAAATACCAAATAAAAAATAACAATGAAGTGGACCAAAACAAGTTTAATTATTTACATTCTGTTTCTGTCATTCTTGTATGTTTTTATAACATAGAATATTACAGAGTGCTTTTTTTTATATATTGGGGAAAACAAAGCCTATCAATAGCATTTCCATTCATTTAAATGGGAAACCATAATTTGAAGTATGAGAGCGTGATCAAAAAACTCATATATAAAATGGCAGGACGTGACTGTGAAGGCTTGATGATTATAAATTTTGACTGGTAGAAACGTGAAAAGGAACCGATTTGACTCCAGCTAGCAAGTGATTTTCGACTTTCTCAAGGTAAAGAAGTCAGGCTTTGGTGTGGAACAATTTGGTCGACTGGTAGACAACTTGAAAAGAAACTGATTTGACTCTCTAGTATCTACATCAAGTATTTGGGACCGAATGCCTCCCAAAATTAATACTGTCCTTCTTTTGCCAACTTAATAAAAGATATTCAAGTTCAGTCATTGATTTAATGTTTGACGAGCAGAAGAATGACACACAACAATGAATTTAGTAGGGGTGTTAAAAAAAAAAATCGATTCGGCGATATATCGCGATACTACATCGCGCGATTCTCGAATCGATTCAATAATCGGCAGAATCGATTTTTTTTTTTTTTTTTTTTTTTTTTTTTTTAGGATTCACACCTTGAGCATGGAAGAATGTTATATGAACGGCACATTAAGCCTTAATATTATATATATATATATATATATATTTTAATGCTGTTCAAACATGAAACAGATTACAACCTCTATAAGACTGAAATTTCAGATAAATAAATAATACATTTTCATATAAATCTTACACTCTACAAGCTTACTGATTAGTATTTTCTAAATATGAATGAAAAAAAATCGCAACAATCGACTTATAAATTCGTATCGGGATTAATCGGTATCGAATCGTGACCATTCGTATCGGGATTAATCGGTATCGAATCGAATCGTGACCTGTGAATCGTGAATCGAATCGAATCGTCAGGTACTAGGCAATTCACACCCCTAGAATTTAGCTTGTATTTTGAGACTGAAGACCAACTGCTTTGAGAGGTCAGGACTCAACTCAAGTTTTCCATATCTCAGATTGGTTAAAAATTTTGTTATGTGAGACATCACAAGCACCACAGATTTTTACCATTGTCCCCAATTTTTGGACTGCCGTTTTTACATAGGCAAATCTTCTCAGGGTCAGAAAGATATTACGTTGGATCCCACCTATGTCAAGTAGTGATTAGTGATTAGTAGTGATTATCGGATCGGTATTGGCCTTTTTAAGAAAATTGGACGACCGATAAAAGGTCTTTTTAAAACTGTGTTAACCTCAAGGGAGCTACATTTTCAATTACTTTATAAGAGATGCTGTTGACCAAGGGAACCCTGTGTACCTTTTTGTGATTGTTTGTTTGAAATTATAACGAAGATAAGTAAAAAACAATAAATAAATAACATTTATGATATTTTAAAATTTTGAAAAATAATCCTGAGCTATTTACTTAAATTTGTAAGTATTTAAAGATGCTGATGACCCTAGAAACTCCCTCAACTTTTTGCTTGAATTTTATAACAAATATGTCTATTGTCTAATTAAAGAAAAAAAAACTTGAACATTTTGCAAATCTGACAAGTTATTCAATAAGTTCAAGTTAAGAACTGGCATTTGCCTTTAAAAAAAAAAAAATTCACACCAATATTTGTTTCCCTTTTACTGAAAATGAATATCGGCTCCAAATATCGGCTATCAGGCTCCTTTGCTACTACAAATCTGTATTGGCCTTGAAAAAAATACATTGGTCTATTTTTAATGTCAAGTACGTTTCTTGTGAAGATCTCTCAAAATCAATAGGATTCTTATTCTGGCATCATCTGTAAAGGTTTGATGATGGGTTGAAAATGTTGTCACGGGAGAGAGAGAGCAACACTTTTTTGACTTTAAAATACTAACCTCTGAATAGGTTGGTAGAAACAGTAGGGTTCTTGCTCTGATGGACAGATTCCCAACTTCAATTAGATCATCACATGACATGAACTTCTGTGTCGTCCTGCCACTTTACATGGAGTTCTTTTGTAACAGTATTTGTTTGTTGTTTTCCAGGCGAGAAGCCATACGAGTGCTCCAACTGCAAGAAGCGATTCTCCCACTCAGGCTCGTACAGCTCGCACATCAGCAGCAAGAAGTGCGTGAGCGCGGCCAGCGCCCCCAACGGCCTGGCCCGCAAGCCTGTCAAGTTGCCGCCGGCTGCCGCTGACGTGCCGCGGGTCGCCATCACCGCAGCCCGCGTGGAAAGCAAACCCCTCCAAGAGCAGCTCCCCGTCACGCAAATCAAATCGGAGGCGACCGAGCACTCCGGCAAGCCGGCCGTGGTGGCGGCGCCGCCGCCCAATGGGGCGGCGCCCCAGGCCCAACCCCTGTCTCAGGGCGTAGCTATGGTGCTCCCTACTGTGGGTCTGGTGCCGCCCATCAACTTCAACCTGGGCGAGTTGCAGAATGTCTTAAAGGTGGCTCTGGATGGGAACATTTTGAGGCAGGTTCTGGGGACGACCAATGGGGCCACGGTGCAGGGCAAGCCAGGGATTGTGGTGCAGCAACCTCAACAGCAGATTATCAGCTTGCCCGCTTTCGTGGACCACGACGGGACCACCAAGATCATCATCAACTACAGCATCGGGCCCGCGCCTGCCACTACCGCCACTACCGCCACCTCTGCCCAACCCATGCCACTTATTGTCAAAAACAACGTCGTACCGGCTGCACCCATCCCGACCAAAACAGACAAGCCGCCGATTCCCAAGGTGGACCTCAGCCTGGTTAAGGATGAGCCCGAAGAGTCTGTGCTCATCACGGAAACAAAATCTGACCAAGCGATGCCCATCAAGACGGAAGAAGCTGAGGGGCTTCCACCCGACGCCGGATCCAGCACTTGTTCACTCTGCGATGAGTGCCCCGAGCACCTGGAGGCGCTGCACTTGCTCCAGCACCACAAGGCAGCCAACGGGGAGGCGGTAGACTCAGCCGCCTTGGACCCGTCCTTCGCTGCCTTGCTGAATGACGCCGGGGTGACGCTGCAGCAGGAGCCGGCCGTGGATGATCTCCTGAACCTCCTCAAAACCTACTTCGCCTCCAATGCCAACCCCAACCAAGCGGAGCTGGAAAAGATCTCGGACTCGGTTCGTATTCCCGTGAGCGTGGTGCAGAAGTGGTTTGCCAAGATGAACTCTGGGAGAAACAGCTGCCAAGACAAGACGGAGTCCAAACAGACTGAATCCCAAAACTGTGAGTCGGAGGACACCAAGCAAGTCGCATGTCGACCCCAGTCTGAGTCCCCCTCGTTAAACGCCAGCGACTTGGTCATCGTCAAAAGGGAGCCAGAGGACCCAAAAGTGCCAGAGTCCCAGGCAGAACCTTTGGACCTGTCCCTTCCAAAGCAACTCCCTGCTCCCACTTCTGCTGCACCCTCAGAGGATGCGCCGCCTGCCATAAAACCACCGCAACCAATGAACCTGACTTGCCTGAGGAAGGAGCAAGTGGGCGGTCGGACTGTCTACATGGTCACACCTCAGAAACGCAGAACTGCCGTCAGCATTGTGCCCAACACGCAGCTGCCCACACTGGTGGCCTTCACGGGTCAGGGCACGGTGGGCTGCCTTGGTGCCCTGGGGGGCTCGGGCAAGCGGACCATCCTCATCCCACAGCTCACCTATACCTACGCCAACACAACTGGAGACGCCACCAAAACGGTCGTGCTCAATGGACACAAGGTATGAATGCCTTTATGTACAGCAGTGATTCTAGTTCAGAACCTTGTGGCACTCCGCATGCCGATTGCTTTGACGGTGGTTCCTTGAAGCTCGTAAATCAATTTACTTGTCAATGATCTGATCAATGTTGCCCCCTTGAAATGAATAGAAATTTCATTCATCTATTCTAGCCCGAGCCAAAAAAATCACGTTACATGTTTTAGTAACGAACAATAGCAAACAGCAAAAACATAAATGTAAAGAATTAATGGATTCATGTGTTGGATGTGTGCCATTAAAGTGACAGTGTGTAATAGT
Organism: Festucalex cinctus; assembly: GCF_051991245.1. Classification (NCBI taxonomy): domain Eukaryota; kingdom Metazoa; phylum Chordata; class Actinopteri; order Syngnathiformes; family Syngnathidae; genus Festucalex; species Festucalex cinctus. Next base: position 25,068,041 of record NC_135411.1, on the reverse strand, counting down.
TGACAACTAGATGTTGCTATAGCAAAGAATGCAGCCAACGCTCATGCGTTTCGAAGCATGCACACTATGGTGGCTAATAGAAACCACACTTTGCAAGCCAACCACCAATTCTTATTTTGCATGAGCGAACGAGCACCTCGGTGAGTGACGGCGACTTGGCAGCTGGTGTGAAGCCCGGCAAGCGACGCCGAAGGTCCGAGCGAGCCGGGTTTAGCCGGAGCGGCTAGCAGGAGTTAATCAGAGCCGTAGGCAGGAGTGGCTAAGAGGAGCAGCTAGCGTGAGAAGGTAGTTTAAAAAAACAAAACAAAACAGAAAAACTCGTGAGAGCAAAGCAGAAGGTGACAAGTGACGGGAGCCAAATCATGGGACTCAGCGATGCCCACCTGCAGGCCCCAGTTGTGGAAGGTAAGCGGCGGTTGACTCATTGGGTCCAACACTCAATGCAAACACCACCAGGGCTAACTATGTTCACAAAGTTATCCTTTGGGCATCTGTAGCAGGAAGATGGCGGTGGGGAGGCGGTCGGTCGTGGCGACGGAGCGGCGGCACGGCAAGCGGGGTGCCGCTGGTTCCCGGCGGCGGCGACTCGACCGTAGCGCCCCACGGGGCCTCCGCCTCGCCTCGCTCTCTCCCCATGCAATGCAACACCAGGATCTGGATTGCTTTGTCCATAGCAAAACTTATGTGCCGGCGCAGTCTTGCGTCTTGATTGGTTTACTAGGTCATGCGGGCGTGGTTTATGGTAAGGTCAATTGCTGCACACCTAGTCAGGAATACGTTAAGAACTAAAGATCCAGTCAACAAATACGCAAGAACCAATCTAATTGTGTGTGTTGTCAAGAACCAACTTAACAAGAACCGTGTCAAGAACCAGTTCCCAAATAAAGAACCACATCGAACCAAATCAAGAACCAGCTAAGGAACCAAGTCGAAAAGCATGGCACAAACCAAGTCAAGTGACCTGTTTACAAAGCTCCATGTCGGGTATTTAAAGCCAATGCAACTTGAACTTTTCTTTCTTGGTTTTTCCGCTCAGACGCCGGACCCGAGCGCCGACGCTGTGGCTGACGCGGTGGCAGACGAGCAGAAGGAGATGTCACCCATGAAGAAGCAACGTCTGGAAAACGGCGCCTATGCCTGCGACCTGTGCAACAAGGTCTTCCAGAAGGGGAGCTCTTTGCTCAGGCACAAATACGAACACACGGGTATGTTGACCCAAAAGTGCGCAAGTTGAGTCAGATTAAGTCTGTATTATTTTCTCTAGTAGTCTTGGGGCTTGCTTGGCTGAGAAAAGACTCAAAATTTGTATTTTGCCATTTGTTTAGTTTAAAACCTAAAAGGTAAGACTTGAGACTTAGTTCCAATTCTGGTCTGAGCCCCTGCGCCCCAAATAGGCATTACGGCCCTTGTGTGACACTTTGTTTGTGTTTGCAGGAAAGCGGCCTCACGAGTGCCCGGTGTGCAAGAAGGCCTTCAAGCACAAGCACCATCTGATCGAGCACTCGCGCCTCCACTCGGGCGAGAAGCCCTACCAGTGCAACAAGTGCGGAAAGCGCTTCTCGCACTCTGGCTCCTACTCGCAGCACATGAATCACCGCTACTCCTACTGCAAGCGAGACGGCTCCGATTGCGGCCTCAGCCCGGACGGCGATGTCGCCGCCGTCGTCATGGGCAGCCCGGATGCGACGCTGGACTCGGAAGTCGGCGAGAGCGAGGACGACGACGACGACGACGACGACGACGAAGCCATGTGCGTTGACGACATCCGGGTCGTCCAGATAGACGACGGCGAGTGTGAAATTTATGAGGGCAACTTCGATGACGAAGAAGAAGATGAAGACAATGAGGAAGATGAAGAAAAAGAACATGATGAAGAAGAGGAGAAGAAAAACCTGGATGTAGATGAGTTTGCATGCCAGGTGGTGGAGGTGGAGCTGAAGCACGACCAGACGCAGGAGCCCGCCGTGGAGGACAAAGTGGACAAGGCGGAGGCTGCCGGCGTCCGCCTGGAGCAGATGGCGGACTGCGCGTACAAACGCATCAGGGACTGGTCGGACAGCGAGGAATCCTCCGATGACCAAGCTGTGACGGACGCCAATAAGCCAAGCCTACCAGTTCCAGATCAAGTTCAGTAGGGAGTATAGACCCTTTTGAAAATGGACCCCTTTCTAGAATATGGACCCACCCCTTCTCTAAAATGATACAGAAACCTTGACAGCCTTGAAATCTGTCAATTTATTGTAAGCCAGTACTTTTAGTCACACAAGTAATGACATTACGGTGTTCAGCAGCGTCCCTCAAAATGTTTACAATTGCCTTCAGATGCCAAGATGTTGAAACAAAACTCAACTCCGTTACAGCTCCTTGGCACCAAAATGCCACAAGATGGCAGCAAAACACTACTATTGTTTATATGAAGCAAAATTTTGAGTTTGTGAATACTGAACCACAAATATGCGGAGGCTCACGGCACATACAAATGTGTATGGCGGTCCATATTTTAGTTGGGGTGGATGTGTGGGTTCTTGAAGTCAGGTTCTGTGGGGTCCATTTGCAATCTTAGACCATTTCTGACTCCGACTCTGGTTGCGCTTCTGGCTCCAACTACAGATCCGGCTCCGATTCTGGCTCTGACTCTGACTCCGGTTGGCTGCTTTTAACGGTCCACTACTGTGTCCAAACACCCAGGTGTGCCTGATTTTTTTTTTTTCTTTTCAGTGCAAATATCAGTGTTACAAGTGTTTATAGATGCTTTGCTTCGTGTTACTAACTCAATTATTATGATTATTTTTTTGTTGCCAACGTTTCCGACGTCATCAGTATTTTCCTCGAGTTCTACGAACAAAAGTCGCTGCACTACGGTTTCGTCATCCGTCACCCTTTCAGTGTTATTAGCTGACGTTTGTTTTCATTCATGACTGTTAGCCTTAAGGAAAACAAAAAAGTATTCCCCCCACCCACCCACGAGCAAAATGGGCGGCGCCCCCCCCCCCCCCCCCCCCCCGCCTTATGCAAGACCTGTGTGCTGTTAAAGTGCCATTGAACAGTGTTGTCGTCGTCTCCTCACTCGCGTGGAGGGTGTTAACAAACATCTGTTAGTTTGTGTTACTTTGCTTAATTTCACGCGATGGTTTCTTTACGTTTGTTACAAGCGCCCGACGCCACGTTCGCATCTGTTTGGCCGCCTGTTAATCGCAGCCGCCACACGTCACTGCCATCAATCATTTACACAATTTTAAAGTCCCTTTAGTGATTTTCCCATTTTAACATTTTTTTTTTTTTTAATAGCGATGTGTAAAATCAGTAAATTGTCAGCCCAATTAAAACAAAACCAACACTTGCATTGACTTTCACAATTAAAAAGAAAATTGTTTTACTTTAAAAAATTAATAAAATGTTAAAATATATACCAATTTGTAAACAGTGAAGTGTACAATTTTAGTAATGATAGTGATTTTTATAATAATGGGAAGAAAAAAAACCTTAACTGCAATTCGTGAAGCCTTGATTGCTTGCATCTTATTTTCCCTTTAACGAAAAAAATTATTTTGAAATTATCCTGTACAAATTTTTAGTTTAAAATAGTTTAAAACTTACAAAGATACTGTTTTTTACATTCAAAAATCTGATGTTTTAGCACTCGTTTTTCTAAATTGTGTTCTAATTCTTAGAACAGAATCAGCTCATTAATTTTTAAATATCAGCTACACGATCTGCACATTCTACATTCATTCATTCATCCATACATTCAGAGTAATTTACAAATCACTACACGTCAACGATTTCCGTAGTTCAAAATTTTGTGGGTGGCATGGCTCAGTGGTAGAGTGGTCATCTCACAACCTAGAGGTTGTTGCTTCAATCCCAGGCCATTGTGACCATGTCCAAGTAAGCTTGAGCAAGATAGTGAACCCCCACAGTTGCTCCTGATGCTGCGACATCAGTAAGTAAATGTAAAGCGCTTTGAGGGCCTTGTCAGGTGGAAAAGCGAGTATATACTAAAAGTAGATATATGAAGTACAATCTACCAAAAAAATATATATATTCATTGTATTTTGTAAAGCAGTTCAAGTAAATCAGAAAAGTGATTTTTTTTAAAATCATTTTCACCATTTTGTTTAGACACAATATTTAATTAGCTCCACAATGTCTTTTTTTTTTTTTTTTTTTTTAATTTATTTTTTTTTTTTGTGTTTTTTTTTTTTTTTAAGAAAGTTGTTTATTCCAAAGAAGTAAAAGCTCAAGTTTACAAGATTACTCCCTTCCAAAAAGAAGTCACTGACAGTTTTTGGGATCTTATTTATTTTTCCTAATTACGTTGTGTAATTCTGCTCCAGTTTAACCTTTGAAAACAGCAGCATAAAAAATTTATTTTTGTGACTGTTTAAAAAGCCTTTTTCCTTTTCTTTTTTTTAAACAGATTTATTTAACACAACTTTATTCTTCCATGTAAAATGACTTGACAATAATGACTTAACACTTATGTCCCTCCCACTTGCCTACTTCAATGATTTTAGAAATGTTTAAACAATTGGAAACAGTTTAGATATTTTTCTAATCTTATATCCATAGCAAAACCGTAAAAGGTCAAGTTTACATTTAAAAAATAATAAAAAAATACCAACATAATTTGACAATTTTCTTTTGTGAGAACTTTTTTTTTTTTTTAAACGAAACGTTTACACACCTAAAATGCTAACACTTAATTTTGTCGCACTTGTTCAGGTTGAAAATGGCGGCGTGCTGTCCCGCACTTTGGGCGACAAACGTTAGCCAACGTGGCACTCGCGCAATATTTCTTAGTTTGTTTTACCAGAAAAGTATTTGTTTTTGTTTTTGTTGTTGTTGGATTTGAGTGTCCGTTTTTAACAAAGCCAGTATTACAAAGTCTTTACACAATTTTTTTTTTAAATATTTGTCTTATTTTTTTGGTATTTCCCTTATGTCAGTTATTTATTACACATTATTATTGGTAGTGTACATGACTGTAGGATGAATTGATAATATATTTTAGTATGAAAAACAACAAATCAAACAAGGTAAGCCCAGCATGTGGTTCTGGGACTTTTGGGGTTTTGTTTTACAGAAAAAAAAAATATAGAAAAAAACCAAAACAAAATAAAAAGCAAAAACATTCATCTTGTATTCTATTAAAGTGTTAAAAAATGAAGAAAAGCCGAATGAAAGTGTTACATGTCGTTTATGAAGCTACTGATTGAAAACGCATGAGATGAAGCTCCACGCCCTGTTTTGTTGTTGTTTATTTTTATCTTTTTTCTTTTCTTCTTTGGTCTGGTTTGGTCATGCCATTGTAGCATCACGTTTGTCTTTTTTTTTTTTTTTGGGTAATGTTTGTCCCCTTCACAATAAACATGTGACTGCATCCCTGACATCTGATTGTCTCCGCCTTGATGTGTTCTAAATCATGCCATCTTTGACTTTTGAAGATGTGCACCCCCTTTAAAAAAAAAAAAGAAGAAAAAAAAGTGCACCTCCGTATCCCCCCACACACTGCCTTAACAAACATCAAAGCTTACAAGTTAAATGCAAAAAGCAAAAATTAAAAGCATTACATTAAGCATTACATTAAAAGCGAAAAGCATTACTGACTTTCCCTTAGCCATCCATCCTCTTCACCATTCCCACAGAGTTGGCGCACCCCTTCACGTCCGCACTCGCCCTTGAAAGCTTCAACGAAAACTGATTTCTGAAAGTTGCAGACAAGCGCAAGTGGAAATTTATGACCATTTTGTCATGGATGGGTCTTTCCGAAACAAGTTGGCGCTCCCCCTCTTCTTAGAAAACACCTGAAATATAGGCAAAAAAAAAAAAAAAGCCTATTTATGGCAAATTAAATGGATTGAAAGAAATTAGTAGAGTTGACTATATCATAGAATGTGTTTCACTGTCACACATTTTCAGCCATGCACCCCCTTCAGTAATCTGACAGTGTTTTACGCACCTCCTCACTCCCACACTCACTTTTGGGAAAAAGCATCAATGAAAGCTGATTTCTAAACATCCATTGCATAAGTGGTAAGTTTTGGCATGTTTGTTATTGTTGAGTCTTTCCCAAACCTTTTTGGCTTTTATCAGGTTGGTGCACCCACGTTCCCTTGGACACAACTGGAAAAAAGGGAAAACTAATTCAGTTTATAGCCAACAAAGGCATGTTACAAGTTAAATGGTATAAACTAAATGCATTTCCCAGCTTTATAAGCCATCCACCGTTAAATATTCTGACAAGAGTTGGTGCATCCCTCCTCCCATGTACACACTCGTACCCCCTTCAGACCCACATTTTTTTCTGCTGGGCAAAATGTATTTTTTTTGCAGATTTTGCGTTCTCGCAATCTTTGCGAGAGAACGCAAAATTGTCACCTTCGCTGCGCCGTAAACACTTCCGGGTCATCTTCCATGTGAACAAAAGCAGTGGAAAAATACATGCTCCATCCTCGTCGCTTTGGGAAAGCTTTCCCACTGTTTTGTTTCATGTTTACAAACGTTCCATCCTCGTCGCTTTTGTTCACATGGAAGATGACCCGGAAGTGTTTACGGCGCAGCTAAGGTACGGAGCCCCTAAGGCAGGGATGGGCAATCTCGGTCCTCGAGGGCCGGTGTCCCTGCAGGTTTTTGAGGCTTCCGTTTTCCAACACAGCTGATATATGATCAGCTCATCAGCAAGCTCTGCATAAGAGGGATAACGATCTCGTTGATTGGAATCAGCTTGTGTTGGAAAACGGAAACCTCAAAAACCTGCAGGGACACCGGCCCTCGAGGACCGAGATTGCCCATCCCTGCCCTAAGGTGACGCGGTGGTAGGGAAAAAAAAAAAAAAACTTTGCGAGGGAACTCAAAGTTGTTTTTTTCGCCTACCATGTCACCTTCGCTGCGCCGTAAACACTTCCGGGTCATCTTCCATGTGAACAAAAGCGACGTGTAAACAAAGCAGTGGAAAAATACATGCTCCATCCTAGTCGCTTTGGGAAAGCTTTCCCACTGTTTTGTTTCATGCTTACAAACGTTCCATCCTCGTCGCTTTTGTTCACATGGAAGATGACCCGGAAGTGTTTACGGCGCAGCTAAGGTGACATGGTAGGCGAAAAAAAACAACTTTGCGTTCGCAATCTTTGCGAGAGAACGCAAAGTTTTTTGCGAGGGCACACAATCTTTGGGTAAGGGGGTAGCGGTGGCATTGGTCTCAAGACATGTGAGTGTCCAAAAGAAGACGCCTAGGACGTTTAACGGCTGTAATATATAGGCCAAGTCTGGAGTGGCGCTGTAGCACTGACACAGTGAGTTAACGGAAAGCGTAGAAGAAGAATCAGCGAGGCCGCCCTATTACTCCTCCCAAGAAACGTTTCTCGGCATACGATTCTATTAGGGGTGTGAATTGCCTAGTACCTGACGATTCGATTCGTATCACGATTCACAGGTCACGATTCGATTCGATACCGATTAATCCCGATACGAATGGTCACGATTCGATACCGATTAATCCCGATACGAATTTTTTTTTTAAGTCGATTGTTGCGATTTTTTTCCATTCAAATTTAGAAAATACTATCAGTAAATTTGTACATGTACACTGTAAGATTTGTATGAATATATTTATCTAAAACTTGAGGCTTATAACCGTGAGCCACTGTACACAAACAGTTTGCAATCTGTTTCACATTTGAACAGCATTAAAATAAAAATATTAAGGCTTAATGTGCCGTTCATATAACATTCTTCCATGCTCAAGGTGTGAATCCTAAAAAAAAAAAAAAAAAAAAAAAAAAAAAATCGATTCTGCCGATTATTGAATCGATTCGAGAATCGCGCGATGTAGTATCGCGATATATCGCCGAATCGATTTTTTTTAACACCCCTAGATTCTATACATTAACAGTAACAAAATGAGAGAACATTTGAGACAGTCGAAACAGGGGTCTAGCAACTGAGCAATAAACGAAAAGGGGTCTTCAAAATAGATTAAACATCAGTCTGTTCGGGAGAGGGAGGACTAAGATGGCTGCCCAGTCGCGGTGGAGAAGCATCATTGACTTAAGATATTAAGATAAAATGTAAAAAAAACAAAAATAAAAAAAATAAAAACTTCAGATAAAATATAGAAACATTATTCAAACGGGCCTGCGGTTGGCTGGCAACCAGTCCAGGGTGTCCCTTGGCAACTGCCCAGAGTCAGCTGAGATAGGCACCAGCACCCCCCGCGACCCTTGTGAGGAATAAGAGAAGAAAATGGATGGATGGATGGATTCAAACGGGTATATGAAAAAATGGAGCGCAACACAACATGCTGGGTTGACTACGGCCGGTAATGTTGCAAATGTAAGGACGGCTTAAGTTGTTTATGGAGATTGATGTGAAACGGCACCGTTCAAAAAGATAACTGTCTGGAAATGCTAGAACATGTATGTCCGGCCCAATTTAAGATTACAAATTGAATTGTTGACCAACTTAACAAAGTTACTTCAACTGGTGGTAACACACATCAAACTATGTTACGTCAAAACTTGCCAGTTGACTGAGTGAATGAGGAAATGAAATGTCGTGTGTGCCTGAAAGGAGGCGGAGACAGAGAGAACCTCAAGGTTCATTATGATAAAGCTGATTTGTGAAATGGACCTCCTGAAGAAAGGGCAAAGCAAGCCTGTTTATATCCCAAAAGGCGACATATAGACATTCACATTTAGTAGTTCATTATACCCAAAAGTTGGTGCACCGTGTCTCTTCCGCTTGATGCCCCAACAGGAGAAACACCCCCCCTACCCTAAAAAAAAAAAAAAAAAAAAAAGATTAAAGCAACATCACGAAAGATCTGGAGCACGCCCTCAAACCAAAGCCAGTTTATAGACAATAAAGGCTCAATGTAGAAAAATAAAGTGATTAAATTGCAGACGGCGATGCTGAGATGATGTCACAGATCAGTCTTTCCCAACTTTTGAAGATGCGACCCGCAAGCCCCCTTTCAACCATCAAAGAAAAGCTGCAAATGGCTAATAAAGGCTTCATGTTTCTTCATGGAACGGAATGGAAAAAAAAGAAAGAAAAAAAGGCTGTAATTAACAGGTGTCCACTAGATGGCGGAAGAAGACAAGCCAATGTACTCACTGTTATGGAGCCCTTAGTTTCACTTATTTAATTTTTTGGGGGAAAAGCAGGTTTAATCTATCTGAAAAATGAGAACAAAGTGCAGCAGACACAAAAATAGTAAGTAAATATAATGAAAAGAATAAAAAGCGTGCGTGTGTGTGTGTGTGATAAAGTAATTGAGTGCAACTTTTAAGTGTGCTGAATGTAAATGTGCGGCGGCAGCAGCAGCGGTGGCATAAAAAAAGGGCACCTGAGTGCTTTGCTAAAAGGCTGTGATGAATATTCACGCGGCGCACCTGATGATGTGTTTTTCCCTCCAACAATTGCCGCTGAAAGGCGTAAAATGTCTTTTTCAAAAGTACAAACGCACGCTCGGACGATAATGATGTTGTTATGACTGCCAGTCACACAAAGAGAAGACAGAAGTTTGGACTTTAAAAAAAAAAAGAAAAGAAAAAAAAAAGAGGAGGCAAGAACGAGCTTAGAGCAAAACTCAACAAGGGCACATGAAAGTAGTGTTTATGGCTTAAATAAATAAATACAGTAATAAGCAACAAATATAAACATAAAGTAAAACTAAAAATCCCAAGAAAACAAAAGTAAAAAATGTACATAAATAATGAAATGACAATTTTATGAATAAACCTAACATGTAAAAATGTAAATAAAGTAAATAAATAAATAAAAAACAATAAAAAAATTAATAAAATAAAAACAGTGTTACAAGTACAAATAAAAGTAAAAAACCAAAGATAAAAATAGAAATGAAATAAACAATAAACAGACAACTAAATGCTATAATAAATAAATAATAAAATAATAAATATGATTAAAACAGAAATAAAAGTAAACAGAAACATCAGAAATATAACACTTCAGTAAATAAAAAATATAAAAACATTAAAAAAAGCAAAAACAAACAATTGAGAGGACATTTTGTCTTTCCGACCTACCTGTCTCCTCATCCCCGTTGCCCGGCAACCACAGCAACTCCCTGATGTTACGTCAGCTCACCTCTATGAGGATTTGCGCTCGATTCAAGTTGTGAAAATCATCTAGTTTGCCCCAAATCTGGCTTGGCAGCTTCCCTGGCAGCGCAGATTTGATTGCCCGCGTTGGCACTTTTCACTTGAAAGGATGCCATTAAGAGCTTCTTTTATGAAGATATTTTGGAAAAAGGTGCACCCCCCAAAAGTGCTATCCCCCAAATCCTCTTTTCAGTCGCTTGAGTGAAAGTGTCGCTGTCAGCAGCACCTGAACACAGGCACACACACACACACACACACACACACCTGGCTTTAAATACATCCATTTGCAAATGCATTATTCATGTGGGCCCGGTAAGCACTAATGTATTTTTACCTGATGTTTAATGCATTGCAGCACAGCAACATGCTGAGACATGTTGTGTAATAATAGCTCGCCAACATGTCATCAAACCTCTTGGACGCTGCAAAAATTCACAGAAAACGCCAGCATCCAAAGCCCAATAACAATGTAAGAACAGTCGAGGCTAATAGTTCAAGTTGAAATGATAAAACGTCAATCAAACAAACATGTTCAAAGCTTGCTTACTTTATCCAGAAATCTACATTTAAAAAAAGCACCAGTAAAAATTAAAAATAATTTAAAACAAACACAAACAAAAACAAAAAAAACAAGAAAAATTAAACAAGAAAAAATCCTTAATCTCAAGCTTTCATATTGTAGTCTTTTGCAGTCCCGCACAACATTCTACATTCATTTTCAAGGCAGATTTCAGGAAAAATAATTAGACAAACATAAAATTCACTTGTTTTTATTTTTATTTATTTTTTATTGAAACTTCAATTACTCAGTGCCAGTTGCACTTAAACAGATTCTGACTCCTGGGGAGAAAAATTCAAAGTGTAATCTTTAAAAAGAGACCAAAATTATGCTGATAGTCCAAATGGTTGAAGAACAGCTTCAAGTTTGCTTTAGGTGCACCTTTTTTTTAGGCGTTTTTGGCAAAAATGGCAGGAGTGATAAAAGGCTTAACCGCTTACTCCTCACAAGGGTCACGGGGGTGCTGGAGCCTATCCCAGCTGGCTTCGGGCAGTAGGCGTGGTACACCCTGAATTGGTTGCTAGCGAATTACAGGGCACACAGTTACGAACAATCACACCTAATGACGATTCAGAGCGCCTAATTAACCTGCCATGCATGTCTTTGGAATGTGGGAGGAGACCGGAGTGCCCGGAGAACACCCACGCGGGCACGGGGAGAACATGCAAACTCCACCCAGGAAGGCTGGAGCCTGAACTCGATCCTCAGCACTGGGAGGCGAACGTGCTAACCAGTCAGCCACCGTGCCTGCTACTACTACTATCACTACTACTGCTACTGATAATAATGAATGATAATAACAAATGATAATTGATAAAAATACATAATAATAAATGATCATAAATAATATGTAGTAGTAGTGGAAGAAGGACAAAGAAGAATAGTATTACATTTATTATTTTTATTTGCCAAATTTGCATAATTTTTTTATGTTCAATTTTATTAGTTTAAGAAAATGGATGGATTATTATTATTGGTAGTAGTAGTTCCATGTACGGATCTTCTTGACCGCTTACCCCGGGTTTTCACTGGATGCGGTTGCGGTGCGGTTGCGGTGCGGTCCGGCGACGCAAGCAATTAGATTCCATTCATTCGAATGGTGCAGTTTACACCGCTTGCGGGTGCGTTGCGTGTCGACTGCGGAAGGCCTGCGGCGTGCCGCAAGCCTTCCGCAAGGATAGCCTATTTTCTATTTTTGCCGGACGCCGCAGCGGTAGGCCTCCGGCAAATGGCAAGCTAGCACAAAACACATCGAGCGGGACAGGAAGACCGAGGCAGTTTCAAAATAAATTTCCGGTTACCTTTCAGAATAAAATACTCGCCCGCTCCTATTTCGCAAGTTTTTCAGCAAAACGTGACGTGGGCGTCGCCGGGCCATGTGCTCATTCACGGTTTAGACACCAGCGAACATGGACGAGGAGAGGTTTATATTGGAGGTGGAAAACCACAAAATAATATATGACACGGCACATCCTTTTTATAAGGACTGTAATGTATTGTGAGTTTGATGTTCGCGATTGCTTGTTGTGCCCGTCTCGCTTGCCGTACTGAGCGGCAGCCGGACGCGGAAGACAGAAATAAAGAGTGGACCCGCACTGACCCGACTCTCGTTATTAATATACTTTACAAGGACAACCAAAAAAAGGATGCTGCATGGAATCTCATATCTTTCTGCTTCTCTGTTGAGCAGACTTTCTGTATGTTTGTCGTTGTGAAATGCCACATGATCGCGCGCGCGCGGTCCCGCGAGACACGTTGGGAAGTGGGCGGCGACGGAGCTGCCGGACCGCAGCTGTGCGGAGCCGGTGTGGATTGACAAAAAAATTGACCCGTCCGGAGCACGCAGTCAAGACGCACCGCACCGCAACCGCACCGCAACCGCATCCAGTGAAAACCCGGGGTTAGTCGTCACAGGGGTCACTGGGGTGCTGGAGCCTATCCCAGCTGGCTTTGGGCAGTAGGCAGGGGACACCCTGAACTGGTTGCCAGCCAATCACAGGGCACACAGAGACGAACAACCATCCACACTCACAAGCACACTTAGGGACAATTCGGAGCACCCAATTAACCTGCCACGCATGTTTTTGGAATGTGGGAGGAGACCGGAGTACCCGGAGAAGACCCACGCGGGCACAGGGAGAACCTGCAAACTCTACCCAGGAATGCCGGAGCCTGGACTTGATCTTGCGTCCTCAGTACTGGGAGGCGGATGTGCTAACCACTCAACCGCCTGTATGGATTTTGTGTGATGATTTTTTTAAAGAATGATTTCTTCTTTGTTTCTGCTTTAAAAAACAAAAAACAAAAAAAACATTTCTATATCTATCTATCTATCTATCTGTCCGTCCGTCCGTCCGTCCGTCCGTCCGTCCGTGTCTTTCTGTCTGTCTATCGATCTATGATTTGTCACCTGATTTTTACTTTTTTCACACTTTTATAGAGTTATGGAACGTAAACCATAACAGCATTGTTGTTTTCAACATATTTCAAAGTCTGCAGATGAAAAACAATAATATACACCAATTTTACCAAGCACAATTATATTTTTGAATTGGTTTTCTGAATTTAAGTTAAAAACAAACAAACAACTGTAATATAGGTAATTATGATATCAGGTTAACACATTGTACAGTTGTTGACTTGGATCACATCATACAAAAATGACCTCATTGGGCAATGAGCCATATGCTGCTTCACCAAAACATCTATATCTAATCACATTTCAGCTTATGTGGAAAAAGCACGAGTATGTTGGAAAGTGATTTTTGTCAGTGCAGCTTATTATCTTCACACCTCTGTGTGCACGTGGATGCCAAAATGAAGGATTTTAGAATCCTTTTTTTTTTTTTTTTTTTTTAAACAAAAGACAAAGGGTCCTTAGGGCTGTCGTGATGGAGTCGTCGAGGCGTGACGTTCGGAACGTTGGGATTAGAGCGGTGGCGTCTGGCACAGCGTGTGGCTCTGCTTGAGCTTCCATTGAATGTGAATGTGTTCCTGTTTTTGCCGCGATAAAACAATAGCGGCGCCGATGTTGATTGCTCGCGGGGAGCGGGTGAATGACAAAGCCAGGACGCACCTATTTCAAAACAAATATTTAATTTTGACCTTTATGTCTAGACTGGAAAATTGATTGCGATTATTCTTTTCGCTTGTTGACATGTGCGATGTTATTTCCTTACTGGAAGCCATTTTGTTCAAAAGAGTTCGGGTAAGGGTAGGGGATGCATAGAGAATAGGGATTGGTTTCGGGTTAGGTTTAGGAGGTTAGAAGGTCAGAGGTCGGGTTAATGTGAGACATAAGGGTTTAGGGTCGAGGTTTAGGGTTGATCTCTGACAACTAAAGTTAGTGTTTAGATTAATGTTTGGGTTCGGTAGAGCTCCAGACTGCCCCTTACTGCTGACATTTTATCCTAGAATGAAGGAAAATCTCTGCTTGCACGTGCGATCAATAAATGTGCTCGTTTTTAAATTTTTCTTACCAAATTTTTTTCTTGCTAACTTCTGCTCTACAACTTGGCCCAGTTTTTGTTGATATTGCGCAAATGAGTTTATTTGCCAACTCCAAAAGAAGAAGAAAGCATTTCACAGCAAGGACTCTGATTGGCCGTTAAAACTGTATAACTAATTGCGTTTCCAACTAGGATTAGGTTTTCAAAATTGGGTTCCTGGGTTTCAAACTACCATTATGTTTTCAAATTAGGTTTGCAAACTAGGTTTAGCTTTTTACATGAGGGTTTGAAGTTATGTTTTTAAAAAAGTGTTAGGGTTTTAAACTAGGATTAGGTTTCAAACTAGGTTAAGGCTTTCAAATTAGGGTTTCAAACTAGGGTGAGGGTTTCAAATCAGGTTTTTCAACTAGGGCTAGGGTTTCAAATTTTGGTTTTAAACTAGGTTTAGGTTTGTAAATTAAGGTTTCAAACTAGTTAATGTTTCAAATTTTGGTTTTACATTGAAGAGATAATTCACTCATTGAGCCACTTTCAGCAGTTAAAAGTTTATATTTTGTCCGGAATGAATATGATAACTTCATTATTTTTCATGAACAATTAATACCTTTAAAAACGAATTTTTCCACTTGCTGTTGTCTGAAGGTGACATCACCTGTGCCAAGGAAGTAGGTAACGACCAATCATGGCTCGATTTCCTGACCAAACCCCAAAAAACAGGTGAACCTTGATTGGCCGTTACGTACTTCCTCAGCACAGCTGATGTCATCTTCAGTCGACAGCAGGTGTGAAATTTGTTTTTTAAAGCTATAAATTGTTCATGAAAAATAATGAAGTTATCACATTAATTCTGGACAAAATATTAACTTGTAACTGCTGAAAGTGGCTCAATGAGTCAAGTATCTCTTTAAGGTTTTAAACTAGGGTTAGGCTTTCAAAGTAGAGTAATTTTCAAATTGGGGTTTTAATAGATGTCAAACAGGTAACCCTGACACTCAGTCTCAGTGACTTTTTCCGGTACGTTATTTTTAACCAGCCCTGTTAGTTACTACCGTATTGCTGCTGTGTTACTGCCGCATCACAGGCACTGTTAGGAAAGAAAAGCTAAGGTATATTATTAAACCTTTGAAAACTCTTTCTGTGTACCGTCTTTCTTTGTAAATATCTCATGTTTCAATGTGGGCACATGCGGCTTATGTATGTATAAAAGGCTTTTTCCTTTACAAATATACTGGGCGCGGTTTATAATCAGGTCCAGAGATTACGGGAAATCCAGCCTTCAAAATAAAAGCATGCCAGTTGGTACTGCAAACTGCTCGGCATCCTCCTCAAGCCAAAACTATTTCATGCCCAAATAGTTAACGTCACGCCCTAAAACAGTAACAAAGTAGCTCAGCTAGAGCGCTTAATGAAATGTTCAAACTATATTACTGTGGCTTAAACTTTTATTTTGTGATGCAGTACAGTGCATGTGTACAGTACAGTTCAGTTGTATTTACCTTTCAAGAAAAAAACAGATGCACTCCAATTGTTTGTTTTTCTGTATTTATTTTACAACTCTCAGTCCTTGCAGGTTTTCAGCAATTATCGTCAAACATGTATCATGGAAAATCTCAGAATTCACCTTACAGTTGCTTTAAAATCTCGTCATCATCAACAATGGCAATCCGCAGCTTCACTTCGTATACAAACGGTTGTTGCTCTCATTTGTTAGCATGCTATTTGATGAGCACCGTTGTCATCGAGCGACTCGCGTCGGCGCGCCCTGCAGGAGGTAAAGAAAATACATCTCCTCTCATAGAAGGCCTCCTCTAATGACAAAGCCCGCCGCCCACCGTTTGTAATCTGAGCGTCTGCTGAGACGATTGGAGTAATTACGACAATTTGTCCTGCGCACGACGGGCCGGCCCTGCAGGAGGCCATAGAGAAGTATCTCTGCTTCATTCACGACTGAACTTGAGCGTTTTGGCTATTTGGGGGATGGCACTAATGTTTTTATTTTTTTTACATCACCCTGCGTGAGCTTGTTTGCAGCTCGGGATGTCGTGAAACTCATATACAGATTTGTGCGTTTGTCTGCCACGTGAACAGTGTTTAGTGACGTTTTGAAATAGGCAACATTACAACAATAGAGTTTGTTGATTTTTTTTTCAAGATGGCGTCTGCTGAACAAGAAATATCCAAGCTCAGTAATGAGTGAAATAGGGGTGAGGGTCTGTAATGATGTTACAATGACAATATTGTGATATTGCAATACAGTGCAGTTCACTTTTCGCGGCCTCGCTGTTTCACTGATTTTTTTTGTGTGTGCAATTTTGCATGCATTTTTTTTTTTAAGTAATGTACCTATTTTATCAAATGTAATGAAGGTTTGAACATTGAGAATATTTAAATGAGAGAAATGTGAGAAAATGTAAAACCCTCAATGAGAAAAGTGTAACTGCGTGGTGAGGGGTTTTAGAGCCTTAAAACATTTATAGTAGCTAAATGTAAAACATAAAGCTAACTTCTTTGCGGATTTCACTTGTTGTAGGTATGTTTTGGAACCTAACCCCAGCGGAAAACGAGGGCACTGTACTGTATTGAAATTGCCACAATTTCGTCGTCGTCATGTCATGATTTTAGAAGCAGCACATTTGTTTAAAAGATGAGGTTGTCTTCCATTTGTGCAGTTCCAGCACCCTCTGGTGGTTAGTTTATTAGTGCAGTTTAATTTAAATTAGGCATGTTTTGGCGATCCACGTTTAATGTGCTGTTGAGCCAATAGGAGCACATGACAATAAAATGACAGGCCAAGTCTATTTGTCACTGCCATTATGTACAAAAACAGAATACTGTAGTGTGCTCTTTTTTTAAACAATATTGTGAGTTTTTATACAGTACTGATTTTTTTTTCTTAATATTTCCACCCTCCCCACAATATTGTGATAAATATCATATGATGAGTTTCATATTGTGATAATTTTCATATTGTAACATCCCTAGTTGGGTTTAAAACAAGAGTTGAGATGACTTCAATAATGCTTTTTTAAAGAATTCTAAGATGAGACCTAACCCTTACGTAATCCCTGACCCTAATTAAACCCTAAACTAGGGGTGGGCGATGTGATATGGTACAAATGTCATATTATCATTCTTTAAAAATAAATTCACAATCTCGATTTTATCACGATTCTTTTTTTCTTTTCTTTTTTTTTTTTTTTTTTTTTTTACATATTTTTAGATTAATCTTCACATTTCTGTACATTTTTGTAAAATTTAAAACATTTACAATGTATATAAAACTCTAAAAGAAAAAAAACAGACATATTAAGCCAACTAAGCTTTCTAAACAGGTTTCAATTGAAATAGTGCATTTTTTTTTATCAAACAGTGCAATGAATGTAAACATAAATGGTAATAAACAGCCTCAATTACTTCTTTCCACCGCTTGCTTGTTTTTTCATATGGAGTGTGCTTGGTAAATGACTGTGTTACCGTGGCTTGTGTTAGCTTGGATGTGCTAGCGGCTGGTCTCGGTTTCCGTTTGTTATGGCTGTCGGCGTACAGTTTCGGACGCTTCTCCGCATGTGATTAAACAGGTTCGTTGTGTCGCCATCTGACGTCCGAACGGAGTCTCCGCAAACTTTGCAAATTACTTCTCTCTGCGCTTTGTCCTCTGGGGAAAAGCCATGGAGGTGGACTTTCTTTTCGGGACCAAATCGGTATCACTTTGGCTTTCCGCCATGGCTTCCCGCTATACTTTTTTTTTTTTTTTTTTTTTTAATTATAATGCTTTATTAACAGTTCAACACAGCTTTGCACTTAATAATGCGACTTGCATACATAGATACAGAAATCGATATACAGTTTCAAGATAGTAAAATACACACACATAAAAAAAAAAAAATAATAATAATAATAATAAGCTTTGACATGAAAACAGGTCAACCATCCCTGGATATTACACAAATGAAGCATCATACGAGAAAAACGTCTAACAGATTCGACAATTTACTGCTTTTCTTATTGTTGACTAATTTCACAGTTTTGAAAACAGTTTGTTTGGCAAAAAATTACATTGAAGAAGAAAATGTAGTCCACCAATTTTGTTGAAAATCGAATTGGGAATAAAAAACCTAATTGAGTCTGGATTCAAGAGACATTTTTTTAACCAAGTAATCTTAAATGTATTAACAACGTCACAAAAATTCAAAATTTCAAAACCCCCCTCTGCTTTGCTATTGGATAGCACCCGCTTCTTGAGCTTGTGAGACTTATTCTTCAAAATGAAGTCAAAAAATATCTTACCTATTTCAGTGACTGTTGACTCCTTCACAAAAAGAGATAGCGATGGGTAAACAAAACGAGATAAAGCCGGCTTCCCGCTATACAAACAAGCAGGGAGGCCGGAGTGTGACGTACAGTGCACTGTCCGTGCTGTGATTGGTTGGTCGGGTACACATCAGCAGCTGTGGTCGATATTCTCCCAGACTACAGGAGGCAGTAAAGAGTGCCAACAGTGTATGAACAGCGCTAGTTAACACCACAATAGAAGTTGAACATGTTTTTTCCTCAATAAACTATTGACAAAAACAGTTTGAGATGAGTTAGCAAAGTAAATAAAACACAGAATGGTAAAGTAGAAAACACTGTTTACGACGGCGTTCGCTCGTCCGCGACTCCGCGTAGTTTACAAATTCTCGTAGGTGCGCGTGTGGGCAACGTGGACGTGTCGCGGCGCGGGGAGAGTTGCGTACCCGTCGGATAAGGTTCCGAGGCGGCTGGGCTGCGCTGGCACCGGCGGGGGGGCGTCTCCGCGCCGGCCGCGGCCCCAAGGTTGAGTGGACGTGGGGAAGGGGGGCAGCCTGGCCGCCTCCCCGCGACCCCACGGCTCCGGGCCACCATGGCCGGGCGGTCAGGGCGTCCGCGAGCGTCCGACTCAACCGCGGCCGCGGGCGTCTTCGGCCCCTCGTTCGAACGTCATTTCGCTTTGTGGAGTCGTGTGGACACCACGGATGCGTTGGGCTCCTTGTGGAGGAGTGGAACTGTCACTTGCCTTCGGTGCCGGGAGACCATGTAAGTTTGTGTGGGTGTTTGTGTGAGTGGAGGGAGGAAAGAAAAAAAAAAAGACCTCACGGATGCATCAAGCATAAACCAAGCTTGAGCCCGCATAAAGTTGAACTGTATAGAATGTGCCACGGACGATCTTGCCGATCTGTCAGCTTTATGAGATCGTCAACACATTAAAGTTCTTAACGATCTAATATCGTCATATCGCCCACCCCTACCTTAAACCTAACCCCATAACCATCATATTGTAGCATTCCAATCAAAACGAGCCGACGTTAGCTTTCTAGTAGTCACGACTCAGACCATTAGTCATGCATCATTTCAGGACAATCAATTAATATTTACCAAAATGTCTCTCCTGCGGAAATGGCAGATGCTATCTCTCTCTCTCACTCTCTGTACCGCCACCTCCTCATCCTACCCGACCCCCCTGTGCGAATGGCAGCGTGGGATTAAAGGCGACACGCTAGATGGGAGCGGCACTCAGCAGGCCTGCGGGGCCATCTCGCTCTGTTCATGGCAACGCTGCTTCTGTTCCATTGCATCCACGCACTAACTGTTTATGTTGCAGGGGGGAAAAAAACCAGGAGTTCATATGGGAATGCTGAGAGATGATCGCCCTGAGATACAATGCCAATTGTCCCCTGGTGGCTTTTTGCACTCTTAAGTGATGCTATCAGAGCAGATTGGATTTAGGACATCATCAGCTATTTTTTAAATTTGTATTCTTGATAACAAAAAAAAGTGCTCTTAAGTGTTGAAGTGAAATCATATAACATTTTCAATGTGTTGCAATCTTTTGACGGTAGCTTAGCCTACATTGGCATGAATGTAAATAGTAAACAATCTGGTTTCTTTGAACATATTTTTTAATCTTGGGTGGATGGGGGTGTTTAAAAAAGTTATTAATAGCACATCGCCAGTACAAGCCGACACATTTTGTTCTTTGATTGTTAATTGTGATAACTCGTGAAGGCTTTTATACATCAAGAATGTGCTGGTTGTTCTGTTTGATTTTTTTTCTTGGTGATGCCAGTTTCTAATAAAAAAAATAAAAATATATATAAAATTTGTTCAAGAGAAATAATAGCAGGCACGCTGAGATCCAGTCGGACATTTTGTATTCGATTGCATTTCAATAGTGCCGCTATTAATTTCTCGTTAACGAGTGCAGGTGTTCATATCAGCAGAACAACAAACATTTTGTTGAATTCATCGACACTGTGCTTTGTTATCAATCACAATAACAAGCAAAGGTGTTCTCAATTCTGTTTCATCATTTGATGCCAAAATAGTGTTTAATTTAATAACGTCCACACGTTTCATCAAATAGCACACACGGCCAGAATCAAATGCACATTTTATCTTTTGACTACATCCCTTGAGCAGTAACGTCACTATTAAAAGTGATAAGGTTTATATCAGCGCCAACACCAACGTTGTGGTAATAAAAGAAAAGAAGGGTTGTGGTCATTTTATTTATAAAACAAATTTTAATATTGTGTGTCAACAAACAAGAAAATGTGCATCAAATAATTATATCATAATTATAGCAGCTCACTCAAACTCAATGACATCATTAAAATAGCTTCACATATTATCATCACTAAGATGATGTAGATCACAAAAGTATTGAGACAGCGCCAGGATGTGAAAAGAAAATGTGGGCAAAAGTGTTCGGACACCGACAGGCATTTGACAAAATACAGGAAGTGAAAATAATATGTGGTCAAAAGTAATGGGACACCTAGAGAAAGAAAATGTGGACAAAAGTAGGCTGTTGAAAAAAGTGTAGTTCGGACAAAAGTATTGGGACAGCTTCGATCAGTTGGACAAACGGTCAAAAGTAATGGGACATCTTTGTAAAGTGAAAATGTGAAGGAAACATTGGTTGTATTGGGTCACTTATAGAAACTAAAAAGCAAAGTTGCTGCCTTTTGAGCAGCATGGTGAATGACTGGTTAGCACGTCCGCCTCCCAGTTCTGAGGACTCAGGTTCGAGTCCAGGCTCCATTTGCATGTTCTCCCCGTGCCCGTGTGGGTCTTCTCCGGGTACTCCGGTCTCCTCCCACATTCCAAAGACATGCATGGCAGGTTAATTGGGCGCTCCGGATTGTCCCGAGGTGTGCTTGTGAGTGTGAATGGTTGTTCGTCTCTGTGTGCCCTGCGATTGGCTGGCAACCAGTCCAGGGTGTCCCCCGCCTACTGCCCAGAGCCAGCTGAGATAGGCGCCAGCTTCCCCCGCGACCCTTGTGAGGAATAAGCGGTCAAGAAAATGGATGAAGTTGCTGCCTTTTAAAACAAATAGCCTACAGCATATTAGACAAGTAGATGGTATGTCCCCTCTTTTTCTTTCAATAAATTCTTGTTTTTCTTTCATATTTCAATTTCTTTCCATTTCAATCATACTTATAGGTGAAATGTAATGTGAAATGCAGTTTACACATACGGTATTTTGCAGCCAAACGCTGAGTTACATTTTTTGGGAGTACCAAGATGGCGGCGTCGCGGGAGCTCCCGGCCCAGTCGCGGCCTGGAGCCCCGGGGTCGGGGGGGTAGCCGGCGGTCGGTTGGTGGCGAGCCGCTGGTTCCCGGTGGCGACGACTCGGTCCGAGGCCCGGCCGTCGCGCCCCGCGGGGCCTCCGCCTCGCTCGCCACCGACGCCTCGGAACTCAGCCGTTGGGTACGTACGCAACTCTCCCCGCGTGTTCAAAGCTGAGGCCAGTGTTGTGTGCACGAAATGGACTGTGTGGAAACAGAAGAACTGTTGTAACCGGTGTTGTTGAACGGCTGCGGTTGGATAATCCTGACGTTTATAAACCACGGTTATTTATAAAACCGTTAATTGCCACACCCCTAATTGACGATTAATCAAATTAATACCATTTATTTATTTTACTTCATAGCTGACAAAATTGATTCACATCCTGACAAGAGCTATGCTCTCTTTTAGTTCATTTCCTTTGCCGGAACCGACCTCCTGCCAGCCAAGTGCTTTTAATGCTTTCCTACCTTTTTGCTTGAGGAGCATCAGGAAGAAAGAAAAATCACAACAGCAGAAAAGGGAAAAAGTTCCACAGATGAAATGTGGAGATGCACCTTGAAGTTGTTGAAAGTTTCCCTCATTAAAACGCCTGCCGAACAGCTGCCGCGCGCCATCTATCAGGTTGGCTTCGCTCCATCGCAACGCGTCTTCATTACGTCCATGAGCGCCCGGTACGTCGCTCTCGTCGCCGTCAAAAGGAGCTCTTCCGAAAACAAGCGACGCCGCTGCGGCGACAGACGCCGGCGGCCTCCTTTGGAGACGCTTCAAAGCTTCAAAAGCTCTCTGAGGACTTTTAGCGAGCTGCCGCAAGCTCGCAGCAGGCGGGAGATACATGAAATAAAAATGACAAAGAACCATAAAGTCAGCTTTTGAGGAAATAAAGACGTTTCACGGACGTGTTTTGGATTTCGTGTCTCACGTCGGCAACCTTGATAGGATTAATAATTCAGTAGAAGAGCAAGAACAAAGTCATCAACCGTTTTCCGTCCACAAATGGATGTCTTTCACAAGTATCACTAGACCTCCGCCAAGGCAACAAAAGAGGTGGGGGGGATGTCATATTTATGTTTTTTCATGGATGAGATCAGATAAGAATTATAATCGTTTTCTTGGAGTAAAGTAATAGCACACACACACAGAATGAAACACTTTTTTTTTTTTTCTTTGATTGCATTGGAATCCACTGAGCGCTATCGCTGCTATTCATCGCAATCAAATTCATTTGTCTTTGTGCACTTTTTATCGAGATTGTGTCTTTTCCACATGATATAACATTTAATCGCAATCAAAAAATGCTTGAAAAAAAATAATAGTACACATGCCCTTTTGTTCTTTGTGTTGAAATGTGTAGACCGGTATCACAATAATCCAAAAACATTTCCGTATGCACACCTTTTATGTCTTTTTCACACATGACTTTCTTCAGGTTTTGATTGGCTCAAATGCCCTTGTGGTTCTTGTTGCTTTGGCATGTACACTTCTACATCGTGGAATACCAGCGATGTACTTGAGGACATGCTGGAATCATCCGGAGTATGTGATGTTTCCTCACTGCTCCGCTTGAAAAATTGAAGAATCATTTCAAAATCGTCCCAAGATTCATACAAAGACACAAAGTCACCGTTGACACTGTTGAATATTTACACGTGTGTACAACTATTTACACGTGTGCCCCTGCATGTCCGATCGCGACGTCAAGTTCTGCCGTATGCACTCCTTCCCCGCTTTTTTAAATGAAGTATTCCTTTGGGTTCTGCCCCGAGGCATCCTGGGAGTCCGTCTGGTGTTCAAAGGGTAAATCCTGGCTTTCCTCCCGATGGCTGTTTTTCACTTCCTGGTTCCGGTATGTCTCCTTCCGCCGGTACAGGAACTTGGCGGCCACGGCTAGGCCGGCCACCATCACGAAGATGATCACCGCGATCATGCCTGTCAGGAAAAGTCACAAATAAGCTTCTTGACTAAGCGGAATCACCAGAAAACAATCTCGAAATCCGTTTAAAGATTTGTTAAATTCCAAGTTTTTGCATCAGCCTATGGGTCAGTTGAATTCTGCCTAGCAACAGGAAGGGGAAAAGAGAGGGGGGTGCAGCAAAGAAAAAAGTATTCAAGATGGAATGATAAAAGAATGTTAGGAAATTATGATAAAAGGTTGACAATGTGCATTATATAAGAACAAAGTATTCATTTGTGGAATTAAGTCATGTCATGACTTGTTGAGATATAATAGGACTAGACTTGGGGCAGATGAGGCAATGTCCCACCAGCTTCATCACATGGTGGTGGTTTACAAAATAATGTATTTTATATTTAATACGAAGAAGCAAAAAAAAAAAAAAAAAAGAACGCTATGGCTACATTTGGGGCAGACGAGAAAGTGCCCCACCAAACCCAGCTAGAATTTTTTTATTTTTTTTTAATACACCATACAGTGTGTGTGTGTGTGTATATATATATATATATATATATATATATATATATATATATATATAGTATATATATTAATTTATCACAAAAAAAGTTGCATTAATCATGTGTTAATGCAGATTAATAACACTATTCATTTTGACCACAGATTATCCTTTATTTCGACAGCGGAAGGTTACGTTAAAGGTTGTGTTTGAGCAGTAAACATGCATTAAAGGAAAGCATTTAATAAATGTTTGCGTATGACATTCAGAATATTTGTTCATGTCAAACTACTGGGGTCATTTTTTTATTTTTTATTATGAAAGTAATTAACTGATTAGAAAAAGAGGAGGATGAGCATGTGCACTGGATCAAAAAATTAAATGTCAAAAGACTTAAACTATAACAGGTGCTATTCAAATTTGGTGGGGGAAAAAAAAATGTTGATAAAAGACTTTTAATGAAGCTATTAATCATGATTAACCAAAATTCTGTGATTCGTCTGATTAAAAAATTTAATCGTTTGACAGCTCTAATTTTATTATTAAAACACAGTAATGAGTGAAAATTGCAACATTATCCGTTTTGATTGCGCCTAGCAAAAAGTGGCTATGCTACGAATGTGTATTAGGATGACACTGAAGTGGAAAAAGTATGAAAAGTTGTAGCGCACGAAATATGTTTAGAAAAAATAGTTGTATAATTACGAGACAAAGATTATAGGTGCAACTGTGCAAGGTGCTACTTATTTTATATTTCATATAGAGCAGCAATTGAACTATGAAATGCCAGCATTTTATAGGCTAAGGGGCAATTATGATCAAGCCCCATTAATTCTGCATAGCAACAAGTTGACATACTATGAAGGAGTATTAGGGGCACTAGGGGTGTGAATTGCCTAGTACCTGACGATTCGATCCGTATCACGATTCATAGGTCACGATTCGATTCGATACCGATTAATCCCGATATGAATTTACAAGTCGATTGTTACGATTTTTTTTTACTCAAAATCGATTCGGCTGCCTATTGAATTGATTCGAGAATTGTGTGCTGTAGTATCGCGATATATTGCCGAATCGATTTTTTTTAACACCCCTAAGGGGCACTATGAAAAAAAAAACATTTAAAAATTTGATGTCATTATATTACCAGAATAAAGTCATAATACTACAAGAAATACATGATTAAAAAAAAAAGTGGTTAAAAAAAGTGGTTTCCAGTTTTTGGGGCAAACAAGGTAGTGCCCCACCAGATGAGATTTTTTTTTTTCCCCCCCAATTATTTTTTTTTTTTGCAATCCAGTATAAGCAGCGCCGAAAATGTTATTAAGTACCTCCAATGAGCGCTGAGTCTGTCCGCATGGCATTGACTAAGGGCTGGCCAGAACCTGACGGGTCTACAGCAAGAGGAAGGACGACAGAAGAGGAGGAAGAGAAAGAAGAAAAGGAGAACAAGAGGAAAAGTTAGGGCAAAGCAGAATGTGACATAACGCAGATGTCTGATGCGGCACAAAGCGACCAGGCGGAAAATAAACAGATTAATTAGACAGATCACAGTGACGCAGGCGGAACACTCAGCGCAGCGGAAATACTTAAGTGATATCTTATCATCTGTCCATCCATTCAAACCTTCTTCTACTCTATTTGCATCCCTCTAAAGCCAAGCAAAATCTGTCAGATCCATGTCATGGACAGACAATACAAAAAATAAGAAAACAAACAAAACCAAATAATAACTAACTTACTAACTCACTCACAAATTGTGCTATGGTCTAAACATCTTGATGGAAAAACAATGAATCGAAAATGTTGTTAGCATTAGCATGATTAGCTGAAAAGTTGCTCACCTGACAGGTGCGGTGTGTTGTGCGCAGCGAACGGATTGGACGCGGCCGGCGAACCGCAGCTGGAGCGGCCCAGCGGCCCGCTGACGTCCACGTTTCCGCCATGTGGCCGCAGCAGCGCCTCCTTGAGGGGGCTGACGGAATTAAAGCGAACCACCGACAGACAGCCACTGAAGCCCAGCGAAGACAAGCGGACCAGATCCGGATCCACCTCGTTGGCCTCTGTGGGGAAGTTTTTCTTTATTTTTGACTTTTTTCTTGTATTCATATGACATACTTTTACTCCTATCCTTACAATTTCCCCCCCAAATTCTCATAACTTTTTCTCTTTTTTTTTTTCTTGTATTTTTCTTGAGCTTTTCGTATTTTATGGCAATTTCACTCCTGTATTATTAACACTTTCCACGTTTTCCAGAATTCTTGTGCCTTTTTTCCTCACATCTTCTGACTTATTCTCGTACTATTGCAACTTTTTTTTTCTCAACTATTACAATGTTTCTTATATTCTTGTGACTTTTTCCTCATGTTGTGAGTTCATATTCATATCGTATGACTTTTATGTCATAATATTGCAACTACTTCTTGCATTTTTGTGACTTTTCTCGCATTAATGAATTGGTTCTCATTCTTTTTAGTAATAAAAAAATATTGCAGTCTTACAATTTTTTTCTTCTACTCGTATGACTCTTCCCCTCATTCGTATTCTTGTGACTGTTCATATATTACTATGAAAATTATTGAGTTTTTTTTTTTTCACATTATGACTTTCCCCATAATATTTTTTTTGCATGATTGAAACTATTTCTTGCGTATTTATACTGTAAATATTTTCTTGAAAATTGACAACAGTTTCTTGTACTCATGAGTTTTTTCCTCCTATTCATATAACTTTTTAATGCTCTCATGATTTTTCTTCTGCTTGTTTAAAAGCTCTTATTGAGAGAAAAAGTGTATAGGCCCGTTTTACTCATTCTCGACAGAATATTTTGCGAGTGGTTGTCAGCGAGGGGTTCACTGTTCATCATCATGACTGTGCATGACTGACACATGTGGCCTAAAAGCTCCTCTCGGTCCAAACCCTCCATCATGTCGCCACCACCCACCGCGTTTGCGCCTCCATTTGTGGCGCTGACGGATGACGGGGTTGGCGGCAAGCGACAGAAAATCCACTTTCTCACGGCTTTTCCTCCAAGATGATTTGACGCCATCGCTGTTGGAAAGCACGCGTCGTGACGCCCTCTAACTTGTACGTGTTAGCATTCGACCTTAACAGGCCACTTTTTGACTGACGGGCTTTTTCTCCGGCTTGTTGCATATCCGAAGTGCACATCTGCACAGCCGCTGCATATTCTCACATTAAAATAATTGCATGCATTAGTGTTGCAATTTGGCAATTGAGTCTTTCCCATCTGTCTCGTGTACGTGATTCAGATTTGTAGCAATTGTACAAAATATTTAGGCTATGTCTTTCAAGGGCCCCTCAAAATGGCTGAAATTTGTCGAAATGAACAGGCACATTTTTTTGAGACTTTTTTTGTGGATCTGCTGCTATGGGAGTAGGACTGAATTAAAAAAAAAAATAGAATAGAAATTCAATAAAATAGAATTCCTTTTCAAGCCCCATATCGATTCATAAAACCATGAATCGATATAAATCCTTTTCCCGAAAATTTTTAAGAAATAGAATTTTAAAGGCAATTTTTTTTGCATCTTACTCCTTTCTTGAAATTTAATGTTCACATGAATTTAAAAGTATTTTCTTACATTTATGAAAGACCTGACTTATTGCACTTTAAGACAATTTAGAATATTTTATTTTTATTTATTTATTTTTTTATTTATTGTAATTATTTAATTTGAATTATGTAAATATTTTCATCTCATCCTTGCTGATGTCATGTTTGTAACACTTACTTAACTCATTCACTCCCAGCCATTTTCAGTGGAGCTCCAATCTGTTTTACTGGATTTTTGACTGATTTTGCAAGGCCCACAGAATATTGTGTTCTGTTGCTATAAAAACATGGATTGGAGAGATTGGAATCTCTTCTTTCATCAGGAAACAAAAGTAAATTTGTATCTGTTTCCCTTTTCAGATACAAGTCTGTTTCCGTTTTGCAGCATTTATCATTAGAATATAGCTAAAGTTTCATTATTCACAAACCTGTTTGAAAACGATGGGGAAAAGAGCTTGTTGCAACATAGCCTTGGTTGATCGCTTACGTGTACTCTGATGCCACCTGCTGGCCATTTTTTGTAATAACTACCATTGCTTTAAGCTACCTCTTCATGCCAGAAGCTGTATCAAAGCCTTCCGTTTGCTCTATCATAAAAACAAAAAACAAAAAAACAACACATGTTCAAATTTTAATTTGGATTTGAATATTTGTGGAGTCTTTATCTTGTCCTTGACATTTAACAAGAATTGATGTTCCATAATTAATCAATATCGGATTGAAGTGAAGTGAACAGAATCAAATCGTGAAAAATCGACATCAAATCAAACTGAACTCTTGTGAATCGAAATCAAATCGATTGAGGAAATTAGAGTCGATACCCAGCCCTATTTCGGGGCTGAATTTCCAACTCTGTTTTCTTGCGCTCACCTTGTACTTTGCCTAGCAACAGTGACCTGATGCCATTGAATTCGCCGTCAGACGTCAAGTTGAAGTCTTCTCTGGTACTTTGGTCAATCTGAATAAGAAAAACACAATGTGGCATGATGTTAACAGCATGGAGAGTGATTTTTTTTTTTTTTTAACAGTTAGCGACACAAGAACGACTTGTACCCTTCGCTATGTCCTTTAAGAGGTTGGTAATACCTCGCTCTCAGCAGTTGACCGTGGGAGTTGGAGAACGCGCCTCGGCAGGATTAGAAACATGAAAAGCATTCAATCAAGTGCGGCAAAGTTCTCCACTGGAGGTGATTTTAATGAGGGCCGAGGAAAAAAAAGGCAATTTTTCCCATCAAAACGTTAAACGTTTTAGCCATGTGACAGCAACGATTGTAAGAAACTTCACTGACGTTTGACGTTTTGCTCACATACAATTTCTGCCAGCAGGGGGGCGTTTACATTTCAATGAGTTCTGGCCATGTGGATTTGACTTCCTCTCTTATGGCTGGTAATCAAACTTAGCTGTCATTCTTCGCCAGCATGCTTAGTCAAATCCTTGACAATTTAACATTGGTCAGCTGTCTGTCATCTGTCATACGTGGCTCAAATTTGGCAGCAATCGGACACAATCCTTGACCGGTTTGCCTTTGAAAGACCGCTGTAAAAATGGCCACTCCAAACCTAAATGGCTTTGTTTTGTTTTTTAAGACATGCCTTTTGCTTAAATGATCCCTAAAATGGCCACTTGAAATAACAAAAATTGCTGACTTCCTGCTGTGACTTTCTTGTCATGGCTACTTTAGACGTTTATGTGGGTCTATCTTGACAAATATGCCTACCAAATATGTTACCTAATGTACACATCGCTCCGCAACTCTATTTAGCATTCTTCTTTAACATGATAGCGTTTGTCAAGTAAAAAAACGAACATCTCCAGCTCATCTTTTCTGGAATCCCAGGCTAAACCGTTGCCAAGTGAACCGTGTCTGCAGTATATCTCGTCAGACAGACGGTGAACCTTTAACTCGGGGCGACCCTGGGCAGCCCGGAACAGACTCCCCCTGCTCGGAAGACCGACGTCGTTTGTCGGGCTAAAGCCTTAAATCCTGTCAGAAATCTTTTAAGTTCTTTCTTCAAACAGATGAGCCAGCCAGACGGCTCGTCAGTTGGTCGGCCCCTGGAGCTCCTTTCATGTCAAGCAAGCGATTCAAGTGATTCCTAGAAAAAAGATGCACTGAACGGAAGAAATAACCGACATAAATTGCAAGCTTTAGCCAATCTTTTGCTCTTACTCATATCATCACGTCTTGTGATAAGCACTGTCTGATCGTTTTAAAGTTTGCATAAGCATTTGGAGCAATTATGTTCGGAACGATGCTAATGCTAACGCAAACTTCTGGGCTGGGGCTGGTACAACTACATACACACCACTATATAGAGATACAGGGTTGTCGTATAATAATAATAATAATAATAATAATAATAATAATAATAATAACTCCGGTCTCCTCCCACATTCCAAAGACATGCATGGCAGGTTAATTGGCCGCTCCGAATTGTCCCTTGGTGTGAGTGTGGATGGTTGTTCGTCTCTGTGTGCCCTGCGATTGGTTGGCAACCAGTCCAGGGTGTCCCCCGCCTACTGCCCAGAGCTAGCTGAGATAGGCGCCAGCAGCCCCCGCGACCCTTGTGAGGAATAAGCGGTCAAGAAAATGGATGGATGGATGGATGGATAATAATAATAATAATAATAATAAATTCAATTTGTAACGCACTTTTCATCAGCATAATCTCAAAGTGTTACAGAAAATAAAATAAAATAACATAAAAAGAAAATGTCGTATAAGCTTTGTCTTATCATTTTAAAGTTGGAACATTGATTTACAGTTTTAGCGACAAGGCTAACCCCGGGTTTTCACTGGATGCGGTTGCGGTGCGGTTGCGGTGCGGTGCGTCTTGACTGCGTGCTCCGGACGGGTCAATTTTTTTGTCAATCCACACCGGCTCCGCACAGCTGCGGTCCGGCAGCTCCGTCGCCGCCCACTTCCCAACGTGTCTCGCGGGACCGCGCGCGCGCGATCATGTGGCATTTCACAACGACAAACATACAGAAAGTCTGTGCTCAACAGAGAAGCAGAAAGAGAGGTGGACTTCTTTTGATTTAACCTTTTCTTCTTCTTCTGCTATGAGATTCCATGCAGCATCCTTTTTTTGGTTGTCCTTGTAAAGTATATTAATAACGAGAGTCGGGTCAGTGCGGGTCCACTCTTTATTTCTGTCTTCCGCGTCCGGCTGCCGCTCAGTACGGCAAGCGAGACGGGCACAACAAGCAATCGCGAACATCAAACTCACAATACATTACAGTCCTTATAAAAATGATGTGCCGTCTCATATATTATTTTGTGGTTTTCCACCTCCAATATAAACCTCTCCTCGTCCATGTTCGCTGGTGTCTAAACCGTGAATGAGCACATGGCCCGGCGACGCCCACGTCACGTTTTGCTGAAAAACTTGCGAAATAGGAGCTGGCGAGTGTTTTATTCTGAAAGGTAACCGGAAATTTATTTTGAAACTGCGTCGGTCTTCCTGTCCCGCTCGATGTGTTTTGTGCTAGCTTGCCATTTGCCGGAGGCCTACCGCTGCGGCGTCCGGCAAAAATAGAAAATAGGCTATCCTTGCGGAAGGCTTGCGGCACGCCGCAGGCCTTCCGCAGTCGACACGCAACGCACCCGCAAGCGGTGTAAACTGCACCATTCAAATGAATGGAATCTAATTGCTTGCGTCGCCGGACCGCACCGCAACCGCACCGCAACCGCATCCGGTGAAAACCCGGGGTAATGCTAACTCAACATGAGAGGTGTGCAGGCTGGCCCACTGGAATGTTCATATTATCAGGAGTCGTGAGATATTTGTTAAATTAATTTGGATCCCCCCCCCCCCCCACCCCCCCACCCCCCCCCACTATAATTGGTGTAAAATACAGTTATTGGATTAAAAATAATAATAATAATAATAATAATAATAATAATAAAAGACTCAAATTAACAATTTTACCTATACATTTAAAGTAATAAAAAAAAAATGTAAATACAAATTACAATAAATAGAAACATAACTATAATCACATAATTATAAGTAAGACTGTCAAAAATTAGATGAAATTATTTCATTAAAATGAAAAAATTACATACTGTAAATTTAAATATTATTTTTTTTACAACTAATAAAATACAAATCTTAATAAAAATAGTAAACTAAACGAGCTATACATTTCTTACTTTGGTAAATCAAATTTGAATAAAATTACATTATTAATTTTCATTATTAAAATAATAATTTAAATATTTTAAATTTACATTTTATTTTTTTCAAATCTAGCGTCGAAAAAAAACGGTTCATCTCTCTGTTTTAATTTTGCAACAACACTACTGCTAATACAACAAGAGAGGTGTCTAGGCTGGTGCACTAATGGCAACGACTCTTTTGTCCTGAAACAATCTAGCATAGCATCCGCCCAATAGTGGCAGCTGTTTTTTATTTATTGCTGCTTTAAATACATATGATTGATGTCGCAGGAGACATGATTGGAAAGACGTTAATGTAGCGAGAGAAGGTCACCTTGATTTTCATCTTCTGACAATTAGGCGGCGAGATGACTTTATACATCATCGAGTGCCAAGAAGATGATGAATATTTCATCAGATGCTCTTCACATGTTCCTGATGCAACTTTGTCATCTCCATGAGGGCTGGTCGTCATTTCTGTATGTCGTAACTCTACAAAAATGGTATCGACTAAGCGAATTACGATGAAATGAGACTTGGATGTTCATAAAGCTAAGTTTGCCAACTTGGCAGTAAAGCAGCGAGATGTTTGCATCTTCAAAGGATGTTCAGGTAAACTGTGTTTTTTGTGTTTTTTTATTTTTTATTTACACAGTTGCTTTGATGTGAGAGCAAAATGGCTGTTTCAAACTCAAATGGCTGGATTCCATTTTAGTTTCAGGCAAAGATTCTTGAGACTTTCTCTTTGATGATACCCCACCAGGTTTTATATCAATCAGTGAAACTGCTGTCCGTGGCTAATTGTTTTTAAACTAATGGACTACTGAGTGAATTTTGGGGAGTCGAATAATGTTTGTATGCTGTTTTGTTTTGCGTTACCTGCAGAGAGACGGCGTCCATCAATCTGCTGACGAGCACAGAATGCAGACGACCGTCGGCCAAACCCTTGAGTTGGCTCCTCAGCACTTCGGCTTCCTTGCTGCCGTGGAGCCTGTAGCGCACTTCCAGCTTATCTGCACGCACACACATAATTTCAACCTTTTCTCATTTCTTATCTTGCCCGAGAAATCCCTTATTATTATGACAAAAGTTGCATCTTTCGTCCGAGTGCGGAATCTCAATGAGGAGCTTTGCGTATTAAAGAGGATTAGAGCTCATTGCCTATCAATAACAGTAATTAATTTAGCTAATATTACACCGGCATTAAGAGGAGACGTTCGGAGGTCTTTGAGGCAGCGCAGGGATAAAACACATTGTCCTTCACATGGACTATTTAGAGCCGCTTTCAAATGTGCTAATTAATCCCGTAAAGAACAGCGCTGGGCTGGGAGGTTATTTTTATAACGGCAAATGGATGAAACAATACACCACCCAAAGAACCCCGCCAAGATTTTAATAGCCTATTTAGTATGCGACGTTAGCATTTAGAGCTATTTTAGTAGCACTTGATTGGACTCCGCTCTAAAAAAGACAGACTGGAATAGCACCCGGTTGAGTGAAGACCTCCGCCAAGGTTGAAACGTGAGCAATTTGTTTGGGATCATCAAACGAGTCGTTGCTTCAAAACAAAATTGCAGACCTGCTGTATGTTTTCAGGGAAGGATTCTTGAGACTTCTTTGTGGGTCTATTTATGATAGATACCGTATGTCTACCAAATTTCAAGTATAAGCAGAACTGGCTTCAGGCGCTGATTTCCTTATTTTGGGGAGCCTCTAAAATAAAACCGATCCTGTCCACCAATCTCATCTCCTGCCGCAGAGGTCTGAAGAAGTCCGCCATTGTCCTCTTCTGCTGTGAGATGACTAATACGATTTCCATTTTAATCTGCGAGAACTGCTTCATGCGCAGTTAAAACAACCCGTGCGCTTTGTTTCACTTGCATTGTTCAACGTTTTACAATAGAACAAGATAAGAACATTGAAGGTGTTGGTTAATGGAAAAAAAATCTGGAATTCAAAACTGGGATCACAGGTCAGGCGTTTTAAGAATGGAGATCAGTGACTGGCCAGAAAATTGTGATCAGTGCACGCTTATAAATGACTCATAATTTAACTCAACTTTCTAGGATATATGTGACAAAAAGCTAGGATTTAGACAAAATCCCGAACATTTTGCTGCTTCAAACAAACATGGCAGACTTCCGTTTCATTTTCTGGCTTGGCTTCTTCACACGTTTTTTTTTTTTTTTTTTTTTTTTTTTGGGGGGGGGGTCTACTCTCCAAAAACCTTTTTGTATGACTGAAAATTTGTTCTGAATCTCCCCAAAATTTTTGGATCTCTAAAAATATTTTTTAAATGACTGAAAAATCTCTGAAAAAGCTTTAAAATAAAAATAACTGATAAGAAAAGACACAAAAATTAAAAGTATAACTTTACAGTGTTTCACCCACAAATTTTCAGAGGTTCAAAACGGTCACAAGCCGAATTTCAAAAAAGGCATTTTGGCATTGTTCTCCCTGGGCATTGATTTGTTTCCCATTTTATGTAAATTTTTAAAACTTGTAACTTGAAGGTTGAAAGACCGAAAATGTTTTCCAATGTTATTTTGAAACTGCAATTCAAAGTCCCATTGAATTACACAACAGCGACACTCACAGGACCATGGAAGAACACGGCCAATACTCGTAACTTCGTACTTGAAACTTGAAGGCACGTGGTGGTGGTGGTGTGGTGGCAGGGGGTGGGGCCACAGGGCGGCCAGCTTGCTCCTCCCAACTCACGGGCAGACTACTTCATCAACTATACGATATACGTACAGATGAGACAATATACAGCTTGTCGGCAGGAAGTATAAAGCCGGGCTGGGCTGGAGTGGGGAGGTTTGTGCCGTCAGTCATTGGCCACAAAGTGCAGCTCAGCAAACAGAAAAGATGATTGGACTGAAGTACACTTACGAGGATTCGCGGAGTTTTGGCAGTGTTCTTCCGCCCCCCACACCATCAGGTAGTTCTTCCATGGTCCTGTGAGTGTCGCTGTTGTGTCATTGAATGGTAAAATCCATCAATCCATTTTCTTGACCGCTTATTCCTCACAAGGGTCGCGGGGGGTGCTGGCGCCTATCTCAGCTGGCTCTGGGCAGTAGGCGGGGGACACCCTGGACTGGTTGCCAACCAATCGCAGGGCACACAGAGACAAACAACCATCCACACTCACAAGCACACCTAGGGACGATTCGGAGCACCCAATTAACCTGCCATGCATGTCTTTGGCATGTGGGAGGAGACCGGAGTACCCGGAGAAGACCCACGCGGGCACGGGGTGAACATGCAAACTCCACCCAGGAAGGTCCGAGCCTGGACTCGAACCGGAGACCTCAGAACTGGGAAGCGGACGTGCTAACCACTCGACTACTGTGCCGCCCTGAATGGTGAAATTTGTGGGTGAAACACTGTAATATTAAATTAGAAACAAATTGTTGACTTTTTGAATGATTTAATATGCTTTTTGGAGATTAGAACCCATATTTTTCAAAATTTTGAGAATGGTCAGAGTTTACAGGTTTCAAAAATGGGAAACAAATCAATGCCCAGGGAGAACAATGCCAAAATGCATTTTTTGAAACTTGGCTTGTGACCGTTTTGAACCTCTGAAAATTTGTGGGTGAAACACTGTAAAGTCATACTTTTAAATATGTGTCTCTTTTCTTATCAGTTATTTTTATTTTAAAGCTTTTTTCAGTCATTCTTTTTGGGAATTCAAAACAAATTTTCAGTCATACAAAAATGTTTTCGTAGATTCAAACCCTTATTACGAGTTTTTTTCGCGTATTGGCAGGATTCTGATTCCATAATACTCCACCCACAGACAATGCCGAAAACTAATACTTATTTTTACAGTTCGGCAAAAGTCATCTCTCTAGTAAACCAGCTTATAATCATCAATAATGGAAGCCCCACGTTATCCTGTTAGCTTCTGTTGCTAATGGCGCTACTGTGCTCAGTACCACAGAATACAAAAGAGGAGGCGTTTAGCGTCAATCTTGATGTGGCCATACAACACAGATGACAAAAGTTACGTGAGAGTTTGATTGTGACCTTCCGTTGCAAAGCGCTGGTCATGTCTCACTAATGACACCAGTGGACTTTCCCTCCTCCCAGCCCGAGCTAAAAAGCTAATAACGGGCGCAGCTGGAGCGATTAAAAAGGCAACGGAGGCTGACAGGATGACTGCGGCCGGAGGAGGAAGCGACTGACAGAGCTTGATAGGATTGCCAAAGAGTGGAGGAAGAAACGGGAAGGGGGTCAACATCAGGTGAAGACGATGCGCTTGGTCAACAAGATAAGGCAGGATGCGGTGAAGATGAGCGGCTGAGAGGAAAATGGGGAAAGATGAGGATTTGAGGTGTATTTTTATTTCGTTTTTGAAAATCATCAAGCTTTGATGCCATGCTCAACCACATTACACAGCAAAGGCAAACAAAGCTTTGAAATTCAGCATCACCCATTTGTCTAGCTAACTTCCTAGTCGTTAGTCTGTTTAAATACAAGCACTGGAATGTGCCCAAAATGGCTGTTTCAAACAATATTGGCTTTCTTCCCATTCAATTTGAAGCATGAGACTTTTTTTTTTTTGCTTCCTGTTATGATAGACATATGCACCCAATTATGTGCTGATCGGAGAAACAGGTGTCAGGGGATGTTTTTTTTTTTTTCCCTAGCTTTCCAGGTGGTGCAGCTGAGTGTGAAATGGCTGCTTTAAACCAAAATGGATGTCATCTTCACTTTCATGCATGGGTTCTTAAGATTTTTCCATGCATGCTGTCATGAAAAATTCTACCAAGTTTTGTGTTTATCTGTGAAACTGTGACGGAGGCCCTTTTTTTTTTTTTTTTTTAAACTTTACACAGGGTGCTATATAATACAAAATGGTTTGAACAAAAATGGCAAAATTCCTGTTCAATTTCAGGCATGGCGTGCTTGAACCTTGAACAGTTTTTATGACCACCAAATTTTGTTATTATCGGTGACATTTCTAACTGGATCTGATTTTTTCTTATTACCTTCTAGGGCAGTGGTTTCTAACCTTTTTTTCAGTGATGTACCCCTTGTGAATTTTTTTTTTTCCACCCAAGTACCCCTAAATCAGCGCAAATCATTACTGATTGAAGGGGGGAAAAAACTAAAAAAAAATGTCTGATTTATTATTAAACTTTGGAACTCTATTTGTATTTATGTGATCCCTTTAACTATTTGTAAATAAAAAGATATTACAAAAAAAAAAAGAATAAATAAATGATTTAATTATAAATAAAGATTTGTGCACTTACAGATTATAACCATAAATTGACATCTTTGGGATCCTAGTAAAACTCTGTTCTCAAAAAGAAACAATTAACTGAATTTTAAATAAAGTTTTCATAGTGATTGACAGGTGATTGTAGTGTGGCATATGACAAGTTGGGTCAAACCATTCTGGTATCGGGGGAAATGCTGGGTTTATAGGGCACTGAAATTCAATTGCCTACTGAATATAAATAATAACTAAACAAATGTTCCTCACCATACTTGTTGATGAGCAGCGCCAGGTACTCGCGCTGGTACGACGACACGTAGAGCAGCAGCGCAGGACTCTGGTTGGTTCGGAAGCTCAGCGACACGTTCTCCGCTCTCAGGCTCACGTCAGACAAGATGGAGGATGGCGATGGTAGCTTTGCACTGATGTTGCCGCCGCTCCGCTCAGAGGCGTCCATGTAGAAAGCGTAGCGGACGGATGTTGTCGGCTTGAAGACTGCCGACATATCTGGAGAGAGCATGCAGGTTTGGTGTCGCCCGTCTGAGTAGTATCGATGGTTTCAAAACAAAATGGCTGACTAGCTGTACTATCTGACTAGCTTTTTTGTGGGTCTACTTATGATAGACGTTCCCACCGAATTTCAGCTTGCTAAGTGAAAGTAAATTCAGTGTCAGAATAAAAAAAAATTAAAAAAATAAAAATCCCAATCTGACATAATACAACCCACTACGACTCGGACGCTCACCAGCATGACAGAAGACGCCGTCATAAGCCGACTGGTTGCAGTCGCAGCGGAAGCCGTTGTTCCTCTCCACGCAGCGGCCGTGGTTGCGGCACAGCGCTCCGTAGCTGTCGCAATGTCCCGGACAGCCGGGCCGGACGCCGGGCGTGATGCGCGCCCTTTCCTCCAGGTCCAGGGTGGCGCCGTTGAGCTGCAAAGAGCGGATGCAACCACGGAAACCCTTCTGGCGGGATGCCGTCCCCCCTACATGTGCATATTATCATTATTATTAGATCATTTTGACAAATGTTTATAATTTCTCTCTTTTGGGATTTCTGTAGGATTTATGCTCGTATTTCATCCTACTTTATTGTCTTATTTTAACCTTTGCAATTTTGGGAGTATTTACGTCAGCCTTGCTATAATATCTGCAACTTTTGTGAGATTTACTGTATTGTATGTATATATTTTTAATGTACCCAGGTTTGGGTATTTCAAAATTTCGAATTTCAAAATTTGACTTTCAAAATTTTGAGGGAGATTTACAGCATGCTTATTTTATCCTGTGCAAATTCGTATATATATATATATATATATATATATATATATATATATATATATATATATATATATATACACACACAACGATTAATCCTGATATGAATTTATAAATCGATTTTTGTAATTTTTTTAACTTAAATTTAGAAAAGTAAACTTGTACACTATAAGATTTGTATGAAGATGTATTATTTATTTAAGTGAAACGTCAGTCTTATAACTTATTTAACAAACAGGTTGTAATTGGTTTCAAGTTTGAACAGCACTGAAATAAAAATATTAAGGCTTAATGTTCCATTAATATAACATTCTTCCATGCTTAAGGTATGAATCCCAACCCTAAGTAAGATGTTGTGTTTAAAAATCGATTTAATCGAATTTTAATCGATCTGTTGAATCGATTCGAGAATTGCGTGCTGTAATATCGCGATATATTGCCGAATCTATTTTTAAACATCCCTAATATATATATATATATATATATATATATATATATATATATATATATATATATTTTTTTTTTTTACGGTAGTTTTACTCCAACCTGCACAGCTGTACTGTTGGGAGATTTACGGTAGTCTTATGTCAACCTGTGCAAGTTTTAGAATATTTACAATCGTCTTATTCGAACCATTTACTTTTAACTCTTTAACTGGTGCAACTTGAGGATGAGTCATTTCATTTTATTCTAGCCTGCGTAACATTAGGGGAATATACGATAGGAAATACATCAATCCTATTGCACCAAAACGGTTCCCACTCTCTCATATAATCTTTGGGATCAAGGGTGACGGTGAATAACGATGCTTCATATCCTCTCCGGAAAACAAATCCACCGGAGTGCTCAGGTAAACACGTTTAGCACATTACTGGCTAAAATCAATATTTCCTGCCGCTTCCTGATGCAATCTGCTCACTTGTTGTTTGTTGGCTTGTTGACGGACATGAAGTGACGTCCGTGCTGAGATTTGCACAACAATAAAACCCTCACCGATGGATTTAGCTCTCTGAAGATGGACAAACAGCGTCAGCGTTGAAGCGGTGATAAACAGACCGGTCGGTGGCTGTATTGATGAAGTTTTGTCGTTGCTCGTTAATGGCTAATTACATGACGGACTGATTAATGACCTCCACCCCCTGTGGTTCAGGTGGTTCAATTAACGATTATTTTAAGAGCCTCACAAGAATAAATCACATTGGGAAGTTTATTAGCGAGTCGTGCTGACTGGAGCATTTTTCTTATTTGTTCTGTGGTTAGGGAGATAATGAAGCTAAGCTAACCAACTCAGGGGCTCAAATTTAATGCCCGGTTTCCACTTCGGAGTTCAGTTCTGTACAGCACAGTACACATATTCAGGCGTTTCCAGTGCAAAGGGTATATTAATATTTTACAGTCGCACAAAGACGTGGTCAGGAGCTAATAAAGCTAAGATAATGAACATACACATTAAACATTAACGACTCACTTCCACCTCGGGGTTCGGCTTTGGATGAGACATATCTTCATGGCAAAGGATTACACAAATACTTGAGTTACACGCAACTGAGTGTTTGATCGAGCCTACATTTGTTCAGACAGAAAGAAGCTAACAAACATTCGCACACAAAACTGTTTTCGCCTAAGTTTTCAGCAATTTGATAGGCTCACCGATGAAGAGCTGGCTGTTGAGCTGCAGGTGAACGTGTCCGTCGGCGGGCGCCTGGCGGGTGGCGGCGGGCATGGCGTCCAATCGCAGAGACGCCTCCTTCACGTTACGTTCCACGCGAATCCGATGCCAGCGCTCGTCATTCAGTGGGGTGTTCGAATCCACGCCAACTTCCAGAGGACCGTTGCCCACGTCGAAGGAGAACAGAACCCGGGTGGGAGCTGGCGGGGGGCACAACATAGAGATCATTATGTTTATTTTGGAAACAAATCACAATTTGGGTCTTCAATAAAAAAGTTTTTTTTTTTTTTTTTTTTTTTGTTAAACTTATTAAGAGTCACATAATTTGACTTGTCTTTGGTGAAAATAATGTGTTTTCGGAAACGTTGAAAACTTACTGCCTTCAATGTTTATCAAGAAGTCTGTTAGCTTAGTCATTAAGAAAAAAAAAATCAAAGTGCATCAGGTTAATCAAAGATGCTAAAATGTATTTCACGTTTATGAAAAAATATGTTCGTAAAAGAACCCAAAACTATTCGTGAAAATATGTACATTGAGTTCACCTAAGACTAAATGCTATGTCAAGTCTGACAAAGTGATAAAAAAAAAAAAACGGTTAATAGGAATAGAATACTTCAAACTGTCTTTTATAACCATAACATACTTGTTTTCATAAGTATCGAAGACAATTTCATGATTAACTCATTCACGACCAGCCATTTTAGAAATTTTCAAAATGTTCAGTACCCATGCAATATCACGTTCAATAATTATATATAAACCGAATCTACCAAATAACAGAATAGACTCCCTACTTTTTGCCTCGTCCCGTTCTTTTGTAATTGACAGTAGAAAAATGTAGGTTTGCCAAAATACAGCCATTTCTCCCATGGACTCTGAAACTGTTTATTTCATATAAAATGGGGCAATGATGTCATCTACTGGTGGTTGGGAATCAGTAAAGTTGTTTCCAAGTTTGACATTTACAGTGCAGTATAATCAAATTCTCCCCATCTATCCCCGCTCTAAAAAATACAATTGACAAGTGTACTTGTCAAAGGCAGTGAATGAGTTAACAACCTTAACATACTGTACGCATTGTAAACTCATTTCTGCTACTGTCATGTTTCGCTTTTGGGGGGTTGAGTTTTGGTTTAGTTTTGAGTGTTTATGTTGTCTGTTGTCCAGTTTTATCTCCCCTAGTCTCGTCATAGTGAACCTTGTCCACCCCTCCCCCGTATGTGTTGCTAATTAGTGCCCTCTGCCTGCTGTGTTTCCCAGGTGTGTCTTGTTAGTGTCTCGTTAGTGTTGTATTTAGTGAGTGGTGTTTGTTCACGCGTCGTGGTGGCATTGTCTTGTCTTGTTCTGTTGAGGTGTGCTGTGCTAGTAGTGTTTACGTGTAGTCAAGTTTCTCTGTTTAGTCAAGTTCCTCCACGTTCAACGCAAGTCTCCACGTTCAACTCAAGTCTGTCCACGTCAACTCGTCTGTCCACGTCAACTCGTCTGTCCACGTCAACCCAAGTCTGTCCACGTCAACCCAAGTCTTTCCACGTCAACCCAAGTCTGTCCACGTCAACTCAAGTCTGTCCACGTCAACTCAAGTCTGTCCTGCCAAGTCTCTCCATGTCACGCCAAGTCTGTCCACATTCAGTCCAGTCATGGCAACCAGTCCGCTCACATCCGATCCGGTCTTCTACTTGGTGTTAGTCAATAAAGTTATTCTCATTCCTGTTTGTCTCCCGGCCATGTTGCTCCGCCTTTGGGTCCATCTCCCCTCATCCACTCGCTCCACACACCTTCTTCATGACAGCTACATTAACGAAAACTGATTTTTTAAAAATAATTTCATCTTTACTGCGATTGGCTGGCAACCAGTTCAGAGTGTACCCCGCCTACTGCCCGAAGCCAGCTGGGATAGGCTCCAGCACCCCCGCGATCCTTGTGAGGAGTAAGCGGCCAAGAAAATGGATGGATGGAATTTCACCTTTATTCCACCTTATGTACATGGCTTTGCAAACTTTACCAGCACCTTGAGCAGTGGTGTCCAAACTACGGCCTGGGGGCCATTTGTGGCCCGCCATCCATTTTTTAGTGGCCCGCAACATGTGCTAAAAATGGCATTTGACCCAGTTCAAATAAAAAAAACAAAACTGTTTGGAGATGGTCAAAGTAATAAGGGAGGGTTTTGAAAAACAGGTGCTATTAAAGTGTATTTTAGTTAACTAAAACTAATGGAAAAACTAAAATTCAAAGCAACAATTTTGTTAACAAAATACAATAAAAACGAAGATGCTCTTTAAGAATGGAAAACTAACTGAAACTACATTTTAAGTTTACAAAACTAATTAAAATAAAACTAACTATAATTATAGGAAAAATGTCCTTCGTTTTAGTCTTTGGTAATTAATTTAATATATGAACCTTTGGGGATTATTTTAAATGTGATTTTTTTAGTACATTTATTTTGATATAAACCAAAATAATGATGTTGAGCCCATAGTGTTTTTTAAATATTGCACACAAGTAATACAGATTACAAAAAACCTAAAACTAATACTGAAACTAACTAAACTAAAACTAAGCATTTATTAAGTAACTAAAACTAATAAAAACTAACAACCACCCTAAAAACTAATTATAACAAACTAAATAAAATAAA
This sequence comes from Festucalex cinctus, assembly GCF_051991245.1. Taxonomy (NCBI): domain Eukaryota; kingdom Metazoa; phylum Chordata; class Actinopteri; order Syngnathiformes; family Syngnathidae; genus Festucalex; species Festucalex cinctus. The sequence goes on along the minus strand of NC_135411.1, from coordinate 25,025,344 downwards.
AAAACAGAACTCAAAACAAAAAAAACAAAAATGAAAAAATCCAAAACTTTAATATCCCTACTGCCATATTACAAATAAATTGGTTTATATACTGTAGCATTTTTCTAAATATGCAAAAGCACAAACAAATTATTTGTACAATTTTTAGGACTAAACACAATTTCTCTTCATAACATTATGTGGCCCTTGCGTCCTCCTGATTTTCTGTATGTGGCCCTCAAATGAAAAAGTTTAGACAACCCTGACCTAGACTCGACTACGAACACAAAGCGTCTGAGCCAAAAAAAGCTAATCTCTCTCCGGTGTTTGTGTCTCCTATTACTACGGAGTCCCTCAGGGCTCACTCCTAGGGCTACTTCAATTTTGTTGCTGACACTCGACTCCATTTCTGCGAGCGTCGAGGCTGGTATCTGTGCAGCAGTCCGAGCCTCGGGGGCTTGAGAAGAAGAAGAAGAAGCTATTCCGTATTGTGTGACCACTTTCATTTACGCTGTTGATATAATTGCCTCAGGCCCGTTATGGATCGCCGCGTGCCGGAGTGCCGCCGGAGCGTGTCGGCCTCCTGAAAGATTTAGCAGAGTGCTGGCCAAGCAGAACGCCGGCGGCAGGCGGGAGGAGGAGATGAAACAATATTCCGACTCCCTCCGTTTCTCGGGAGCCTGGCGACAGAGTTACCCCGCGATGGGAGCAGAGCGGCAGTATTCCGAGCTGGAACCTGGTGATTTCCCCAGAGCGTCCCTGCATTAGCTGCTGTTTTTGTCCCCTTCGATTCCCACGCCGACCGTGGCGGAACCACAAACCAAAGTGGGCCGACTCGTCAAAGTTTCACGTCGTAAACAACCGGCTCATTCTCATGCAAACTAAATCACATCGGAATGACACCCAGAAGTCCCTTTCACAAGGCTCGTCACTGTCTTTTTCCCGTCTTGTCGTTCTGTACATGGTATGGTGGACTAAAGCAGATTTGGAGGTATAGTACACTGTAAAAATGAATGAGGAGAATAGTACTTCAGTTCCAAAAAATCGTCAATCGTCAATCGTGGTGTATTGAGGTACAAGCTTGAGTTGTTCCGTGACCACACATGTAACTCAAATCACTCTTAAATCATCCCTTTGACATGAATGGTAATGACAATACAGTCATTAGAATTATTATAACTGCATTGACAAAAAAAAAACATTTTTTTTTTTTTTTTTTACAAGGGCTGGGTCGATTCGATTTTGATTCACAAGAGTTCAGTTCGATTTCACAATGTTTTTCACCAATTCAATTCAATATTGATTAATTATGGAATCCAATCAATTCTTCTTAAATATCAAGGACATGATAAAAACTCCACAAACATTAAATTCCAAATTCAATTTTGCAGAGGCAGTAAATGATTTAATTTAGGTAACACGTGTTATAATTATTTAAGTGTTACAGTCACTGACATCAGCAAGGATGAGATGAAAATATTTTCATAATTCTAATTCCATAATACTTTTAAATTCACGTTAATAGTAAATTTCAACAAAAGAGTAAGATTAAAAAAAAAAAAAAAAAGGCTTTTAAAATGATATTTTCTTATGAATTTATGTGAAAAAGAGATAGTAAGGCTCGCAAAGAAAAATCGATTCAAAATCAATTATTTATTTTTTTTAAACCCAGTCCAAATTTCTTGAATAAGCAAGGGGATATACTGCCATTCGGCATTTTTCACCCAAAAAATATAAAAAAAAAAAAATATTTTTCTTTAAAAAAAAAAAAAAAAAAAAAAAAAAATCACAAATATGCAGGAGTCCGCTGTAATCAATTCCAAACCCCCCGCCCCCGCCCACACACGATAAATTCATGCAGTGAGGTTTGTATAATACAGTTTTGTAGACACAAATGAATAAAGCGTTTCACAGCTAAAAGAAGTGACTCAACAAATGCTGTATTATTAGTCATTTTTCGCAGGGGACATTATGTGTTATCATTACACTCGCAATTTGAAGCCAAAGTTGTGTTGTTATTCTAAAAAGACAACATGCATTTCACTTTGTTTGATGTTTAGCTGAACTGTAAACTTTGATTGGAAGTGGCATTAAACGGCTTGAAGAATCTTTTCTGAACAATCTGCCATACTGCTTGTTGGAAAGTGGTGGAAAATTTATATGAAGTATTTTTCCTGTCTCGATATTCTGCGTGAAAGGTACAGGTAAACAGGAGTAAAGCAGTTTTGGGTGCTATATCGAGGCGTAACCCAGGCGGGTCAGTGAATGTGAAAGGCAGGCGCAGAAGACAGAAAGTGGTTTTGAAGTGTAACACCTGACACTCAATTATCCCATAATGGGATTCTGTATCAGCTGTGTGAACGACACAGGTAAATCCTGCCACGGGCCTAATGAGGCACTTTTGCAGGATCACAGCCTGAAACAAGCTAAAAACAACAGTCGGCTAATTGAATAGTCTATTAATACATATCACGGCATACTAAGCAACCTCCGGGGCGCAAACTCACAGCTCAGCTCGATGCGAATGAAGTCCCTGATGCCCAGATTTTCCAGGAAGACGCCGGAGGGAGCGCCGGTCTTGAACAGGAAGGAGATGTCGGCGCTCAGCTCGCCGTGGAACGTCGGGAAGTGGAGGTAGGACGTCTCTGTGGCGAAGAAGGCAGCGTTCCAGAAATTCTCTGAGGACACAAAATGATTTCAATCATGAATTGATGCATTTTTAATGATTCGAGGCTGGATTTGTACACTGATTGAAGTGGCACAATTGGGAAAAAGAAAAAATATATATACATGGACTTATTTTCTGACGCTTTGATTGAGAGTACTTTCTTGATTCTACAATTCAGACTCTTTGATCCGGTCTCTTCAATATGGATTTTTGCATTCAGACGTTTGCATAAACGATCTTGTTTGTCTGACTTGTCTATGGCAATTCTCCAATTTTGACTCTTCTTTCCCCGACTATTCTTTTCCAGACTGTTCTTCTTTGACACTTCGGTTCAAACTTCTTGTTAGACTTTGACTCTGATGCTTTTTTTTAATTGTCTTCCCCCATCCGACTCTTTGAATCAGACTCTTTGATGCAAGTCTTCTTTGTTGACTCTTTGATTCAGACCTTTCTTTGCTCACTTATCTTCTACGACACTTTGATACTTATTTTTGCTTTCAGGACTCTTCTTGACTCTTTCTGTCTGACACTTGAATTAGGATTTTTTTTTTTCAGCCAACGAGTTTTCAGACTAATTTCTTATGTAACTCTTCTTCTCTGACTTTTTGATGAAGATGAATCTTTGCAGACTCTTTGACTCTGACCCTTCTTTTCAGATTCCTTATCAATTTGGACTCTTCAATTCTGACTCTTTGATTCTCTTGGTTCCATTATTATTATTATTTCAAATTTTCAGACTTTTCAACTCTTTCATTCAGAATCTTGAATCAGGACTCTTCTTTAGAGACTCCCTTCATAATTAATCTTTTCCTACTCCTCTTCTGACTCTCCTCATCCAGACACTTCATCTCTGACTAATTTTGGACACTTTTGAACCGGACTGTTCTTTCCAGACTATTTTTTCAGGCTCCTTTCCTGATTCAGCTTTTCCACATGTTCTTTTCCGACTCTTCTTATTCAGAATCTTTTCCCAGTTCATCTCTTCTGACTCATCTCTCTAAACTCCAAACATTAAATAAGATATATTAGTGATGTTTTAGACATCAACTGTGGTCTAACTGTGCACTTAAAGCTGCTCTATGTAGGAAATTGAATTTCGACTCGCTACTGCCATGTGTGGCCAAAAAAAGAAATCGCACACTCCCGCCTTCACACGCACACTCGTACAAGCACAGATTTATTTCTGAGGACTCAACACAGTGGCTGCAATGTCATAACCAATTAGCTATGTTTACAGAAGTCAGAAAAGTTTTATACAATTATTGTTTGAGAAACTGTAGGTCTGCAATATACTTGACATGGGACAATTCATTGTAGTGGTATGCCGTAGCTACAAGAGTCTGTCATCACCGAGCAAAAAAAGGCAACATTTAGCCTGAATGGAATGTCTTTTCTTCATAACATCATACTTTTCAATTTCATCCATTTTTGGCTTTTCTGTCACGCTAAATGTCGCCGTCCACTTCACTTTCATCCTCGGTTACGACTGAAAAGTGGGCAAGCTTGAGGCAACTGCTATTTGAAAACAACACAACACATTTCTTTCTAAATGCCACTATCATCACTTCTTACCTTTGGAGTAGAAAGAAAGACATTTGTGCATCACTTTTCAAGCCTAAGTTAGATCTCATCTCTCTCCACCGCTCAAATGTGAAATCAATCTTTACTCTAGTTCTTACCCGGTGTCGGTCACTTTCAAGTTTCAATATTTTTGTGGCACTTGTCATGGTTTTTCTTTTTCTTTTTTAAGCCTTCTGTGGAGTAACTGTGGATGTCTTGGACATGCTAGATGTCGATCTTTTCTGAGCAAATGTAGAATCCATTACAGCAAAATACTCACTCCTGATCGCGACTCTGTGAGATAATCAGCTAGCATGAGAACGTTAGCGTGACGTCACAACCGCAGAAAGAGGGCGGGAAAATTGAACCTAAATCTAGTCTGAAAACTATTGGCCGGAGCAGGCCCAAACTTTGCTTCCGAGATCCACATACAAAAAATTAGAAAGATGCAAGGGCCATTGTTGTTTTTACTGTAAATTATTTATTAAACACGGTAAAATCAATGAAACAATTATACATTGTTGATATAATGTAGTTAATTATTTATTATTTTTAACGGTCATACGTCAAGTTCAGGATTTATTTTGTTTAGGTTTTGGGGTGATCTCAGTTGCCACTATATTGCACAACAGCTGAATCCTAACTCAACATTCTAAACCACAACAAGGACAATCTGTAGTAAACTGACTATACACATTAATGTCAGAACCATTAATGTGATATTTTCACAAATCAGTCCTTGACACTAAGCAGCAAGTGGATGAAACCATTGCTTGTTTCTGAAACTGAATTATCTTGCTCTCCACCGTCGTACAAACAGAAATCCAGTTACGATTTTAGCTGCAAATTTATGTCTTGTCTTTGCATAGCTAGAAAAGTTAAATCCACCCTCTTAAAAAAAATAGCATTGTGGCCATGTCAAAAATTATTTTTAATATATATGCTGCCCAAAAATGTATGGTGGGCTGCAAATGGCCCCCGGGTCGTACTTTGGGAGACCACTGGGCCAGATGCTTGCAGATGCGAGCACCCGTTGTGAATAGTTGCGGTGTTAATCTGCTAATTAGAAGATGTATGAGTCATAATGGTCAAATTTAAAAAGGCTCTTGAGAATGTGTTCTTGGACAAAATCCTACATAGAGCAGCTTTAAAATGTAAAATAAATAAATCTAAATTGGGCATGAAATCAGAAATGGATTGATTATTGGACTTGCACTATAAATCCAGCCTAAAATATCAGATTCATATGCATAATGTATGTGGGATTCAAACCCGTGGCCTTTTTGTCACAGTCCAACTGCTCAACCACTTATGCGCAATCATCCCCATGTGACTCTATTTAACTAGTGTATGAATATTTCTGCACGGTTTTCCATTGTATGCATGACTTATTAATTTCCATAGGCAACTGGACTTACTGTCGCCATGGCAACGCAGTGGCCCCACCCTGTAAGCGGCCTCCGACGCAGGCCGCCACACATCGCCCAGTACCAGGGACCGCACAGGGAGGCTCTCCTTGTGGATCAGCAAACCCGAGTCCACAGCCCTGCAGGAAGGAAAATACAGTATGATTATTACATTTGCTGCTTTATTATTTATAGTTATCATGTCATGCATGTCTGTGCAAATTCAATCCAGGACCAAAAGGTAGCACCTTGTATAAAATATAGAAACATTGAGCCACTAGAAATCGACATTTGAGCTGAGAAATGACAGGAAAATATAAAGCGCAAGTACTAACAGTGTGAATAAAAAATAGGAGGTTGCAAAGAGCAAATGCATAAAACGCAACATGTACGGCCTCATCATAAAACATTTATGTTCGGTTAGCTGAAGACTGTAAAATGTCTTACATTGTCGAGGAAAACCCTGAAAACGGAATCTTGGGTTTGTGCAAAATATTTGCAAAAACAGTCTTCAATGTTTATGGAAAAGCTTTTGTTAGGATTTTGAAGGTTCTTCATGTGTTGTTATTTACAAAAACAAAAAAATCTGAATAGCTCAGTTAAAGATCCAAAAAGTGTTCAATGTGTTTACATTTATGGCTATGTTATATACATTTCTAATATAGCACATTTACACATGATCACACTAGTTACCATAATGTCTAATAGGGGTGTGAATTGCCTAGTACCTGATGATTCGATTCGTATCACGATTCACAGGTCACGATTCGATTCGATACCGATTAATCCCGATACGAATTTATAAGTCGATTGTTGCGATTTTTTTCATTCAAATTTAGAAAATACTAATCAGTAAGCTTGTAGAGTGTAAGATTTATATGAAAATGTATTATTTATTTATCTGAAATTTCAGTCTTATAGAGGTTGTAATCTGTTTCATGTTTGAACAGCATTAAAATAAAATATTAAGGCTTAATGTTCCGTTCATATAACATTCTTCCATGCCCAAGGTGTGAATCCTAACCCGAAGTCAGACGTTTTGTTGAATATTTTTCCATTAAAAATGGAAGTTTCACAACACACAAAAAATAAAAAATAAATAAATAAAAAAGGCAATGATGATAAGACGTTGAATCGGTAAGACTACCGAATGAACAATTCTGAGCTCTTTAAAAAAAAAAAAAAAAAAAAAAAAAAAAAAAAAAAAAAAAAAAAATCGATTTTTTTTATTGAATCGATTCGAGAATCGCGCGATGTAGTATCGCGATATATCGCCGAATCGATTTTTTTTTTTTACACCCCTAATGTCTAATAACTGATGTTATACAACTAACATTTTATTGACTATTCACCTCTCATGTAGCAATCGCCACTGTTATTAAGCAGAAACCTGTCCAAATATGGCCAATTTGATGTTTTTCACAAATCAATACCATCGGTCTGTCCCCATGTCATTTGTTATTTTCACAGATTATTAACCAATTTAAAGTGTTGAAATTGGCTTGAGAACAAATTGATTATCTATCTTGGACAATTGAGTAGTGTTGTAAAAACCCGCCTCTTCCCTCACTCTGCGGGAGCCATGCATCATTTTGTTGCCTCAAGATTGAAAGTCTTGTTTTTTGTTGTTGTTTTTAGACAAAACTGAGTTAATTTAGATGAGATAGACTAAGTCTGTTTTTGTTTTGTTTTTTAAATGTATTGTTGTACTGCTTCAATGCAGAAGGAACAAATCAGCCATGAAGGTGCAGTAAGTGAGAGCAGATTAATTTCCACCAAACATACTGCTTATAGTCAGCTCATCCATTTATCACTCAAGGTCCGAATTTGAATTTGATTTCAATACAACTCTAATTAATCACATTACATGTATATGCTCCTCTAATAAAAAATATATTTGCAGGTGGATTTTTTTTTATGCTGATCTCCAGTTTATCTGAATAAATTGAGATGTAATGTTTGACAAGTTAAAGAATTTTATTTTGAAATGTATCATAAGCACAGCTAAAAGAAAGCTCTGAACATATATTTCATTGAAAGAGCATTTTGGTGCTGAATTTTACAGTATGTCACATTGAGCCTGACCAGAACCAGAGATAGTCTCTGTTGAGGTCTGGTACTCTGCCTATGGAAACTGCACACATCCAATCTATCCCAGAAGAGGAGCAGACATGTTGTTTGTGTCACTTACTGAAAATGAATAGCATTTTTTTTTAATTGCCCTTGGCAACATGATTTGAAGAGGCAATTATTTTGTAAATAGTCTGATGTAGCTGTATATTTATTTGCAGAGAAGAAAAACTCAAGTATTGGTTCAAGTATCTGCTTACTGTTCGTTTTTGTGTTTGTGAGGCCCATGTGGGATGGACAGACACTTTTAATGATACACCAAATAAGTACTAATAATGCAGCATCTTTAACACTTTTTATCATTAACTACACATGTTTTTAGTGCTGACTATTTATGTGTATTTACCATTCTGCGCTGTCAGCGTCACAGTTGCAGTAACGTTTGGGGTCCAAGCAGTCTCCCTGCAGGCCACATGCGCACTGCTGGCTGCCCGGCTGAGCTCCGGCCCAATAATTCTGACGGCCACCTGGAGCGGCGCCGCCGAGCCACCAGCTCAAGGGCGAGCCATCTGGAATTCACCACAAACATGAACATGTCAAACAACGGCTACTTTTCTGACTCTTCTTTTACAACTCGATTCTTTTCTGACTCTTCATTTACAACTCGACTCTTTTCTGACTCTTGTTTTACAACTCGACTCTTTTCTGACTCTTCATTTACAACTCGACTCTTTTCTGACTCTTGTTTTACAACTCGACTCTTTTCTGACTCTTGTTTTACAACTCGACTCTTTTCTGACTCTTGTTTTACAACTCGACTCTTTTCTGACTCTTGTTTTACAACTCGACTCTTTTCTGACTCTTGTTTTACAACTCGACTTCTTTTTTTTTTTTTTACCCCGGCTCTCAAGACGCTTTAGTTCTTTCCTGATTTTTCTTTGTTGACTCTTCTTCTCAAACTTTTTGAGTCGGGCTCTTCTTTTTAGACTTTTTGAAGGTAGGGTGGTTGTTATGTTGCTTTTCTTTCTGATTCATTCTTGAGCCCTTTTCTTCTGACTCCTCTTTGATTTATCCTCTTCAGTTAAAGCTCTTCCTCTTAAGCGACTGTCTGTACATTTCGGGAAACTTTTTCGAGATCCATTTTTGTTTGGTCTTTTCTTTTTCCTTAGGTTTACTTTCAGACTCTACTCTCCTGACTCTACTTTTCTGACTATTCTGACTACTTGGCTCTTCTTTTCTGGACTCTTCTGACTCATCAATTCAGAATTTACTTTCCAGACTCCTGTTTTCTGACTCTTTTCTTTCTTAAGTTTACGTTTTTGACTCTTAGCAATCTAGAACATGCATGTGTACTCGACATTAAAAATTGGCACATCTTGATTTACGTGCCATGGCAAGTCTAGTTTTGTTTGGAAATTTGTCAGATCATATTGTGCCATGCTGGTTGTTCGGGTGGATTGAGGGCATTTTCTTTTACATGTCCCCTCCGGCGCACCTGACACTGTGGTGACTAAATGTAGACCAGACTTTAGACCAGCTCAGAGCAGGTCTAAGTTGTGGCACAGGTGGCATTAATATGATTTTAGTGAATTTGGTCAAGGTGCAGGCAGATCAATTCTGCACTCCATAGATATGTGTGGTGGATTCATCGTATTTCATTCATATATACAGTATGACGAGAGCGTGCATGGAAACCTCTGAATCATTGTAGAAATCAATTCATTGAATGCATTATTATTACTATCACCATCAGCTATGTGCATGGTGGTGGGAATGACTGTTCTTTTGGACTCTTCTTTCTAGTGTTAATTTCGTCAACAAAAACTAAACAAAAATAATTTCGACAACACACATTTTTCACCGGACAAAAACTAGACTAGACTAAAACCCTCATTAATAAACAATAACTGGGCCAAAATCAGTATACATTTTTGTCGACTAATGAAGACGAGATGAAAATGTACTTGACTGAAATCTGGACATTTTACTTCATGAACAAAAACGAGACAAAAATGTTGTGATTTTGTAAAATCATGTCTCTGCTAATCTGTCACTGACACTGTCATGTGATACATACTGACACACCCCCTTTCAAATCTGCAGCTAATGAGTGCAACATGTACAAACATGGGACAGACAGGAAGTGGATTCACTGATAAAGGTTAAAAAAAAAAAAAAGTAAATTATAGTTGTAACGTAACATTAATCCGGCGGCTATAACGTTCCAACAATAATATTAATCCAACGGCTAATTTGCTGGCTAATTTACTAGTTTGTAGCATGGAGCCATTGTTGATATACTGTAATTGTGTGTTGTTATTTTTATTTATTTATTTTTTTAATCAAAAAGATGAGAGAACATTTTCTGTGAAATAATGTTGAGCAGATCAACTATCTGCTGACAAAAAATACACAGGGCTTAAAATGATTGTCCTGACTAAAACGTTGACTAAAACCAGACTAACAAAATTATGCTTTCTTGGACTAAATAATGAATAAAGGCTAAAATGTTAGATTTATAGTCCACTAAAAATGGACTAAATAAAACCAGGATGAGGCTGACTCTGTTAAAAACTAACAAGCGTGACTGAAACTGGACTAAAACTGAGATTAAATTTAAAAATGGCTGACAAAATTGACACTACTTCTTTTCAGATTACTTTACTTTCTTTACTCATCTTTTCAGAATCATCTTTCAGGCCTCTTCCAACTTTTCTTTTCCAGACTGTTCTTTTACTTTGCTGACTCATCTTCATCAATGAAAAAAATATCTTTGCCTGGAGTGTTGAGAAGGCGGGACTTCCTGCAGTGGTAGGCCATTTCCTGTTGGCAGTGGTCTGACTGGCCGATTACAGCCACCAGCTGCTCCTCACTGGCAGAGTAGTGCAGTCGCACAATGTGTTGATGTTCACCACTAGAGGGCCTCACTGGGGTCAGTTCGGTGTAGTTGTGCCCGATCTCCATCCAAATGTTGTCCTCTGGTGGACAAAATGGAAGATAAAATAAAACAACCAGATGGATGTTAATCATACAAACAATGAGCGTGTCACCTGTAATGTTGCAGTAAACCAACTGCGGTTTGATGGGGCCGCTGCCGTCCACGTCAATGTAGAAATATCCCGACGTGTTGCCATTGTGTTTGTACGCCTCGCAGGATTGTTCGTACACCGCTAGCAGAGAAACAAGTAGAAAAGTTTCCAGAAGGCAGCTGAGCGGATTGAGTCAACAAAGTTCAGTTCAACAACCTCCGGAATTTCATTAGCCAGTTTTCTTCCTATTTTATAGCTACATAACAGGAACATTTACAGCATTTAGTGAAACACCCTTGAGGTTATACAAGGAATGTTTCCAGAATTGTCTAGAAAAATACTCTGCTAATTATAAATTAGATTAGATTTTTTTTCCCTGATACATGAAAGGGTGTCAAAATTAATGCGTTAATCTTGAGTTAATTTATAGTTTCTTTCACGCCACTAATATTTTTAAATATTTTTTTCCCGTGATAAATGACCGCCCCTTCCTTGGAAAGTCTGTACTGGGCGAATTCCGGTTGCAATGCAGCAGGCATGTACACATCAGAATTTTGCAGTAATGAATTTAATAATAATGCATACAATTGTGGAGACTAGAGTCAAGTTGTATTTTACAATTTAAAAAATGTGCAGAATTTCACAAGTTACTTCATGTTAAAGATTAGATGGCTTTTAATATGAAAAGAAAAATGCACTGAGCTGTCACCAACGTCTTACAAATGCAATTATGCCATCTGGTGGCAGAAAAATGACCTCAACACAAATCAATATCAAACTTTTTTTTTTTCACAGTACAGTACATCTTTTTAATTTTAACTCAATTTTAAGTGACTAAAAGATGCAGCCATATTTCTTGTGTTTTGTGTTAACAAGAGTATGAAAAGTTAGAAAAATTAAATATCATACATTTAGAACAGATCATGAGTTAACTATTGAAGTCATGAGATTAATTACGATTAAAATTTTAAACGCCTGACACCCCTACATGAAAGACATTTTAGAGTCCATAACGAAACTAACATATTTTCGTTTAAAAAAAAAAAAAAAAAAAATGTGGGGGCTGAGCGGTTTGTCTTCTGGAATATACACTTGATTTTTTTTTCGCAAACTTGAAAAACATTATACAATCTCTAGTGTAGCTAACAAGTATTTTTGTAAATGTTTTCCGTTTTGGGGTCACTTAACTTTTTGGGTCTTTTTTCCCCCCTCCAAAACCATTTAAGACATTTAATAGCTGGTGGTCAATCTATTTTTTTGGCTGTGCAAAGCGACTTCAAAAGAAATACAGCAGCTGATCCAAATGAAATGTTGCAGCGTGCTGACTCCGGCTGAGCTTCTCTTTTATTTATTTATTTTCCGATATTTTTATTTAGGAGACCGAGGCCGCAGTGGCTCACAGCTGTGGCAGGTGGCGCCGCCATAGCCGCTGTCGCTGCAGTTGCAGTGGAAGTGCGTCCAGGATTGAGTGCAGCGCCCGCCGTGCTCGCAGCGACTCGGAGAACACCTGAAAACGCAGAAAAGTAAATAACGCACATTTTGTGTGTGTTTATGGTCAAAGTAAAGTTGGAAAAGTTTCGAAGGCGAGGATGTACAAAAGAAAACATCCATTACTGTACAGCCTACTGAACTTTCCAAAATTCAGATATAATTTTAATCTAATCTATTAAGACCCCCCCCCACACACACACACACACACTTTTTAGTTGTTGTTTTTTTTATATTAATTTAGTCACTGATGAACGATAAAATACGCACAGTATTGAAGTCCCCACCCCCAATTGTAGTTTCTTGTTTTTAGCCCTTTTTTAGCCCATTGAAAAAAAAATGTATATATTTAACTCATTCACTGCCATTGACGGAAAAAGACGTCAAATGATGCATTTTTTTTGCTGGTATGGCAATGAATGTGTTAATAAATAACTTTAAAAAAAAATCAAAGTGGCCCTTGCAGCTTTCAATTTTTCTGTCTGTGGCCCTCAGAGGAGAAAGTTTGGACACCCCTGCTGTACATTATATCAACAATTTAGAATTGCTTCATTGATTTTTACCACGTTTAACTCATTCACTGCCATTGACGGAAAAAGATGTCAAATTATGCATTTTTTTTGCTGGTCTGGCAATGAATGTGTTAAAACAAAAAAACAAAAATGCATTTGTGAATATGTAGCCTTGCTGCTCACCCTTAAAATTAATTTGACTTTTTGATTCATTTGACCCGAATGGTGACGTTTAGTTCCTGATCTGCTACAGTTACTGGAGAGTTGTTGGGCGCAATAATAAGCTCCCGTGGAGTATGACTACCGCGCTGACCCTCTGTTGAAAAACGACATTTTCCACCTGACTTGCGTTCAATTCAATCAGCGCGATCACCAAGCGTATGGCTGCAATGCGCTAACCGCTAACAACACCGCGGATGCAAAATGAAGGAGTCGTGACCTAGGCAAGGACGCCAGCTCGCTTCGTTAAGCGTTGGCTCGTTTTATTCCCAACACGTTTATAGCCTCGTGTTTTTTTTTACGCCCTACAGGCTTGATAATTGTTGTGAACGTCACGTTAATTGAGCGACGATTCGGCAGCCAGACCAAACTAAACGATTAGTTCTGCTTCGGCAGCATCACTCCGTGTGACGTTAGCGCTCTGATTGAGAGGCTGAGGCTGGATTAAAGTCACGTGATTCAAGTGATACACGTGATTTTTTTTTTTTTTATTACTCCATGAGTCTATTGTGATGTTGCCAAATGACTTATACAAACCTATGAGGAAATGTAACTTTAAACATTACATATACATTAAGCATGTACTGTAAATATTAAGAGAGCTGCGTAGACATTCAAAACGTAAACATGCTACATTAGAGGTGGATAGAAAATGAAATAAAATGTAATCATGTAGAATGCAGTTTTATAGAGAGCATTAAATACATATTGGGTTTGTATGAACCTTCATTGTTATGTAAATTAATACACAAGAGCTGTAAAAGGGGACTGTCTATAATCTTAAAGGCTTATAGAATATTTGTTATGATTTAAATATACAGTAAATTGAGGTTGTGTATAACATTTAATATGCTGTACAGTACTGTACATCTGGTACATCAGAATTGTAAGAAACATTGCTACATTATTATGTTATTTGTTTAGATATTAAAAATGTGAATACAGTAAATGTGAGTTGTATCAGACATTACATATACAGTAATGTACAATAAAATATGCTACTTTAGAACTGTACAGAACATTAAATATGTCATTTGTATAGCTATTAAACATAATGCAAATACAGTAGATTAGAATTGTATTGAACATTAAATATTATCTAAATATGTTATGTCAGAGTTGTAAAGAACACTAAACATGATGTAAGGCTACATAAGGGGTGAAGAGAACATTGAAGGTTTAAAATCATTAAACTATTATAGAACATTAAATTTGATGTTGCTTAGCCAGCAATCTAATTCCTTAGCATAGCATGGACTGAATTCCATGTTCGAAACCGACCTGTCCGTGATGCCGCACATGTCGATCAGGAGGTCGCTGTAGTTTCCCAGCATCCTCTGCTGCACCAGGATTAGGTCCACATGTTGTTGGTCGAGGGTCAGCTGGCGAAGGCAACCTTGGAAGGAGGCAAAAGGGTTCGTGCAGTCCTCCCGCCTCTCGTCCTCCGCAGGACAACCTTAAACAACAATTTCAAGTGTAACTGCGTAGAAGTACGATAACGTCGTATATTTGCCTACCTCCGAAGAAGAGCTCCCTCTCGATGGCGACGGTAAAGGAAGGACTGGAGTGAGCCATGTCGTCTTTGTCCACGCTGATGCTCAGGTGCCCTCGTCTAGACTTCAGATCCACCGAATGCCACTGACCATCATCCAGACCGGATGCTAACGACCAGACCACACAGACTCACAATTAAGTAATGCATGGATTTTGATTTTGATTTTTTTTACATATCCGTTAAAAAGCTCCAAACCTAACAACCCTAACATAGACCTTATCCCCAATTGAACCTTAACCTAATCTGTTCCTAAACCTATGACAGGGGCTTCAATCTAGGTGTGAAAATGGGAAGACTTTTCAGGTGCCCGAAGCATGTTGGGGGCCACTGTGAAGACTCCTCCCCGATCAACACGTTAGTTACATTTTTTTCGATAGGATAAATATCCCGTCGACCAAGGTGTTATGGAGCCTTCCTGGACTAGTTTCTAAAATATTGTCATTCTCCAGAGCACATGTGTCGAGATCCGGTCCTCGAGGGCCGGAGCACTGCATGTTTTCTAGGCTTCTCTACTCCAACGCACCTGATTCAAGGATCAGAATAATTATCAGGCTCCTGCAGAGCTTGCTAATGAGCTTAAATATGAATCAGCTGTGTTGAAAAGGGGAGGCCTCGAAAACCTGTAGGGCTGCGGCCCTCGAGGGATTCAGTTTGACACCACTGCTTAGAGCATTGGTGTCAAACATACGGCCTGGGGGCGGGGCTGGACTGGCCATCCGGCATACAGGGCAGATGCCCAGTGGGCCGGTGTCTTTTGGGGCCGATGTGGTGCTATTCAATTATTATTTTCTTCCATTTTACTCCGAGAGATCTGCCCACAAAGGAGCAGACCATTAATCAATTTACAATATAGAGAGCAAACTGAACCAAAAAATATCAGTGGTAGAGCTATGTGGTTGCCAAGGGTGGTCAGGAATCAAAATGCCAGGGCCGATTATTTGTGCAATTCCAGACCTGCCTGTGCGCCAGAAATTAAAAATTTGTATGTTTTCATTTTTTTATTTTTTACTTTATAAAATTATCTCGCGGGACGGATTAAACCCCTTTGCGGGCCTGATCCGGCCTGCGGGCCGTATGTTTGACACCCCTGGCTTATATCATAGACATACTGGTCAGGCCCACTTAAGATCAAATTAGGTGAAAGTGGAAATGAGTTACATACTTTTCATTTTACTTCATGCTCTGTACTGACCTGCCTTGAGCTCCAGCAGCACCCTGTCAGCCTTCTGTACCCGCAGCCGGAGCCGGGCGTCGCTCAGGTACACCCAGACAACGCCGCCCTGCCGGGGGAGCTGAAAGGTGAACAGGAGACCCTCTTGGTTCCACGTCCTGAAATGGAGCCCCACGGACACTCCCCCTACGGGCACGGTAGTCGCTGGCAACTGGAGAAAGCCTCGGGGCCCGGGGAAGGTGGCGGCCACGACCAGTTTCTGGTGGGAGCACGCGAAGGTGACATTGCCCTGGCAGACATAAAAACATAAAAAAAAAAAAAAAAAAAGCAAAAACATGAATATTAATCAAGTGCACGGTGGGGGCGTGTCCGTGTGACTTCGGGTCACCGTGATCCTCATCAGCAAGTCTCCTTAAACGCGACATTAGCAAGATTAACATAACCATGAGCAGCCAATAGCATTAGAAAGCAAAGTCAAATGAAAGACAGATTGTTTATGGTGGGATTCAATGTGACCTCATGCCAATACTGACCAGATTTACATTTTTGTTGCTTTTTGTTGTCAATTTTCATGTTCAGTCCCTCAACCAAATGACTAACATTGTTGTCTTCTTGCTTTTTGTTGTCTCTCCTCTCTCTGTCCCCTCTCAGTCCAGGTGTTGTTATTGATTTATTTGTGTTCTTTCTCTCTGTATGTCCCCTCTCAAAACGAAGCACCAGCAAATGTTATTGCTATCGTTGTCTTTCGTTATTGTTTTTTGTTGACTCCCATTCCAGGAGTTAAGTTATTGCTGTTGTTTTCTTTTGACATTGTATTTTTATTTTTTATTTTTATTTTTTTATTTTATTTTTTTTATTGTCTCTTCAATCTGCCTACAGTCACACAGATGACATGGAAAGAATGTTTGTGGGGCAGTTCGAGTGCAATCAGGTTCATGAGGGGCATGGAAAGTCACCTTAGAGGGGAAAAAAGAAAAAAAATAACATGCCGCTGCAGTCACCACGCCACACGCACGCGCACATGCACGCACACACACACAAACAGATTGTCTCCGTCCTTTAGAGAAATCATCACTTGAAGAGCCTCCATTGGAGCGTTAACCAAGCAAGCGAATAGCTCCACTTTCTTCCTCCAGTATTCATCATTTTTGTGAGAACTTCTTTAATAGAAATGCTCCCCAGTGAGTATGAATTTTGAAAATCAAGGGAGGTCCACATGGCCAATATGGAGGCATTATGCTGAGAGACTACTTTGCCCTTACGCCTCATTTATCATAAAAAGCCAATAGGGGACAAACATAACCTATATATCAATGCAGTCAGACGGCAAGATGCCATTTATTGAACAGCACTGAGATGACAAAAAATATATATATATTTGAAATGCAAACATTTAATGACCCATTGAATGCTCTTACGTCTGTAAGACTTATGGATGATGTTTTCATTGCATTGTTAAGCAGATCAAATAAATTAGCATCATAGCTAACGAGCTACAAAGTCGAGATGTTTAATTTAATGCTTGGCATCTTGTGAACGATCTTAAAGTAATGGCTTTTAACCATTTTAAAAATGTATTTCATAGCTAGAAAAACACTGAAAACATCCATTCATCCATCCATTTTCTTAACCGTTGCGGGGGTGCTGGAGCCTATCCCAGCTAGCTTCAGGCAGTAGGTGGGGGACACCCTGGACTGGTTGCCAGCCAATCGCAGGGCACACAGAGACGAACAACCATCCACACGCACAAACACACCTAGGGACAATTCGGGGCGCCCAATTAACCTGCCATGCATGTCTTTGGAATGTGGGAGGAGACCGGAGTACCCGGAGAAGACCCACGCGGGCACAGGGAGAACATGCAAACTCTACCGAGGAAGGCTGGAGCCTGGACTCGAACCCGAGTCCTCAGTACTGGGAGGCAGAGGTGCTCACCACTCATTCACCATGCCGCCCACACTGAAAACATTCTTAATGTAAAAGTTTTGTATATATACTAGCTTACATTCATAGCTAAATATTCAAATTCTAGCGATGTACTTAGCCAAACTAGCCAAATTTTATTGCTCACTAGCTGTAGTATTTTAATTCATTTTATACTTGGCATCTGGTGAACTCTTAATTTTATTGTTTGTAATCAGTTTTAAAAATGCATTTTTCATACTCATATAGGCCTACTTAAACTTGCTTAGTATCATAGCTAAGTAGCTATACACTAATTTTATTGCTCACTGGTTGTAAAGTGTTTCATTTGATACTTGGGTACTAGTAGCTATAACTAGGGGTGTTCCATATCATATCGCCTACGATATTACCAGTGTATTTTTTTGGGTGATGAAAATTTGAAATATCGCGAAATTGACGTGATGCGTAACATTATACGTCTTCGTGTCAATTTGGATGTACACGCGTCGTTCACTGCTGCATAGTAAACAATGTCGGAGCGTGTGAGGCTGCAAGAGCTGCAGCCAGTTCTGTCGCGTCTACGGCAAAGTGGGAGTGAGCTTCGTCGTGTGGAGGCTGTTTTGCTACAAGAGCTCAGATATAATGCTTAAAAAAAATACAAAATCGTTTGCAAATTGTGCAGGAAACTGTTGCCGTAAAGTTACGAGTATGCGGAGGCTAAAGACGCGAGGAGGACATAGAAGCAGTTCGTGTTGTTGTGTTCTTGGGGGGTGAAAAGTGCCCCACTAAAACCCCCATCTACACAGCAAAGGCTAACAACAAAAGTAAAACAATGTAGCTTGGATTATTAGACTTTCTACATTTAAGGAAATCTGTCATTTATTCAAATGTTGCTGGCTAAATGTGAAGCCAATTAGCGCAAATGTGAAGGACATCACTAGCCGTCCGTCTGACGTTTGACCTTATTAAGAAAGCCGTCACTGACTGACCGTCACGGAAGCTCGCCGGTCGCCCCGTCTGGCCATTGCGATCAGGTTATGCTGGTTGTACATCAAGTTCTCGAGGCAGCCTTGGAATCTTTCGTCAGGAATGTCGGGAAATCCCCCCACGCTCAGCTGGAAGACACCAGGATGGAAAACGTGAAGCACAATGTAGACAGGACAAAAAATGCAGATGGTGGGGACGAGTTTTCGGAAGACCTGATGGACGCGCCAATGGTGGAAATGTGGCGGTAGGTCCACGGTCTCTGTGTG
Source organism: Festucalex cinctus (assembly GCF_051991245.1). NCBI lineage: Eukaryota > Metazoa > Chordata > Actinopteri > Syngnathiformes > Syngnathidae > Festucalex > Festucalex cinctus. The sequence continues at coordinate 25,006,529 of NC_135411.1, read as the reverse complement.
TTGATCCACGGTGAGGTTGCACCGGCCAGCGTGACATTCCATGGCCACCAAGTGCCACTGTTGATCATCCAACAGGCTGCCTAACGAGGCCAGATGACGACGACTGGGACTTGAAGTCCACCCTAGGGGGAAAAACAAAACAAAACAAAAAACATATGGTGTCAAGTAGGGATGTAATGATAATGGCGATAATATATCGTGATATTAAAATTACCACAATATTGTCGTCGTCATTTCACAATATCAAACGCAAGCACATTTGTTAAAAGGCAAGGTTGTATTCCACTTGTGCAATTCTAGCACCCTCTGGTGGTTAATTTAATAGTGCAGTTTAATTTTTGTTAGGAATGTTTTAGCCACTGTGGCAGTTATTTCTTTAAATCAGTCATACTAGTAAATATTAAGGGTGTCACGATTTCGATTTTTTATCGAAATCGATCGAAATTACGTCACGATTTCGAGCATCGAAATAGGTCGCTTGCACATCGTAATGCATCATGGGAGTTTTTCCTTCGGGCGCCATATTGGGTGTCCACCGGTTCACAAGGTACACTCGCGAGTTACACGGTAGAGCTTATCAACCTGATGTAATTTTCGCAGTATTTTCACGATTTACCGGAAGATCAAAAACAACGATACAGGCAGAAGGTGTCTCTGTGTGGCGGGATTGATCCTAATTACGTCCTGACCAAGGGTGATTTTTTTTTTTTGACGGAGAAAGCTTGCTGGCCAAATGTGACTTCTCTGGACATTTTTCACTACCTCGTGTTGACAACATGCTCCATAACACGCCAACAAATCCCTGGAGGCTTACAATTATTTTGTAAGCGGGTGGATACAGAGTGTAAACTTTAACATCGCATCAGAAGAAACTGTTGCTGTTGCACGTAAGTAAACCACATGGTGTTGGTAATTCTGCACACAAAAATGTTGATTTGTTCTCAGGCTTCCTGTTATCATTGTGTTTACATGCACAGCTGGCTTTACCTGATGTGGTTTTTCTAACAATTTTATAACAGGCAAATATGGCAGAGCGTATAAGAATAAAAAGTAACTATGCACAGCCTCCCCGTGGCTTAATTAAATTTAATGCTACCCTTTCACTAGTTACATGTTACTTAATCAACTTATTCTAAATGGTTAAGGTTAACCACTCTCAGAGGACGTATTTTTAGTTTCAGTTTCCAGTACAATAAAACGTGTTCATGGTAACTACTGAGCATACTGACAGCTTTTCTTATGATCTCACGGTTAAGGAGGCTGTCACAACACCCAATTTCTGTCTGGTGCCAGATGGCAACAATTCCCATCACTTGTCACGACAACACCAATATTATTACCAGGTATGTATGGCTTTACTTTTTGTAGTTTCTTATTTAATTCTATGTTTCATATTTTCATTACAATGTTTGTAATATTTTCAGATTCAGGCACAGATGAGTTTAACTGGACGGACTTCTGCGACTTTGTGGTGTGGACAAAGTGTGATTGAGCGAGTCCACCAAGATCGCTCGTTTTGGCCAGCTGGAAAAGCCAGAGTTTTTTTTTTCCCCCAAAGTCCCCTCCTTACCTGAACTGCTCGGGAGAGCATTTACTAGATCAGCAGTGGACTTCCAGTGTTCCTGCTCAGCCGCTGTCACCTACCACTTGCTCATGTACTTCAAAGATGCGGAATAAAGTAGTTTTTTGTGCTGCAGCAGATTGTAAAATCAAATGATATCACTTGAAGTGTGCCAATCTAGACTGCCAAAAGGACAGTGGTTTTGTGACAAGTGTGAAACAAGGATTATTGGGAAAACTGAAACACAGTACTGGTACTTGTCTTTCATTAAACAAATTTAAAAGAGAGCAACTTTTTCCTCTGTACATAGCATAATGAAAGTCATTGCGTACCCCATCAACATTACATCATACCGTCATCTCAGGATGGTAGGCACCTGTGCTAAAATAAACTACATTAATTAACAGTTCAATTTTTAACCCTGAAATTACTACATCTAATCATTATTCACTTCATTTTTTGTGCTTTTAGAAATAATAGAGATTTATGCCATTACTTTAAGAGGGACCATATTGCACATTGAGTCAAATCCTGTCATTTGTATTATGTATAGCTTTGTAAACAAACCCAACAATAGAATTTGTATAAACGCTGCCTTTATTAGCGCCAAACAAACAGTCGCATGTTGTCCTCCTCCAATGCTTTGATGCTCGCCTTCGTTTCCATCATGTCATTGGCAATCAAGTCGGTGTGGCATGAGATCCCTAAAGAAAAAAATAAAGAAAAAAATCACAAAAAAATACGGTACCAGTAATAGGTTTAATATAGTAAAGTAGTATAGTTTTTTTGTCAGTGTAAAAGAAATGTACACATTTTGTTGCATTTTTTTCATGTATGAACATTGCTACAGGCAAATACTTATTTCTATAAACACTTCCAAATGTCTCTAAAATATAAGGTGCGTGTACACACACAAACAAACACATACATTCACTCATGCATACAATATATCATGTAATGAATTCTGAGTGGCATACCAGAGTCAATGATGTCAGCAGTACTTGAGGGTACAGGTTACTGGAGCCATCTGGCTGCATAACTGCAACAATCTCTGCCACTTCGAGTCGTCTTTTCTTTGCTTGTCTCTCCTGTGCACGTTCATATCTTGGCACCGACTGGGCTGAGACATAGATGTTGTAACTTGGGACCCAACTTTAATGTTGGAGCCCAGTCGGGATGATTGGACAGAAAAACGGGCGCAGGGCGACCTGTTAAAATAAACAAATATATAAACAAATAAAATATGGAAAGACTGGTTATTTTACCGCAGTAGGGTGGCCGTGAATAAGTTCTTTAGCATGATGTGTAGGCTACCGGGGCTCTGTTTTCTTGCATCAGCCCCTTCTGTCTCTTTTTTTTCCAAGTTTACATTTTGCCACCAAAAAACATGTTATCGGCATTAAAAGCCCAAGACTAATCAATCCAATTTCAGCAGTAAACACTTTGCACTGGCACTACTTGGGTGAAAATGTTCGATGTTAGCTTTCGGCTAACGTCCGCTAGCCAGCTTGTACTACCGAACTTGCTTGCTCATGAATCCAAAACATAAGCAACTTGCCCATATATGGGCGGTCGAAACGTTATTAATCCTCATGCATTAAATAAAGGTAAACAAGCTTACCGCTCACAAAGTGATCGCTGCACACACGAGCCCAAAGTAACGACTTCCCTCCGGAGTCCGCACTCCTCTGTCTCCAGGCCCTGGTTCCTAATTATTTTCGGAATTCGGAAAAAAGACCGACCATTTTCCCCCTTGGCTTTGTTCGAACAGCCAACGATACAGCAACAATGTACCATTTTAAACGCAGAAAACAAACGTGATAGATACGTGTTAGACCGAATCGCTACGTAAATGGAGGCCACCCAGCATGGCGACTACGAGAAATCCGAGGCGGAAGTGACGACATGTGCAAGCGACCTATAGAAGAGAGGACACACGATTCGATGCCCCCCCCCCCGCGCCCGCCGCCACCGCCGCCACCGCCACCTCCCAGGAAAGCAAATGAGACGCAGCCATTCAGCTACTAGCTAACGGCACTTGTTAGCTGACTTCTCCTGCAGTCATGATGGCAAGCGCGGACAGACACAGCAATGGTGCTTCAAGCCGCTCCCGCTTCTCTCGTCACCAGTTTGGAAACATTTTGCGTTCCCGGTGAGTTATGTCGACAACGTTCACGTTGTCGATAAAAAGACCACAGTTGCAAGATATGCTATGTGCGCGTACTGTACTCGGCCACGGTGTTACGCCCGGCTCGTCAAGGGGAAGGGAAGTAACACAATAACAGAAAATATAGAGTAGATAAACACGGGTCGACTTTAACATCTGAGTAGTTTTAATTGAAATTTCAGGCAGGGGTTTGACAAGGGAGTGAAAGTGGAAGGTGAACAAATAATAACCGCATTTGACAGAACTGACAGAACGGAGGAGAAACAATAACTAATAGGGGTATAATACACGGATACACAATAGCGTCGCGCTGGCACAGTCGTCCAATCGGAGTGTCGCGCTGGCACAGTCGTCCAATCGGAGTGTCGCGCTGGCACAGTCCTCCAATCAGAGTGTCGCGCTGGCGCATTCAAACTGAATGGCCCGAGCCGCCAGCCGTAACAACGGGAAACACGACAAACATGACGGGACATTTACGCAGGCATCACAAAGATTTAGATTTATCAAATTCAACTAGAAGTGGGAAAACAACGGTCCAACCAACTATTTCATCCTCATTTACAGTGAAACTTCCACACACTTCAGCTCGCGCGAAACGCCAGATCCATAGGTCTATTTATAGCAGCAGACCTGCAGCCTTGGAAAACGCTGGATTCAAACATTTAATTAGTGTACTTGAACCACGCTACAGTATGCCCAGCAACTGTAAATGTTGGGATATAGTTTGTTCAGGCTGTATTTGTTCCATGACTTTGGATACAATATATTTTTTGTTGTTGTTGCACATTGCACATTATTTTAAGAGGAACGCACAGCACACTGTTGTAACCAAAAACAGTCAATAGATGGCAGGCACCCACTGTGACTTTTTGTTTTTGTTTTTTTATTTTTTATTTTACACTTCAGTAAGAACAAGACGGTTAACTTTATATTGTAAATAAATTCTTTGAATTTGATCATTCCTGCCTAATGTCAATTATCATATATTACATAAATTTACACAAAAATAATATGGAAATTGCATCACCTATGTGATGGTTCTGTTGTCTCTCTAGCAGTTCCAGAGTGTGGCAGGAGGCGGCGCCAACCTCGCAGGCAGAGGCCTGCTCCCACACCTGAGGCTCATCAGCCTGATGAGCCAACAACCTATTTAACCAGCCCCTCCTTTGGTTCTGTGCCGGAACATTCCCTTGCTATACCTGCTACGTTTGCTTGTCTCCTCCTGCCACACCCGTGTTGTGTTCTAGTCCCTGGTCTCCGGCTTGTAGTGGTTTTTGTTTCTCGTTCTACCGGTCTATTAAGACGGCTCTTTATGTTGCTACTTTGGTCCCTAGTGTTTTATGTTGCTACTTTGCGCTTTAGTGTTTCTTCATCCCTGAACAAGGTGATTTTTGGTTGCTACTTTGTTTTCTAGAACTTTTTCCCTGAGCAAGGTGATTTTCTGTTGATACTTTTGTGAACAATAAACTGTGGACTTTGTCTCTCACTCTGCATCCTGGGTCCTGGCCTTGCTTTGCCTCACGGCACATAACAGAATGTTCCGGCCATAATGGACCCAGCAGAGTCAGAGCGCTTAAGGAGTGCGCTTTCGGCACAAGGAGCACTTGTTGGACAACACCAATCAACCCTGCAACAAGTGATGGACCATCTACAGCAACTCACCACCAGTGTGGACCAGCTGAACAAGCAGATGGCAGCCATGAGTCACCAACTGCCGTCGTCCAGCTCCTCTGGTTGCTCGCCCTCTCAATCGGCGGCAACCCCTCCAGCCTCCCAGCCGTCTTCTTCCAGAGAGCCATTTATTCCGATTCCTGCTAGGTATTCTGGAGACTTAGGCACATGTGCTCAGTTTTTGCTACAATGTAGATTAGTGTTTAACCAGCAACCCAGTACTTATGCTACTGCCCAGTCAAAAATCGCTTTCATTATGAGTCTGTTATCAGGACAAGCGGCCGCTTGGGCCTTGGCAATCACAGAACAAGGATCGGCAGTGCTAAATGATTATGAACAGTTTACCGGAGAAATGAAACGCATTTTTGATCACCCGGTGCGAGGCAAGGAAGCAGTTGGCCAGTTGCTGGATCTGCGTCAAGGTAGCCACTCGGTCTCTCAATATGCATTAACTTTCCAGGTTCTGGCAGCCAGTAGCGGATGGGGGGACTCTGAGCTACAAACAATTTTTCAAAAGGGGCTCGCTGGGGAGATAAAGGATGAGTTGGCTTTAAGGGATGAATGTAACTCACTAAATGACCTTATTACATTAGCAACACGGATGGACAATCGGCTCAGGGAGAGACGGCGGGAGAGGAAGATGGACATGGCTCGTCGCTCGTCAACTTTCTCACCGTCCAGCTCAACCGTCATGGGGAACTCCACCGCCTCATCTCCGAGCACCGCTCCTGAACTGCATTCCAGCACGACACCTCGCGACGAGCCCATGGAGTTGGGCAGGGCTCGACTCACCCCTGTCGAACGACAGCGACGCATGAGGAGCCGACTGTGCCTGTACTGCGGACAGGGTGGCCACTTCTTGGCAAGCTGCCCCGAGTTGCCAAAAGCCGGGGCTCACCAGTAGGAAGGGAGGCACTGGTGAGCCGAATATCTTCCCCCTCGTCCTCCCAAATACAGGTACCAGGTATGATTCACACGACACTTTGCTCGTTACCTGTCCAGGTGCTGATAGACTCCGGAGCCGATGACAACTTCATAGACATTGACTATGTTAAAAACAACAATCTTTCCCTGACTCCACTGACCTCCCCCAAGAAAGTTCTTGCAGTCGACGGGAGGCTTCTAGAAAGGGTTACACACAGAACCACACCCATTAAACTGACACTCTCTAGTAACCATCATGAAGTAATTGAGTTCTATGTGATTTCCTCCCCCCTCAACACCGCAATTCTAGGGATTCCCTGGTTGAAGCTGCATAACCCCCACATAGACTGGTCCACAGGCACAATTCGGAACTGGAGCAACTATTGCCATGCCCACTGTCTAAAGTCAGCCCTACCTGCCAGGGGTCCTAACTCTCCCCACTACTCAAAAGATATTGACCTAAGTAACGTCCCCAGTGAATACCACGATTTAAAGGCAGTTTTCAGAAAGGACTTGGCGTGCTCCCTTCCCCCACATAGACCCTATGACTGTGTTATAGAACTGCTCCCTGGGGCTCCACTCCCAACACACAGACTATACAACTTAACCAAACCCGAACGGGAAGCAATGGAAAAATACATCACCGACTCATTAGCTGCAGGACTTATAAGACCGTCTTCATCTCCATTAGGCGCAGGGTTTTTCTTTGTGGAAAAGAAGGATAAAACTCTGCGTCCTTGCATTGACTACACTGGCTTAAACACCATCACAGTTAAAAACAAGTACCCTCTGCCGCTCCTGGACGCTGCATTCAGCCCTCTCCACAATGCAATGGTGTTCACCAAATTGGACCTCCGAAACGCCTACCACCTGGTAAGGATACGCGACGGCGACGAGTGGAAAACTGCCTTCAATACCCATTTGGGACATTTTGAGTATTTGGTCATGCCCTTTGGGCTCACAAACGCTCCAGCAACATTCCAGTCATTTGTGAATGATGTACTCAGAGACCTGCTCGATAAGAATGTTTTTGCATATCTAGACGATATTCTCATCTTTTCTCGATCACATGAAGAGCATGTGGGGCACGTAAGAGATGTCCTGCGGAGGTTACTAGAAAACAAACTGTATGTTAAAGTTGAGAAATGTGAATTTCATGTTTCCACTGTTAATTTCCTGGGCTATGTGATAGAAAAGGGGCGGCTCAGGGCCGATCCCTCTAAAATCGAAGCGGTTAAAAATTGGCCTCTGCCTACCAATCGGAAGCAGCTGCAACGTTTCCTTGGGTTCGCTAACTTCTATAGGAGATTTATCCGAAACTATAGTAGTATAGCTGCTCCTCTCACGTGTTTGACCTCAAACAAGCTTCGCTTCGTGTGGTCTGGTGATGCTCAATGTGCTTTTAACCATCTGAAAGAACTCTTTGTTAATGCCCCTGTTCTCGCCCACCCAGATCCCGAGCAGCAGTTTGTGGTAGAGGTGGATGCGTCAGATTCAGGAGTGGGGGCCGTCCTCTCTCAGCGCCTGCCTGCGGACCAAAAACTACACCCCTGTGCTTACTTCTCCCGCCGGCTTTCCCCGGCGGAGCGCAACTATGATGTGGGCAACCGCGAACTCCTGGCAGTGGTCCTAGCCCTCCAAGAATGGCGGCATTGGCTGGAGGGTGCAACTCATCCCTTCATTGTTTGGACGGACCACAAGAACTTGTCCTATCTTCGCACCGCCAAACGACTGAACTCTCGTCAAGCTCGTTGGGCTCTCTTCCTCGGACGCTTCAACTTCACCCTCACCTACCGCCCCGGCTCCCGAAACCTGAAACCTGACGCCCTCTCCCGGCAGTTCGCCTCTGGAGAGGAAGAGAGGGACTCAAGCACGATCCTCTCCCCTGAGTGTGTGGTCGGGGCGATGCGGTGGCGAGTGGAGAAGAAAGTTCAGGAGGCACTTGACAACCAACCAGTTCCAAATGAATGTCCTCCAGGGAAACTGTTCGTGCCACCTGCCGCCAAGACTCCTGTGCTCCTCTGGGGGCATACCTCAAGAATCGCTTGCCACCCTGGGATCCACCGGACACTCTCCCTGATCCAACAGCGCTTCTGGTGGCCAACCATGGCTGCCGATGTTCGGGCTTTTGTTGCGTCATGCTCAGTTTGCGCCCGCAATAAACCTTCTCATCAAGCCCCGGCAGGCCTATTACGCCCCTTGCCCATCCCCTCTCGGCCATGGTCGCATATCGCGGTGGATTTCGTCACGGGACTTCCCCCATCCGAGGGCAATGACACAATCCTTACCATCGTCGACAGATTCTCCAAGTCAGTTCATTATGTCCCCCTCCCAAAACTCCCCACCGCCTTGGAGACTGCTAACCTATTGGTCCAACATGTATTCAGGCTCCACGGAATCCCCACAGACATCGTGTCGGACAGGGGTCCACAATTCACCTCTCAAGTCTGGAAGGCTTTCTGTCGGGCACTAGGGATCTCTCCCAGTCTCTCCTCCGGCTACCACCCCCAAACCAACGGTCAGACGGAGCGTGCAAATCAAGACCTGGAAACAGCTCTGCGCTGCGTAGCCTCACGCCTTCCTGCCTCCTGGTCCGCGCACCTCCCATGGGTGGAATACGCGCATAACACACTGATCAGCACTGCCACAGGCATGTCCCCATTTAAGGTGACCTCGGGCTACCAACCCCCTCTGTTTCCCAGCCAGGAGTCCGAGGTTGCCGTCCCGTCCATCCATGCCCACTTCCGCCGTGCCAGACGAGTCTGGAGGGAGGCTCGAGCAGCGCTGTCCAGGACAGCGGAGCGCAACCGACGCCTGGCTGACCGGAGGAGAACCCCAGCCCCCGACTACCAAGTGGGACAGCGTGTCTGGCTTTCCGCACGTGACCTGCCCCTTCAAGTGGACTCCCGCAAAATGGCTCCACGCTTCATTGGCCCTTTTCCCATTGACAAGATCATCAACCCGAATGCTGTCCGACTCCGGCTCCCGTCATCCCTCAGGATCCACCCCGTTTTCCACGTGTCTCTTCTGAAACCGGTCGTGGATAGCCCCCTCCAGCCACCCGCCCCACCGCCACCTCCTCCCCGGATCGTTGATGGACACCCTGCATACACCGTGAATCGCATCCTTGATGTCCGCAGGCGGGGCAGGGGGTTCCAGTATCTCGTCGACTGGGAGGGGTACGGCCCGGAGGACCGCTCCTGGATCTCACGTGCCCTCATTTTGGACCCGCAACTGCTGCGTGAGTTCTATGCCCGTAACCCTGATAAGCCTGGTCGAACGCCGGGTGGCGTTCGTTAGGGGGGGGGTACTGTGATGGTTCTGTTGTCTCTCTAGCAGTTCCAGAGTGTGGCAGGAGGCGGCGCCAACCTCGCAGGCAGAGGCCTGCTCCCACACCTGAGGCTCATCAGCCTGATGAGCCAACAACCTATTTAACCAGCCCCTCCTTTGGTTCTGTGCCGGAACATTCCCTTGCTATACCTGCTACGTTTGCTTGTCTCCTCCTGCCACACCCGTGTTGTGTTCTAGTCCCTGGTCTCCGGCTTGTAGTGGTTTTTGTTTCTCGTTCTACCGGTCTATTAAGACGGCTCTTTATGTTGCTACTTTGGTCCCTAGTGTTTTATGTTGCTACTTTGCGCTTTAGTGTTTCTTCATCCCTGAACAAGGTGATTTTTGGTTGCTACTTTGTTTTCTAGAACTTTTTCCCTGAGCAAGGTGATTTTCTGTTGATACTTTTGTGAACAATAAACTGTGGACTTTGTCTCTCACTCTGCATCCTGGGTCCTGGCCTTGCTTTGCCTCACGGCACATAACAACCTATATGTAGCCGATCTTTTGAAATAAGATTTACTGTACAATGAATAGAACCAATGATCATAGACTAGCCTTAGCCTACAGAAGCATATGCCTCTGTGTTATAAAGTGGGGGAGCGGAGAAAAAAAAAAAAAAAAAAATCGAATCGTGACCCCAAAATCGAAATTTAAATCGAATCGTGGAGTTGGCGAATCGTGACACCCCTAGTAAATATGTTATAACATCATTATAATATCAAAAACATTACTTTTCATCCGCTTCAGCCGAACACAGCATTGTGAATTATATAGACAATGATACTTTGCGCTGCTAAGCCAATATGAGCACGGCAATAACCTGACATCTTTCTTTGTCACTGCTGTTATTATATATAACAAAAACACAATATTGTCCTTTTTCCCAATATGAGCTTTTTTTTAACAGTATGAGGAGATTTTATAGAGTATCGTTAGCTATTTTTTACATCGCCAACCTCCCCACAATATCGCAATAATTATTGTATCATGAGGGTCATATCGCGATATTTTTCGTATCGTGATGTTTGGATAGCGTTAAATCCCTAGTGTCAAGATGATTTGTCATCAGTACTGGAACAGATTCAAAACAATAATAATAAAAATTCCTGTGTGCCAGTTTTGAAATGGTGCGGTTTTACGATGAGTCTAGTCAACTATTTGTGATCTGTGTGGTTAGAGTGCTAAAACAGACAAAACACAAGAACAACTTTCTGACAAGACATCAAAAAGGTTGCAAGAAAAGTTTTGTGTATTCTGAAGACATTGTTGTCTCCCAGCAGGGGGTTCAAAGCCGGGTTGTCTTATCTCATCTTCATCATCATCATCACAAGAGGAAAAAAAGTTGAGATGCAAAGCCAAATTTTCCGCCGTTCACGCCAAACGTGAGACGTTATAAATCTTAGATGAGCGTTGGCGGCTCCAAATTAGCGGGGCCAAGCTCCCCGCGGTCCAGCTCTGCGGGGAGAACGAAGGAAGGAAAAGTTCCAGGAGAAACCCAACGCACTCGTTAAAAATGCATCCGGTGGTGTCGCGGGAGGGCGAGGAGGAAGATGATGGACAAAAACATCTTCATCCCAAAATGAGGAGGCGGGAGTTTGTCTTCCTGTCAACAACTTATTTACAATCCGGGGAATAAATATCTTATTTAGTCAGTGAAGCGTGATAACAAGATTCGCTTTTGAGTGACACCAACTGCATAAATTGAAAAAACGTATTACAAACAGATGACAATATGAGGCGGCCATAAATTTTCATACAGCTTTTGTATTGGGATGAATTTCATTGTATTATTATTAATTATTATTATTATTATTATTATCATCATCATCATGTCTTAGTATTAGTAATAGGAAAAATAGAAGTAATAATAGTAATACAAAAATACAGTATGTACTACTTTTAATATGATTAAAACTCATTTAAACCTATAACACTAGTACCCGTATTTGTGGTCCCTAGTATTGCATTATATAATAATAATAATAATAATAATAAAAATTTCATTGAATACTTTTCAGAAGGTTCAGACAAGAATAAAACAGATAAAAACAACTCAATAATAATGCAACAACTATTTTTACTACTCATCATACTTCCAGGAAATAAACAACTAAGATACTGTTTTCTATTATTATTATTATTATTATTACTATTATTATTTTTATTAATAGTAGTAGCAGTAGTATAGTATAATAATGACGTTCAATATCATCTTTCTTCAGACCATACAGATACTCAACTCTTGAGTAGTCACCAAATCGATACCAAATACTGATACCACTAGTACATAAAATCCACCCCCCCCAACCCCAAAAATGACAAATCATTTTAAAGAAAGACCTATATATTTCAATATAGTATTTTTCCTTAAAACTGCACGATATTCCTATTTCTATTCCTTTCATTTCTGATTTCTAGTTCCTGATCGTAAAATAACCAAAAGAGGGCGGCCAGTACAGATATTGGCCACCGTCACGAGAACCGATTCCGTAAAATAAGGCCGGTATCATCTGATACCGATACCTGGAATCGATACTTGCCCATCCCTAAAAAATAGCATTTCAGAAGCAGAATGCCTTTTCATTTATTTATTTATTTATTTGCATGTTCTCCCCGTGCCTGCGTGGGTTTTCTCCGGGCACTCCAGTCTCCTCCCACATTCCAAAGACATGCACGGCAGGTTCATTGGGCGCTCTGAATGTGTGATTGTGAGTGTGGATAGTAGGAGGAAGGGGAGGAAGAGTTGTAATAGTACTAGAAGTGTTGGTAGTGCAAGTATAGGGTATTAGCATTAATAATAACGTACAATTTATTTTATTTTTAAGTATTAGTAATATTATTAGTAGTAGCTTTAGTAGTGTAAGTAGAGAAGTATTAGTAGTATGGTGGTGGTGGTAGTCGTAGTACTATTACTAGTAGGATTAGTAGTATTTGGCTATAGAAGCATTGGCAAGCGTTGTAATAGTATAGTAGTTAATTATTAGTCCTAGAAGGATTAATATTAGCAGTGGTATTAGTAAATGTAGTACCAGGAGACGGAGTGTTACTAGAATGTGTAGTAGGAGAAATAGTATTAGTAGTTGTGGTAGTCATATAAGTAGTATTAGTAGGAGTACAATTAGTAGTTGTAATAGCTAGTAGTAGTAGTAGTAATAGCTGTAGTATTAGTACTGGTAGTGATAGATGTAGTGTTGTCATTATTGTGATTGTAGGAGTAGTTGACGTAGTAATAGTTTAGTTGTTGTGATTAGTAGTTGTGTTGCATAATTGGTTCCTGTTCTTAATCATATGTTGAGTACATATTTCCAATTTTGTGTCTTTCTATTGAAATGATTGTAAATATTTTGATTTGTTGCTATAGAGCGAAAGACGAGACACGTGAAGATAGAGTTCATTAGGAAAATCAAAAGAGAAGAAAAACTATCAAGTCAAAAAGGAAGGATGCACCCATGAAAGTCAAAGGAGAAGTTTATCAGCAGAGGAAATGTGAAGTTTCAGCCAAAAGCAGACAAAGAGAAGATTATTGCTTCTGAGTGAATAATGCACATGAGGAGTGAATATGAAATATTCTTCTCAAGTTTCACTTGAGCGCTCCAAGCTAATGACAAAAGTAGGAAATGAAAGTGTGTAAATGTATCTTTTATCATCATCTTATGACTTTCAACAATTACAGCTGAACACACACAGAGGATATTAAAGCTTCGTCCGTTCGTAACTTTCCAAAACTCATACAACCCTACCTTGAAATGTGTAACCTAACACTTCAAAGCCCCGTGAAGGTTTTGGTAGTAAGCATGTTGTTACCTTGTTGGTGTCCCGTGACGGCCATGAGCACTTTTCCCGCCTTGAGCTCCACACTGAGTCCGAGTCCTGAGACTCCTCGAGCGTGAAGCAGCATCCCGCAATTCTTCAGACTCTTGAACTTGAACGACACCTCCTGCTCCTCATCCTCCTTCTCCTGACTCCACGAGTACGCCACCGCGTCGCTCTCTCCGTCCAGCGACATCACGTCGGAGGCTGACGAGCGCAAGGCAGGAAGAAGGCCGTCAATTACGAGTGGAAGTTCTGTCATCATCAAAGAGCACTGACAGCAGTTTGCTCTTATGAAAAACAAGACGCTCTACAACTAAAACTAGGCTTGATACCCTAATTTGAAACCCTAACCCTGACTTGAAACCCTAATCCTTTCTTGAAACCCTACTTTTAAACTCCAGTCATTATTGAAACCCTAATTACAACCCATAAACATGTCTTGAAACCATAGCTCTGTCTAGAAACCCTAATTAAAACCCTAAACCTGCCTTGAAACCTTACTTTGAAAATCTAACCATGGTCTAAAACTTGAATTTCTAACCTGTCTAACCTTTGCTTGAAACACTCGGGATTGAAACGCTCATTTGAAACCCAAATACTCATTTGAAATCCTAATACTGTCTTGAAACCTGTGATTAGCCATGACTTGAAACCTTGATCCTGTTCCAACCCTGCTTTGAAACCTTAGCCCTGTTTTGAAAGCCTAATTTTGAAACCCAAATCCTGTTTTGAAGCCTTACTTTAACCCTCCTGTTGTCCTCAAAAATTCTAAAAATTCTACCACGTTTGACCCTTTGGATCAAATTGACCCCAAGAATATTAGGAAGGTTAATTTAAAATGCTAACTCTTGTTTGAAACGCTAACCTGGCCTGAAACCCTAAATTGTTTGCCTTATGGCTTTCCCTTCAATAAAATATGTCGTTGGTGCTGTATCTTGGTAAGAGAGCGAGGTGAGAATGAAAAGCCCGACTGTGCGTCTGCCACTGCAAAACAGCCAGGAAAATAAAACAAACACTCAAATGAGAGGAGGATGAGGTGCGATGTGATGTTTTTATCTTCCCACATGAAAGCCTGATGGTCCTCTGGCGTCTCTCCTAACGAGCGGAGGCGGACGACTCACTGTAAGGACAGCCGTAGACCTCCAGCCGCAGTCCAATGCGCCCGCCGGGGTTCCAGCCCACGGGAAGCAGACGCAGAAAGCGAGCGATGGCCGACTGCTGCAACTTGTGCTGAACCACGCTGTCTGCGTTGATGTTGCCTGAAAAAGACTGAGGATGATAAAAGACTTTGTTTACACTTTTGTCCACATTTTGTTTCACTTTTTCACTTCATGTGGGTGTCCTAAAACGTTTGTCCAAGCTCCACAGTTCCTTCAATTTGGTGTTCCGATACTTTTGCCCGCATATTCTCCAGTGTACAATTTACTGTTCCACAAAATAACCAATCTCGCTACCCGCAGCATAATACCTCGGCTGCCTTCTTTTTTATCATCATCATCTGGTGCATCTGTCTTGCTGCATTTTTAATCAGGCAGCACGCCGGACGTTTTAATTTAGACTACGGCTGCGCTGCGGTCCGCTCGGGCATGTTAGCGGACAGCTAAATGGTGCATATGTATTCGGCCTGCCAGATCCATTCGGGGTCCTTCGCCTACAGATGACGTTACGCTACAGGATTGGCTGAGACGTTTTACGCTACAGGATTGGCTGAGATGTCGACGATTGTGATTGGTGAGGCAACTTTCCAGTCGTTGGAGGGAAAACATTGACGCTTTTTACGAAGAAATTTATTATTATTTATCTAATGGGACTTATCACAGCCGCACTACTGGATCAAACTGTTCGGCGACCCAAAAGGCAAGGATTCGTAACGCGTCAAAATCATTCATCAATCATCATCAATCAATTACATCTCACCGTGGCTATTCTAATGTATAGGTCGCTTGCACATCGTAATGCATCATGGGAGTTTTTCCTTCGGGCGCCATATTGGGTGTCCGCCGGTTCACAAGGTACACTCGCGAGTTACACGGTAGAGCTTATCAACCTGATGTAATTTTCGCAGTATTTTCACGATTTACCGGAAGATCAAAAACAACGATACAGGCAGAAGGTGTCTCTGTGTGGCGGGATTGATCCTAATTACGTCCTGACCAAGGGTGATTTTTTTTTGACGGAGAAAGCTTGCTGGCCAAATGTGACATCTCTGGACATCTTTCCCTACCTCGTGTTGACAACATGCTCCATAACACGCCAACAAATCCCTGGAGGCTTACAATTATTTTGTAAGCGGGTGGATACAGAGTGTAAACTTTAACATCGCATCAGAAGAAACGGTTGCTGTTGCACGTAAGTAAACCACATGGTGTTGGTAATTCTGCACACAAAAATGTTGATTTGTTCTCAGGCTTCCTGTTATCATTGTGTTTACATGCACAGCTGGGTTTACCTGATGTGTTTTTTCTAACAATTTTATAACAGGCAAATATGGCAGAGCGTATAAGAATAAAAAGTAACTGCACAGCCTCCCCGTGGCTTAATTAAATTTAATGCTACCCTTTCACTAGTTACATGTTACTTAATCAACTTATTCTAAATGGTTAAGGTTAACCACTCTCAGAGGACGTATTTTTAGTTTCAGTTTCCAGTACAATAAAACGTGTTCATGGTAACTACTGAGCATACTGACAGCTTTTCTTATGATCTCACGGTTAAGGAGGCTGTCACAACACCCAATTTCTGTCTGGTGCCAGATGGCAACAATTCCCATCACTTGTCACGACAACTCCAATAGTATTACCAGGTATGTATGGCTTTACTTTTTGTAGTTTCTTATTTAATTCTATGTTTCATATTTTCATTACAATGTTTGTAATATTTTCAGATTCAGGCACAGATGAGTTTAACTGGACGGACTTCTGCGACTTTGTGGCGTGGACAAAGTGTGATTGAGCGAGTCCACCCAGATCGCTCGTTTTGGCCAGTTGGAAAAGCCAGAGTTTTTTTTTCCCAAAATCCCCTCCTTACCTGAACTGCTCGGGAGAGCATTTACTAGATCAGCAGTGGACTTCCAGTGTTCCTGCTCAGCCGCTGTCACCTACCACTTGCTCATGTACTTCAAAGATGCGGAATAAAGTAGTTTTTTGTGCTGCAGCAGATTGTAAAATCAAATGATATCACTTGAAGTGTGCCAATCTAGACTGCCAAAAGGACAGTGGTTTTGTGACAAGTGTGAAACAAGGATTATTGGGAAAACTGTAACACAGTACTGGTACTTGTCTTACATTAAACAAATTTAAAAGAGAGCAACTTTTTCCTCTGTACATAGTATAATGAAAGTCATTGCGTACCCCATCAACATTACATCATACCGTCATCTCAGGATGGTAGGCACCTGTGCTAAAATAAACTACGTTAATTAACAGTTCAATTTTTAACCCTGAAATTACTACATCTAATCATTATTCACTTCATTTTTTGTGCTTTTAGAAATAATAGAGATTTATGCCATTACTTTAAGAGGGACCATATTGCACATTGAGTCAAATCCTGTCATTTGTATTATGTATAGCTTTGTAAACAAACCCAACAATAGAATTTGTATAAACGCTGCCTTTATTAGCGCCAAACAAACAGTCGCATGTTGTCCTCCTCCAATGCTTTGATGCTCGCCTTCGTTTCCATCATGTCATTGGCGATCAAGTCGGTGTGGCATGAGATCCCTAAAGAAAAAAATAAAGAAAAAATCACAAAAAAATACGGTACCAGTAATAGGTTTAATATAGTAAAGTAGTATAGTTTTTTTGTCAGTGTAAAAGAAATGTACACATTTTGTTGCATTTTTTAATGTATGAAAATTGCTACAGGCAAATACTTATTTCTATAAACACTTCCAAATGTCTCTAAAATATAAGGTGCGTGTACACACACAAACAAACACATACATTCACTCATGCATACAATATATCATGTAATGAATGCTGAGTGGCATACCAGAGTCAATGATGTCAGCAGTACTTGAGGGTACAGGTTACTGGAGCCATCTGGCTGCATAACTGCAACAATCTGCCACTTCGAGTCGTCTTTTCTTTGCTTGTCTCTCCTGTGCACGTTCATATCTTGGCACCGACTGGGCTGAGACATAGATGTTGTAACTTGGGACCCAACTTTAATGTTGGAGCCCAGTCGGGATGATTGGACAGAAAAACGGGCGCAGGGCGACCTGTTAAAATAAACAAATATATAAACAAATAAAATATGGAAAGACTGGTTATTTTACCGCAGTAGGGTGGCCGTGAATAAGTTCTTTAGCATGATGTGTAGGCTACCGGGGGTCTGTTTTCTTGCATCAGCCCCTTCTGTCTCTTTTTTTTCCAAGTTTACATTTTGCCACCAAAAAACATGTTATCGGCATTAAAAGCCCAAGACTAATCAATCCAATTTCAGCAGTAAACACTTTGCACTGGCACTACTTGGGTGAAAATGTTCGATGTTAGCTTTCGGCTAACGTCCGCTAGCCAGCTTGTACAACCGAACTTGCTTGCTCATGAATCCAAAACATAAGCAACTTGCCCATATATGGGCGGTCGAAACGTTATTAATCCTCATGCATTAAATAAAGGTAAACAAGCTTACCGCTCACAAAGTGATCGCTGCACACACGAGCCCAAAATAACGACTTCCCTCCGGAGTCCGCACTCCTCTGTCTCCAGGCCCTGGTTCCTAATTATTTTCGGAATTCGGAAAAAAGACCGACCATTTTCCCCCTTGGCTTTGTTCGAACAGCCAACGATGCAGCAACAATGTACCATTTAAACGCAGAAAACAAACGTGATAGATACGTGTTAGACCGAATCGCTACGTAAATGGAGGCCACCCAGCATGGCGACTACGAGAAATCCGAGGCGGAAGTGACGACATGTGCAAGCGACCTATTGATCTCTCGTCTTCCCTTGTCTAGGATTAAAGGTTTGCCGTGAAACCCTTTCAGACTTGTTTGTTGTTGTTGTTTTGTGGAAGAAAAAAAATACTGAACATATAAAGAAAAGTTGTGCATTCATTCATTCATTCATGTGTCATTCATTGATTTGTTAATGCATTTGACATCTTTAAAGAAAAAGTAAAATGTGCTACTGTAGTTGATGAAGTTAACTTATGAGTTTCGACTTTACGGTAGTAGGCCATTACCTTTGATTAATATTTATATCAATAGTCCATGAGACACACATGCACACACATGAAGGTTACAAATAAATTCGTAGTTACCTAATAACCTGAGGCTGAGTACAGAACATATTGGTGAGGAAATGTCACATCTCAGGCAATAATTCCATCATTTTATTATCACCATCATGGTAATTATTTTCTGCAATACGCACGACCCTCCGCAACTCATAGTGCAGTGTCACCTCTGAGGTGACATTGGCAAGAAAATATTAAAGATGTCATTTAAATAACAAAATGTATGGGCTGAGATTGCAAAACGTAAATAAACGTAAGTATAAAAGCATGATACTTTAAGATTGACTAAATAATGAAATAGATTGAAAAAATACATTAGATAAAATAAATATAAAAAATGGAGGTAAAATAGCACATAAATGCAAAAAAGTAAAACTGCGATGGGACGAAATATTGTCAGTTGACGTGCTAATGTGTTCCTATAATCATTACGACTGTTTTTGTGATGTATTGTGATACGTGAACCGCAAAATTCGGACACCAAACCAACGTGAACACATTTGACACTGCTCGCTTGCTGTACTGACGTCATCAGCAAGCGCCGACCAGACGCGAAGGCCCCCGAATGGATCTGGCAGGCCGAACACATATGGTACCGACACCGGGTGGCTCAGAAACGGCAACAAGTTTTCCACGTCAGCAGCAGCAGCAGCAGCAGCAGAAGCTCATACTCCGCTCTGCATGCAATATTAACGAGCAGTCAAAACACTCGTGATAAATGCGATTATCTCGGCAAGATGGACTGATCGAATTGCTGCTGGTTTTATAGCTCAAGGATGACTACGATTTATTACCTCAGGTACATTTTTGCCTCTACATTTTGATCTGGCTAGCCTTGTTGCCTCAGATGGCTAACGTCACGAGCTATATTTTTAATATTTTTTAAGAGCTGGATCTTGGTGGTCTGCACTCCACTGAGTGACATCAAACAAGAAGTTAGGTTTGAGAAGTTGGGTTCCAGAATTTTGCCGGACGTCCGCACTCTATTAAGTGACTTTCTACTTTTATATGCAAGCGTGTTTTATATGCAACTAGACCATTTTCCAATAAACTTTGTGAAGAAGGCAAAGCATTTTGGTGTAAGAAGTTGGGGATCCAAGATTGTTTTTAAACATTTGTCATCTGCAAAATTAGGTTTTGTTTTTAAAACTAATAAATCAATTTTAGATAATCTCGATGATGAAATATGCATTTTGCTATGAGAAGTTGGATATAAAGCATTTAAAAAAAAAAAAAATTGATAACAATTTGGCCTTGGCGGAGGTCGACGTTGCCACAAAAAAAAAAAATAACAATATTAAATTGATTTCAAAGAAACCTCGTGGAGAAGGAGAATTAATTTTGGTGTGAGAAGTAGGGTATCAAACTTTTTATTTTTTACATTTGTAAGCCAATTGGTTTTGGCTATTGAAATTATTTTTAAAAAATTATTAACTGACTTCCAATAAACACAAAGAAGACATAATTTTGATGTAAGACATTGGACTGCAATATATATATATTTCTTCTGCCCTGGCAGAGGTCACACTCGTTTGACATACATGTGTATACCGTTTGTGTGAAATAATTTTGGTGTGAGAAGTTGGGCTCCAGAATTCGTACACATACCCCGATGCTGTCCTCCAACCGGTGCTGCTTCCAGTTGTGACCGGTATCGCTGAACATGAGCAGGTAGGATGTCAGCCAATCAGAGCTACCGTAGCGTCCCTGCGTGGACACCGCCGTGATGGTTGTCCGTTCCCCGAGGTCCACCTCCAACCACTGAGACGAGTCGGATGCCAGTGGAGACCAACCTCCTGCTCCTGAAGACAAAACAAAAAGCATTTCACACCGCCTGTGTGTAAGGTACTGATGGAAAGGAGAGGGGTAGACGTCAACTCATGAGTTTGGAGGTGTAACAGAGGAGGAATGTGTGTAAGGCACCAAGACTTGATTGGGGGCTTGAAGTCAACCCATAAATTTGGAGTGGACCGAAGTTGGCACTTGGCATGCCACCTATGTAAGGTACTGATTGTGGGATGGATGTTTTAAGTAGATGTGTATATTTTCTGGCTAACAATGTAGCATCGGAGTAATATTTGTCTCAGTGTGTAAGGTACCAATGACGGTTGGGGGGGCGGTTACAGTTGATCCATTAATTACGCTGGTTTTACCATAGTATCAGAGGCGGAACACATTTGTGTGTAAGGTACTGATGGGGATGCTCGGGTAAGAACCGACACCCATTAAGAGTAGAATGCTACTTGTGTGTAAGGTACCCTAAAAAAAATGGGTGGTTTGAAGTCAATCCATGAATTTGGAGGTGTACCAGAGGTGGCACACTGCCCGTGTGTAAGGTACCAAATGTGGGATGGGAGTTCTGTGAATTTTCTGGCTTTTGATGTAACATCAAAAGCAGAATGAAGTGGAAGGTATGACGTCAACTAGCAAATTTGCCAGCTTCAGAAAACTTCCACCTGTGTGCAAGGTACCAAGATGGGGGTTGAAGTTGACATGTAAGGAGTCTGATGCAGTATCAGAGGCTGAATTCCACATATGGGTACAAGTGAATTTGGAAGTGTGACAAAGGAGGAACGCCATCTGTGTGCAAGGCATCAAAACAAAAAGGGGCGTGAAGAAATTCTATCAATTTGGAGATGTGGCATGACACCTGTGTGTAAGGTACCGATTGATTAAAGTCCAAAAATGTTCTGGCTTCTGATTTAGCAACTCAGGCAAAACATTGGTTGTATATAAAATACCAATAAGGAATGGAGGGATTGAAGACTACACATGAATTTGCCAGCATTCAAATTCGCCGCCTGCGTGTAAGGGGCTTCGACCAGAGAGTAAAATTTACAGTAACATCTGACTCTCACTGACTACACCCCTTTGTGGTGAAAACAACTGACCCTAACCCTTTTGAAAATGAAAATACACCATTACGCCTCCGATAGGCCAACTTGCCGCGTGAAAGGGGCCCAAAAAGTCACCTTCATGCTTCTTCACAGCTTTCAATTCAGACGGCTGCTGGCGGTGCTTTCAATGCAGCACGTCACATTTCCATTCGTCTTCATAACGTCGACAGACGGCGCAACTCTGCCAAATCCCCAACGAGGGTCCCGCGTGAACGGTGCCACGACGCACCTTTTAATTCTCATTCATCACCTGCGCTTGACAATCTCGTTTGATCACTCGTCCGACCAGACGTTGACGTTTGGATTTCAAAGCGACGGCATCACGGACGGCTCGCGAGATTCTCTTTAAAGCACGTGACCTTTTGTTTTTCTATCGCCAGACTAATTTTTCCACTCACAAACGTCCTCACGGAGAAAAGAAAAGTGATTGTTCTCAGCAGAAGTCGACCACCACTAAATGACCTCCCCCAAGTACAAAATTTGGATTGGCAGCAGCATTATACAAAAAACTAGGAAAGGCGGGATTTTGGTGTGAGAAGTTGGACATTCAGGATTATTTCTGTTAGAATTTGTTGGCGGAGATCTGCTCTCTACTGAGTGACTTTCAAGTCAAGTGTGTAGTGCGGCAGTATGTACAGAGAGCAACAACTATGCACTAAACTGTTTTTGTTGTTGTTGTTGTTGTTGTTGGTGTGAGAAATTGGGTATTTAGAAATTTTAATAATTTGGGGCTTTGAGTTACATTCTTGTTTTCTAGGTTTTTTCCAGTTTTATTACATAAACAACTACTGAACCAATTTCCGAGAAAATGAATTTTGTTGGGATCCCTGAGTTACATTCTATTTTTTGCATGCCCCTACAGAATTACACATATATAAAAACAGCTACTGCACCAATTACTGAAAAATGGAATTAGGTTCTCAGAAGTTGGGTTGCACAATTCAAAAAACAAAACATTTACAAATCTTGGGGCTACAGGTCAGGTTTGCGATCAACTGAGCTTCTAGCTAGAAAATAACTACTAAGGTTGCTGAGAAAAACGGGATGTAATTTTGGAGTGAGAAGTTGGGCTCAGGGAAGTTTGTTTACCTTTGCTAACAGCTTGGCTTTAGCAGAGGTCTGTTACATTCTAGTTTTATGTGTATGTTCTGGCAGGGGCGGAAAAGCAACCACTAAAGTGATTTTTGAAAAAGGAATCTTGGTGTCAGAAATTGGGATCAATGATTCTTTTTTTAAACAAAACAATTTGCAAATATTATGTTTGGCACAGGTCTGGGCTCTACTGAGCGCTGTGCTTTTAGATAACTACTAATGTTCTGGAGGGAAGAAGAAGAAGAAGAAGCTATGGTGTGAGAAGTTGGGATCCATGATTATTTATACAATAGATTTTTGAACATTTTGAGTTTAGCATCAGCACAGGTTTGTGCTCTTCTGCTGAGGTTGTGGAGAGGAAGAAGAAATGTTGGTGTGAAAAGTTGGGATTGTGAACAGTTGAGCCTTGATGGAGGTCTACAAAATAGTGATAGATTAGCACAAACTACTACAGTTGTGGAGAAGATGTCATCTTGGTGTGAGAAGTTGGGAGCCATTTTTTTCTCCATTGCTAACAGATGAGCCTTGGTGGAGGCCTCCACATTACTTTGTGATACATTAGCACAAACTACTACATTTGTGGAGAAAAAGTAATCTTGGTGTGAGAAGTTGGATCCCGATTTTTTCCCCCAAATTTTGAACTCAAATGTCACTTCTTTCCTCTTGTTAACAGAGCTCTTGTTGGTTAATTGAGCTGATTCTGAGCGGACGGAAGAATTATTACGATGCGCAGAGTGACATTGTGTCAGATGCTAAAGGCTCTCTCTATTAATTAAGCCCGGAAAATGTAAACGTTGACATGTGAACTTTGAAGGGGCTAAAAGGTCAAACGCTAATAAGCTGCGGACGACAAGCGGACGCTTTGACCTTTTCCGCAAAACGCAAAGAATAAAGGAAAACGGGGGAAGGAAATGGACGTATACCCTGTGGGACACCTTGGAAAACTTGAATGCTGCCTTTTCATTGCAATCAGGTGGAGGCAGGTGCAGTAATATTAACCCTTTATATTAACCATTTTAGCATTTAGCTCGAACTAAGACTTATTGTTATTAGAGAATGCTTTCAGTAAACGTATTATTTGTACTTTATTCGTATGTTGTATGTTGCTTTTTTTTTGTATCCCCGAGTGTACTATTAAAACAGTATCTCTATTAATAAGCTGATTTATTAATGATATTTTACAGATTTCTTTCATTATATCAAAATATGACTAATTCGTTACCATTATCTTTAATCAGGAATCTAATTTATTTATTAAATTAATTATCACAGATTAATTACTTTTGTGAGTTATCATTTACATTTTTTCTTTAACTGTTTTTATACTGTGTATTTTTTTTATTGAACTGTATTTGTTATGCTGTATTTATTTAAAATATATTTCTTAATTTAGCTAATTCAGCATTTTAATTTCATTTAAAGTGTTTGACTTTGCCATTTAAAGCCCTTTTACACAAGTGTAATATACATACCGCTAGTTCAGTTATATTTAAATATAACTTATTTTTTAATTACTAATACTTTTTAATTATCATAGTTTTTAGTTTAATGTAAGATGTCAGATTATAATTTACTGTCAATGTTTTGATTTAGATTTTATTTACTGTAATTGTGTTTATTGTAATTCACTGCAATTCTACTTATTTTAATTTGATTTAATATAATTGTAATTATCTTTAATTTACTGTGAAAGTAGTTTTTAATCTTAATTTAAAGCAATTTCATGTATGAATTCAGTTGAATGTAAATGTGTTTTTTACTTCATATAATGTAATTTTGCTACCCAAATCGAATTTATATGTATTTATTTTTGATTGAATTTCATGTAATTGTGTATATTCTAAATAATTCAATGTTATTGCTTTTATTGTGATGAATTGTATTCATCAATCATTTATTTTAATGTGATTTATTTAGTACAATTCAATGTCACATCATTTGATTAATTTGAATTTCCTTTCTTTCGTTTAAATGACTTTTTCTATTCCCTATATGAGCCAACATGCTTGTCAGGCTTCTTTGAATTCCAAACAAATCCAAAGTGGACAAACCCTCGTGGAACAGATGGCGGCGGACCTTTTGGCCGTCTGCTGTTTGTCAAGCGTGAATTCCGAGTGTATTAGGCTGTCACTTCGCTCCCGCCGTCAGCTGACACCTGACACCTCTCAATTTGTCTGTCTCGGACTACGAAGCCCTCGTAACAAGGAACAAGGACGCCGGCGCCAATACGATGATGACGACGGAGACAACCAATAAAGACAACCGCCAAACTCAGCGTGCACCTCGCGTGGACGTCCGGCTAACAAGATGCTTAATAATGCAAAGACATTCCAGCTGCCTACCTTTTGGTGACCAGTAGAGTGAACAGAAAACCTGAGTGGCTGTCAGATCTCATTTAGACTCCTAGTCTGACTTAGTCACTAACTTCAACCTGGTTTATACTTCTGCGTTTGCTCTTGCGTCAATTGTACGCGGTAGTTAGATGGCGTAGATAGTTCGATAGCGTACTCAGATTTCTAAGTTTTTTTTCTCCCTCCCGAGATAGTTTCCATGAAGGTAACTGTAGTCACTGACTTAGTCACTGCAACTTTAGCCACTGTGACAGTGACTTCACAGTGAATCAACTGTGACTAAGTCACTGTGACTTAGTCAACTGCGACTTAGCCACTGCAACTTAGTGACTTAAGCCTGGTTCACACATAAAAAGAATCGGGCTGTTTTTGTCCCGAAATTGCCTCTTTCCGACCAAGGACCTCAAACGCCCAACAATCTTTTGTCTTATAAGATTATCTTTATATGTGAGATGTGTTAAGAGTGGATTTTTCCCGATAATTGGGTCCAAGACCAGTCGGGGTCGACAAGCAAAAAAATGAACATGTTCAATATTTACGACAAAAATCTTAACATGGCCTGTGCCACCAACTGTGACGTCAAACGGAATGTAGCCAATCAAGAGGCGCCCTAACTGAAAAAGACGGAAGTGCGCGTATACAAAAACAACAAGCATCTCTGTCAAGTCTGCTTTCATGCCGTCGCCATGACTTTTTTCCACGGTCTTCTTTTTTGGTTGTTTTGGGATTTTTTTTTAGTGAGAAGTAATCCACAAACCACCATCATTATTTCCAGTTTGTCGCATTTGTTATCTTCCACGGTGTGTCTCGCCATTTCCAAGTTGTTTCAGTTGTTTTTTTGTTTTTTTTCCCCCTTCCGGTTTTGATTAGATCACGCACAATCACGCGAGAGGTCTCTCATGGTGGACTGGCATCTTGACCAATGTTGAGATGATAATCTTTATGTTTATGAGGGAGCTGTGATGAGATTATCTGCGCACCTCACAAACAATACGACCAAAGCTGTTAAATGCCCGATTTTTTTAATCTTTATGTGTGGCATCTGACAAAGATAAAAAATCTTTTAAGATTTGAAAAGTCCTTAAAAGTCCTTAAGCTTTAGTCACTGCAACTAAGTCATTGACTTAATCACTGACTAGTCAACTTCAAACGACAAGGCAAGATAACGCTGTACGAGGCGAGACGAGAATCGAGGTCGAGGATCAGTCAAGGCGATGCTTGGGCAACCCAAGACACGCTTAGGGCCGCCCCCTCATTTGAATAACATTTCATCCTGACAGAGTGCCTGCAGCATGAAATAAATAAATGTGAGAGCAGAGCATTTTTATGTATTGATTGATATTTAATTCTATTTATATATTTATTGTTGTATTTATTCCATAATTTAAGCAGTAATTCAATAGTTAGTTAGTTAGTTACAGTAGTTGGTTTGTCTGGTACTGTATGCAATTAGTTACTATTGCTAGTTCTTTAGGAACAGATTTTGTTTGTTA
The DNA here is from genome assembly GCF_051991245.1 of Festucalex cinctus. Lineage (NCBI taxonomy): Eukaryota > Metazoa > Chordata > Actinopteri > Syngnathiformes > Syngnathidae > Festucalex > Festucalex cinctus. Next base: position 24,979,989 of record NC_135411.1, on the reverse strand, counting down.
GTTACTGTCATTATATTGTTAGTTCTTGTATTTTTTTTTATTTTTTAACTTAGTTGCATAGTTACTTTATTTAGCTTCCTATTGCATTTCTTTCAGTAGTTGTTATTGTATTTACTGTATCTAGTTCATTACTGTAATGAGTTACTGTAGTTAAGTTCTATAGTTACTGCAGTTTTTAGTTAGGTTATTTAACTGGTTACTTCGTGAAATACATAGTTGGTTCATTGTAATTAGTTTGTTACCTAGTTACACAGTTACAATCGCTATCGTCTTACTGCAGTTAGCTAAGTAGCTAACTGGAGTTGGTTGCATAGTTTGTTACTTTATTTTGCTTGGCGCTTGTAGTAAGTTAATGCATAGTTACCAACTGCAGTTATATCTGTCATAGTCATACTTTTAGTTAATTATTGTATTCAGTTCAGTCATATAGTCAGTAGCACAGAGTGAGTCCTTTGCTACTTGATTCGCCGTCTCTCAACCGCTGCCACATACTGTAGCAGCTTGTAATTAAACTTTAATTATACTTTTAAATCCAAGTTCTTTGGGAAAAAAAAAAAGTGATTACAGCAGCACAATTATTTTCTTGAAGTCGGTGTAATTGCGTCGGCACGGCGTGGGAGCCTCAGGAAGCGCTCAGACATAAAGGGCGCTATTAACATTTGGCACGCGGCACTGGAGCCGCATTGCTACGTTAGCGATGCGCTAACCGTTAACAGTGGCGAGCAATTACGGCAAGATAATTCAAAAAGAGAGTCGGCGGAAAGGAAAAAGATCTTTTATTCCAGTTGGAAAAGAGATTCTTGTTCAAGATGAGGAAACGCTGCCAAACAAAGACTATGCCTCGTTAAGAATTCTAACTTTACACAGAGGATAAAAATAACACAATAGGCCTAACAGTTTTGATTGGCACTCAGAGATATTCATCCGACTTAACGCTTAATTACTGACCTTCTTTGCACTGCTGTACAACTGCAGGGAGATCGTTAGTTGGTTAGCTACTTTGTTTCTTACTGTTCAGTAGTTAGTGACTATATAGGCACAGTGTTACCAGATTTACTTACTGTAATTAAATAGTTCCTCTCTTACTTAATTCATAACTGTAGGTAATTAGTTTTTTTATTTTATTAACATTTTTCCTTTATTTAAACAGATAAGAAACTCTTTGAGATTAATAATTTCTTTACCAATTACAAGTTAGATAATTACTGTAGTTAGTCAATTTGTTATGCAGTTAGTCAATCCGTCAGTTAAAACTACTAGTTGTCTTGTTGATGTTGATTCATTAGTTAGTTATTAGTTACTCTGTCATGTGCTGGGGTTGGATCCCAAAAGCGCAGACACAAAATAAGATAGAAGAACTCTTTATTCACACAACTTGCCTAAACGAAAAACAACGAGAATGCATCGAGAATCACAAGACGTCAAGCCCCCTTGGGCTGCCGAGATACACAGAGGAACAGTGGTAATAATCCGACAAACACACACACACTTCTCAGACAGCTACTACAGACAGTGAATCGATCTGATTGGTTGTGACCAAGTAAAGGATTAAAGATTGACATCACAAAGCTCCTGACAACACATAGCTGTCACATAACTTAAAACCAGTTGAAACTAGATGTCGTTACATCAATTCCAAACAGACACTTGACCTGACGGTCATGAATCCAAACTTAACAGGTCATGAACTCAAACTTAACCCTGGCGTGACCTCATACACTGATAAAAATGACTTTTTGCCCTTGTTTATATTACCTTGGTTTCATAATTATGTTTTCTCATTCACATTATTATTCACATTTAATTAAAAACATTAGGTATACTTCAATGTGCTACTTGTTTTTTCAGTGTTCAGTGTTGATTTTTCCACTCAGAAATTCAAAATAAATTTTACAAGGAGAGTTTTGAAATATATATTTTTTAAAGTTACCGGTACTCAAGCATTAGGTGGTATAGTGGCTGTCTCCCAACCTGAAGGTTGTGTTTCTTTCCTCAAGCCTTGAGTTTCTTTACTTTTTTTTTTTTTAATAAACTGATAAAATGTACTCTAAACTCTCCTTGTAAATTCTTTTTTTCAAGTAAATATTAGTCAATTTTTTTACAGTGCAAAATAAGTACACATTCTTCTCATTCATTTCATAAACCGTCGTCAATAAAATGGTAAATGTGTGGTGTGCTTTACAACTTGTTTCCCTAGGGAGACAACATTTTGGTCCTAAAGATGCATGTTCAAAGGGGATTTATTCAAAAATCTTCAGTTTTTGCAGGTTTATGATTTATACTGATTTCGTATTTCTTCCCCCTTTTATACTGCATATTTATTTTCAAGGCAAAATATTTACTTTTATGTTTAATTTGAATTAAAAAGGAAGAATTAAATGTTCAAATTAAGGAGACGAAATACAATTGATTTTCTGTTGCGTTACGTTCTACTTTTGAAGAATCATCAAAAAGAGGCATGAGTGAGCGGGTACTCATATGGTATGATAAAAGGGTTCGGGGTACAAAAGACAAAAACAGCCGGGAACCAAAACCCTACGCTCTCCCGAGTCAGCTCCTGTTTGTTTGTTTGTTGTTGTTGTTGTTGTTGTTGTTGTTGGATGTGATTAAAAGTGAGGCTGACAAACGAGAGCATTTGTGCTCGGCTGGGAGTGAAATATTGCTGAAAGGAAACAAAGCTCATTTTGCATCCTGGCAATGGGAGTGAGAATCTTTGTTGATAAAATGCACATTTAAGAGCAACGCAATCACCAGGGCGTCACTCACACAATCCATGTTCATTTACGCCGAGGCTGGGATCCTCCTCACCGCACACACAGGAACACTTCATCTATTGATTCCTGCACTCGCTGAACAAACACACTTTGTGTGTGTGTGTCCCCGCAGTAGGGTGCTCAACACTGAGATCACACGAGATTTCAGGTTCCACAAGAAAAACTGTGAAGAAGGTGGGATGGAAACTATACAGTAGATTTAAGTCGTTAGTGTAGTTCATAATGTAGCTTGTAACTGTAGTAAGTTCATTACTTAGTTAATGAATTATATAGTTCTTTATTGCAGTTAACTTGTTACTGAAATTTGTTTGTTGCTGTAGTGAATTAGTTGCAGAGTTGTAGTTCTGTTGTTGCTGTAGTTTTACTACTTAGGTAATTACATTGTTACTATAGTTGGGGCTGCAATTAATGATTCTTTTAATAATTGATTCATCTGTGGATTAGTTTGGGGATTAATGAATGAATTGAAAAAAAGCATATATATATATATATATATATATATATATATATATATATATATATATAATTACCTTTCATCCCTTTATTCAAAAACATGACATTATTACAAATAGACATAGTGCACAAAATACACAAATATAAATTGGTTAAGATTCGGTTGCTGGTTTGGGCTGTAACAGACAGAGAAAGAAAGTCAAAAATGTTGATTATTGGTTTGCAAAGTTAAAGCAAATGTCGTTTGCAAATGTTTCATTTTGAAAATACACAGGTACTGTAATTTGTTTGTTTTCATGGACAACTACAGAAATCAGAGCGAGTTGAGGGTTGAGAGATGGAAAGTCCAAGTAGACTATTTTAAGTTAAAGCATAAAAGATAAAATTGATTGTCAAACTTCTGATTCTGACTGGAAAATAATGATCCCTTAATCTGATCGTCGATTAGTTGTTCATTAATAATTGCACATCTTGTTGTTTAGTGCAGTGTTTCTAAACCTTTTTAGAGCCATGGCACATTTTTTTCATTGACAAAATCTCGAGGCACACCACCCATAGGGAAAAAAACAAAACAAAACAAACCCTAACTAAACTAAAACGGCTAGAGCGTTTCATTTTTTTCCACACTTATATCTATTGTATATCATTGAGCAACAAGTTCACATAACTTAAAATCAAAAGTACAAATATTCTTACAGGTGCATTATGCACGTTATAATCAAAATATTACTAATTCTATGCAGTGCTTAATTCTATCATGGCCAACATTGCTATAACTACAACTCCATTTCCTCCTCAAAATCATCAATTTCCACTTAATCGCTCTGAAAAACATTTGTACACTTTCAATTAAGAGAGTATGGTGATATATCTTCAGTTTATAATTCTACACATTAAAAGACATGTTTAATGATTGATTTACGTCAGAAAACTGTTTTATTTTATTTTTTATTTTTTTTTATTTTACTCTCTTCCTAGTGTCAATCTTAGTTTACTCTAAAATGGAGTCTATTTGGTCCCTATCTAAATAGAGTAAAATTTACACTACACAATTTACTGTGTAGGCACAGTAGGCGAGTGTGTCGCAACCGACGGAGCTGCCGGACCGCAGCTTTTTTTTTTATTTATTTTTTTATTTTTTATGGTATTTATTTATTTTTTTTCCTTTATTAAACCAAAGAACAAGTACAAATCAGAATAATGATTTGAACAAAATGGAACATATATCAATATACTTAAGTACAACACAAAACAAAGACAACACTACTAAACAAAAAACAAAACAATAATGCCAGGGGTTTCATGTACAGTCAAACAATCTATATTTTTTACAAATAGTGATAGTTTTCATAGCCTTCCTGTTATGAGAGCCATTTATAAGTCTAATATAGGTGAGCATGTCAATGTGAAAGTGTGTGAAGTTGGGTTTTTGATTTCCATACTTGCATTTATGAATAAAGAATTTCGCCATAAGTATTAACAGATTAATAATAAAAAATATATCTTCATTAACATACTTCCTAAAGAAACAAAACACTATATTTTCCCATTTCAACAAAAAGTCTCTATATAGATGCCTAATAACAAAATTACTAAACTCTTTCCAAAAAGTCCGAGTGTGTCCACAGATCCAGAAGAGGTGTTGAACTGTCTCTGGGTGGGTGCCGGACCGCAGCTGTGCGGAGCCGGTGTGGATTGACAAAAAAATTGACCCGTCCGGAGCACGCAGTCAAGACGCACCGCACCGCAACCGCACCGCAACCGCATCCGGTGAAAACCCGGGGTTACTGGTCAGTATCTTTTCTTTATCGCTGTTATGGTGTTTGTGGAGTCGCGATGTTAATGGTTCTTGGTGGAATAGAATTGTCAACAAATCGCTCCTAATGGCGGCCATTTTTGTCATGTTTTGGTTCCATGTGGTTGGGTTCTTATTTACTTTTGGTGTTATTGTAGTATTTTGTCCTGAGCTCTCCCCTTGTCTCGTCATGGTTAACCTCGTCCACCTGCGTGTGTCTTCCCTTCCCAGTATGTGTAGCCAATCAGTGCCATCAGCCTACTATTGTGTTTCCCAGGTGTGTCTCGTTAGTGTTGGTGTATTTAGTCAGTGGTGTTTGTTCAGTCCGTGTGGGATTATTGTCAGTGTCTGTGTCAAAGTCAAGTTTAGTGTTGGAAGAATTGCGTTGTTGGTCTCCAGGCAAGTTACCACTCGTCTTCATCACGTCCAGTCGTCCACGTCACCAAGTCTTCCTCGCCTCGCTTCGTCCAGTCATCCACATCACCCTCTAGTTTTCCTAGTCTCGGTCCAGCAGTTCCCCCTAGTCTTCTTCACGTCATCGTTGTCACGGTCTAGTCGCTCCCATTCTGTCAAGTGCTCCACGTTCTGCCAAGTTGCTCAAGTTCCGTCCCTCTCTCGTTCAGTCTAGTCATGTCGACCAGTCCTCTTGCATCTTGTCCCAGTCATGTCGACCTGCTTCTCCTTGTCCGGTCAGGTTTTGGCTACCAGTCCTTTCACTTCCCATCCTGTCTTTTACTCGCACTGTCAATAAAGTTCCTCACTTTTCTCTCCCTGCCATGTGTCCGCCATTGGGTCCAACTATCACATCCACCACGTTCACTCCCCACCATCCGTGACAATTTTTTGGCAAATGTTTCTCTTATTTTGATTAATGTCACTCTTGCCAAAGGCGAGGGATGTGGACTTATTGCTAAAATGCTAATGAAAGAAGACAAGTCCGTCACGCCGTGACTCGCTTCCCACAGTACCTCCAAAATAAAAGTCACTACACATTTCAGCTGTCAAGACACTTTTATTGTGACGAGGTCCGACAACAACAGTGCTAACTGCGGTACAATGGTGGAGAAACACTGGCTTAGTGTAATCAGTTTGTTACTTAGCTAAATTCACTGGTGTCGTAGTGTGTTACGATGTTAGCTGTATTCTATAATTAGTTATTATTAAGGCCATTACATCGTCTGTTACTGTAGTTCGTTACTGTAGTTAGTTCATTGCATAGTTCATTGCTATAGTTACCTTGTTACTGTAGTTTGTTAGTTACTGTAGTTTGGTACAGTTGTTTGATTATGACTGTAGTTAGTTATTTCATTATTATTATTATTATTATTATTATTATTATTATTATTATTATTATTATTATCATATTCATGCAATATTGCATGACTTGTTTATACACTTGTGTAACAGCAAAGACTGTTAACAGTAGAATGTAAAACCGGCCTTTTCGTGTTTTAGTGTTCTTATATTTTACTGTTCACAGTAGTTTATTAATTTTTACATATGTATGAGATTGCAGAGAGTTAAAAGGCCAGCAGATGACTCTGTAACACTATGTGACAAACTACACAGAATTACAACCTGCCTGCACTTTCCACTGGGCTACATGTGCACTATTTGGCTCTCGCAGTCTAATGGACCGTGCCGCATCTGGAGCACATTAACGGCCTGCTGAGGGGAAACTTTTCACAGGTAAAGAGACAGAGATATTTTTACAAGAGAGCTTTTATCGGCTGCGGGAGGCCACAAACGTCAAATCAATGAGACCGCGAACGTCGCTCTGCCAGCACATTCGCTCCATCAGGCAACGGCAGGCTTGATTTCGCCCCCCACCCCCCACTCCCCCCTTTTTTTGTGCTTGTTTAGCTAGCCTCACTTTGACAAAAATCAATGCCCCCCTCCGGATCCAGCAGTTCCCCCTAATTTCCTTTATCACTCCGACAACAACTCCACCACTTTTGTGTGCCAAGACACACTGGAAAGTTTGCGTTGCGCATCCCCGGGCGGCCTTATATTGATGCCAATTGTCATGGAGTCTTTACTTTGAATGTAACTTGGGGAAATTTAGATGATTATGCTTAAAGAACACTTATTAAGCAAGTGTTTCACAATTTAAAACCATTCCCTGGTGTCTTAAAAACATGATGGTGGCTTTCTTTGCTAAAAAAAAAAAAAAAAAAATACCAAAAGCATCAAAAATTAATTTACATTTGTTTGATGATCTTAATCATGAAAGTGGGGAAACTGTGCAGAGTAAGAATTTGACAATATGTTAATACTTTTTCACAGCACTGTGTCCAGAGTGTTCCCAAGGCTGTATTAACTCTTTGACCGCCAAAAACGTTTAATAACGATCAGTAAAATCACGACGTATGCCGCCATAAACGTTAAATGACGTCAACTAAGTTTTTCATTTGATTTTTTTTCTCAGTGCAACGTCTAAGGGCAGTGCTGCCTGGTCAATGGGTTGTGGAATCAAAAACACCCACTAACTATGGCCAGCAGCATTGTATCTCCTTCCGTGGATGATCAAAGCCTTTGACATATCAAAGTTTTTTGATAACGTGTGGCAGTAAAAGAGTTAAGGGCCTTGTCAGTGTACCCTGGGGTACACCAAAAATCAACAATTCCATAGGCTGTCCTGTGAGCTGTCAGATGCTTACCAATACACAACATATTCTATAATATATGAACTACATTACAATTCAGAACCTTTCCCAATGGATAAAGGCTTCTAGTAAACTATGGAGTTCACTTATAAGTCACTGATTCTTGGTGTATTTGATCCAAAAAGCTCAACTTAAGTGGCATCAGATGCTTTCCAACATATCTATTTTCTATTGAGACATGATAGGTGGAACAATGATAAATGAAAGACAATGCTTCAGGGCCTGAGTGGAGATCAATGGGATAATTGTGTTTCCATACCGCAGCAGAAAGACAATGTGTCGCTATAACCTTGTCAAGGTGGTAATTTCTACTCACCATCTCGTCTGTTCAGCTTGGCGAAGACGGGAGCGTGACTAGCAGACAGCTGGGAGGAGCTTCGGAAGGCCGACGGCGGCAGGTTGGACACCAGAGCGCTGTCGCATGCGTCTGTGGGATGAAAAACAGTCAAAGTCTGCATTCAGACATTTGTTCAGTCACAGGTTTCACCAGAGGCTTCAGTTGTTAACGATCATATTTGGTTATCTTTAGGCATTTGGGACAATATTCATGCCGAACTGTCACCATATTTTTGTTCAATTATTCTTTTTGTGCTTACCGTGTTTTCTTTACCTTTTGACTTCCTGCACTTTTGTCTCATTTCTTTGTGGACATTTTGTTCTATTTTGCACGTGTTTTGGTGTTCCAATACTTCGGTACAACATCAATTTTCACTTCCTTTCACGGCCCCAATACTTTTGTCCACATTTCCTTCACTTATACTTTCTTTGTAGAACTTCCATTTTCCTTTAGCTGTCCTAATACTTTGTCCACGGAGATCCAGATTTTTCCATGTTTTGTTCTTTTTTTCCCTTTTTTTTTTTTGTTGGTGTCCCTATGCTTACATTGTGTCCAAATTCCTTATTTATATTTCCTGTAGGTGCCCCAATACATTTGTGAACACTCTCAAATCTCTACTTTTCAAATTGCTGTTGGTGTCCCAAAACATTTGTCCAACTGCAATTTTCACTTAATTTAGGTGCCCAAATGTTTGTCAACATTTTTTTTATTTTTTTTATTTTATTTTTTTACACTTTTCATGTTGTGTTGGTGTCTCAATTGTTACGCTCAAACCCCACCATTTTCACTTTCTGTCCCAATACTTTTATCTATGTTTGACATCATTTTTATCCAGACTGATACCGAGATTCAACTCTTGAGTAGTGACAGATACGATAGATACCAAATACCCATACCAAGAAAAACAACCTATATATTTCATATTTTTCCATTAAAAAAAGGCAATTAATGCCAATTTTCTATTCCTCTAATTTTTAATTTCTTGCTCCTGATGATAAAACGGCCACAAGAGAGCAGTAAATACTGGTATCATCACCGATACCGAAGCCTGGTATCGGTTCATGCCCATCCCTACTTTTATCATTTTTTTTGTTTCCTGGAGGGGTCTCAATACTTCAAACCATATTTTCTTTAAAGTGATTAAATCACGTTATTTTAAAGGGACGGAAACATGAAAAATAATTTTTTGGGAGGTTTTCGCCATGTTAAAATGCTAATACGTCACCAAAGACATGACGGAAGTAGTGTTGTCCTCCATTTGCACCTCTCTGAGAAATTTGAGGTCATCCTGCTCTCCAAGCACCAGCCCCTCCCAACCTGAGAAAACGAGCTGTTGGCACTCTATGAAGTCATAAGGTGCGGACCCACCCCCATAACGCCTCTGCGGACTAAACGCATGCCCACTCTGAGGTCTCCATGGGATAGTGACAAAAGTAGCCTTTATCAAGAAACATCAATTATCCTTCACATTTGCAATGCCAAAATACAATGACAATTAGCTGTCTTAAAATCCAAGAAAGGTTCTGCCTGACAATTGTGTAAACTACAAGTAAAACTTTTGCATTATTGAACCTAACTGAAAGAATAGTATAGTGGTTAGTGTGCTCCGTAAGCAGCAAGTCCCCGGTTTGAGACCACCTCAGGATTTTTTTCTCCCTTCTTCCCTCTCCTACCCTCCTCCTCCACGATTTTTTTGCGGCACGGAGCCGTTTTGTTTCAAATGTTTATTGAAGAATTGATGGCTTGCATTCAGAGGAGTGCTCAAACGCAGAGTTCCAACAGCAGACTGTGGTATGCTCGCCGGGGGCACAGCAATCACACGGGGAGAGGCAGGGTTTTACTGAACCGGCCGTTTTACTTCCGCGTTAGAAAACTAACCAGCAAAACATATATTATATTTCATTAAAAAAAAAAAAATACATTGCCCTGGTGTCAAAGGTAAGATTTAATCATTATGTGCCTATAGTTTAACTATTGGAAGGGCTTTAAAATACCGTTCAGTAAATATTTGAAACAAAATGGCTCCTTGCTGCAAGAAATTGTGGAGTAGGAGGTGAGGAGAGGGAAGAAGAGAGAGGAAAGAAGAAGAAGGGAAAAAAACAAAACAAAACAAACCTAAGCAGGTCACGAACCGGATACCTGCTTACCACTACACTACTCATTCAGTTAGGTTCAGCAGCGCAAAGGTTCAGCAAACAATCTGGGATTTTAAGACAGCCAATTGTCATTGCACTTTTGGCATTGCAATATAGAAAAGCTCCAAAAAGTTGATTTTTCCACATTGCTATCCCTTTAACTTGTTCGCCTCCTATAGTTGTCCCATAACTTTTGTGTAAAGGCCATTTTCTCCATTCACTTCCTTTAGGTGTCCTAATACCTTTTTGCAACTTCCTGTACATGTCCCACAACTTTTATCCAAGCTCCACATTTTCTTTATTTTGGTGCCCTAATACTTTTGTCCACATTTTCTTCACTTTTTCTACTTCCCGTAAGTGTCCCAATACTTTTGTCAAAACTCCCCTAGGAGGTTGTGAAGGAGAGGAAGAAGAAGAGGAAATGGAGTAAAAGTTTTTTTTTTTCTTTTTTTTTTTTTTTTGTCCTTTTAAGGGTCTCTGGAGAGTATCCATAGCGCTGGAGGAAAAACGAATCTAAATACTTGCCGGAGTGTTCAAACGGCCAACACGGACGTGACCCCGACTACTTAGTGGAATGTTAAGCGAGTGCACCTTGCTGCCCGTCACAGCACTTGTACTTTTTTCGATGTGTCTGCTGCACTTGGACAAGACGCTGAAGAAACTCATCTCTTTTCCTCATGTTTAACATTCAGGACATGTACACAACAACACCGCCAGGAAATAGAACTTTCAATTTTTTTGAAGACTCAGTCAGGGGGAAGATTTGGAGAAATTAAGGTTTCCAGATAGGGCTAGGAGTTCATAGTAGGGTTACACGTTTAGGGTTTGAGGGTTTAAAGGGACACTCATTTAATCATTTTCAACTCTCAGAAGTTCATATTTTCTCTAGAATTAATTTGATAACTTCATTACTTTTCATGTACCTTTAATACATTTTAAAAACACATTTTGCCACTTGCCTGAAAATGACATCATGTGTGCTCAGGGCTCAGGTAACGAGCAATCATGGCTCAGTTTGAGAACCAAACCCACAAAACAAGTGAGCCATGATTGGTCGATTTCTGAGCCCCGACTATCTGTGATGTGTGATGTCATTTTCATCCATCCATCCATCCATTTTCTTGACAGCTTATTCCTCACAAGAGTCGTGGGGGGTGCTGGCGCCTATCTCAGCTGGCTCTGGACACCCTGGACCGGTTGCCAACCAATCGCAGGGCACACAGAGACAAACAACCATCCACATTCACAAGCACACCTAGGGACAATTCAGAGCATCCAATTAACCTGCCATGCGTGTCTTTGGAATGTGGGAGGAGACCGGAGTACCCGGAGTACCTCGGTGTTTGACAAACCTACCTGCAGTAATTAAATCCCCAATTACTTGATACAAAAATTAGGAAAGGTAATGATCATTCAGCTCAAATATTTTCTCCATTCTAGGATTATGGAAATACATATCCCATAATAAAAAACAATATCCCTGTTCACAAGCACCACACTTATACATTATATTCTGTCGAGTAAATTTGACTCTATTTACAGTGCAACCAAATAGACAATTTCAGAGTAATATTTGCACTTGGAAGAGCGTAAAATAAATAATTCAAAATGATGATAATAATAGAGTCAAAATTCGAACTCACGACCTTCAGTTTGAGAGACAGCTGCGCTACATGATCGGCCACGGAGCTCCTGACGTCAGTGATGTGTATTAGTATATCGCTGGTCGGCCGGACTCTTCCTGCAAACGGCAGTCTCGAAGCTGCAGATCGTGAGGTCTTTCCTCAACCCATGAGAGATAGGCTTTTTTCGTTTCTTTGTTTTTTTTTTCCAATTCTTTATTTTATTCTCTTCCAAGTGTAAATAAATAATAGCCTACTCTAAAAATACTGTTGCAAAAACCAGACAAAAACAATACACAAACTTGAAAGTTCAACTTTACTTGTGTAAGTCTAAGTCTAAAGTTTCAAATTGGGATTAGGCTGCTCAATCTTGGCGGCATGATGTTGTTTGTTAACTTTATTGTTCAATACTTCACTCACGGGGCCTTTCCTCAAAGTGACTTTTTCAGGTTTGTGATTGGCTGAAAAGAAGCCCACGCTGTGTAACTCTCTCATCTCTAACCAAAACCAGAGATGCTCACCACCGACACAGTCATGACATTTAAAAAAGATATCAAAGATAAATAGATTGAAACTTTATTCCTCTAATAATAATAATACATGCATTTTTATAAAGGTCAGCCATTTTAATTGTGTGCAATCGAAATGAAGGATGTAGAAATTAATCTTGGTTCTGCACCAATTGTTGCCGCAGGATACATTATTCTTTGTAAAGGCCAAACAGGAGATACAACTCATCTACTGGAACGTTTTTGTCTCCAATAGCAACAAAAAAAAAAAAAAAAAAACATTCATCTATTCTATCATATATAATACACAGCAGCCTGTACTGTAGCTATAGTATTGTATGAATTCAAGTGAAGTTTATTTATATAGCCCTTAATCACTCAGTGTCTCAAAAGAGTCTCAAAGGTCTTCACACACCGACATTTGACACATACAGGACTGTCTCAGAAAATTAGAATATTGTAATAAAGTCCATTATTTTCTGTAATGCAATTAAATAAGCAAAAATATCATACATTCTGGCTTCATTACAAATCAACTGAAATATTGCAAGCCTTTTATTATTTTAATATTGCTGATTATGGCTTAGTGCTTAAGAAAACTCAAATATCCCATCTCAAAATATTAGAATATTTCCTCAGACCAAGTAATTTTTTATTTATTTATTTTTTGCCATAATCAGCAATTTTAAAACAATAAAAGGCTTGCAATATTTCAGTTGATTTGTAATGAATCCAGGATGTATGGTATTTTTGCTTATTTATTCCAGAAAAAAAATGGATTTTATCACAATATTCTAATTTTCTGAGACAGTCCTGTATTAACGTCATAGCTTGCTACTGTGTATCAATCATATCAATTGTAAAATACTGTTTTTATCAGAAGTATCAAGTCAAAATGTATGCAAGTATTGTGATTTATCTTACAAGATCTATCTTGTATCTACTTGTAATGTATCGCAACATCAATGTGTCACATCTTGCATTGTATTGCAATAAGTCACGAGTCTTGAGCCCAGCTGTCTGGAATGCAGCATTTTTGTTCACATTTCCATTTTTTCCCCATTGGCTTAGCACTTAAAAGTTGTCAAAAGTCCCGAAAGAGTTGCAGTCAAGTTGAGTGGGGAAAAAAAAAAATCAGCATTTCAGCGTGTCCATCCCAAGATTCAAAATTAATCTGCCCAGCATTTGAGACTTCTCCAGGCACAATTAACCCACCCCACCCCCCTCCGCAACTCGTCAAGGCAGGCGAGAGGGAATGAGAACCCACAGCTCATTGTCCACTTTTTCTTTTTTGAATAACAAAGAGCCCGGAGGGTCCAGGATGGAGGCGGGGACACTGAATACAGATGAGCTCCATCCATCAGCCCCAACAAACACACACATACACACAAGGTCTTGCACTTTGGCGCTCTTTTACGCCTAAAAAAAAAAAAGTCCCACAGCGCTTTGCTGCGTTTTTGGTGTTCATTCCAATCACGTCGGAATGTTGTTTTGGTGATCGCACTCAGGCAGAAAACATCAATGCACAGCTTCTACCTCAGATACTGCTACCATTACACACTTTCAGCTTGCGTAAATAAAAATAACTACAATATATTACGTATTGTAAACTTATGAGGATAAAGTTGTCATTTTACAAACAAAAGTTTTTCAAGAAAGAACAGACATATTTTCATGATGAAAATCATGATGTAAAATATTACCAAAAAAAAATGTCATCTGAAATCATAGTCAAGAAAAAAGTCAATCTTGTGACCATAACATCGTAATTTTTTTTTTGCTGAATTGTACAAGAATAGGGACAAAAAAAAATTTCTTCTCAAGAATCATTCTCAGTAGATGTGTTCCTGTGCCCAGTTTCCAGTGAGTACACGTAAGAAGGGTTAATGCATCAACAGAGGCCGCGTGAAACAACTCCGATCGCCTTTAGTGCTGAGAGCTAATCTAGCTCTTAGCGTCGGGTACTTCCTCACATCATTTACATTCCCTGAGTGTGGATGGAACAAGCTGATTAAGACTGTTGCATTATTCAACAGGAGCCGCCGTGCATTGGTGTGTGTGCATGCGTGCGTGCGCGTGCATGTGTGTGTGTGTGGCCAAGGCGTTAATTGATTAATTGAAATGCAGAGGCGCTAACAAACAGCCCGAAGGTGAAGACACGACGGTGGAGTGCTCGCCTCCTCGTTTCATTAGCATCGCGTTAGCGCAAAATTAGCGAGCAGAGAGGCAGGGAGAGAAAGAGAGCGGGAGAAAAAAAATGTGCAATTACTGCAACAAGCTACTCACGCTACACACTTACCTACTTACGATACTTCAACAAGCTGCTTACTTTTATTGACTAGTCACTTCATATAGTTACTCTCGTGAATGAGTTTACTTCAATGAGCTACCGCATTTATTTAACTTCAACTCACTTCACTTCAAGATACTTAATAAAACTAGTTAACTACACTTTACCAGATGTAATCTAGATGCTCATATTATACTCACTTCAAATTGTTACATTCTTTCATGTCTTCTTCCTTCTACAAGTCATTTTCTTTAACTTTTCATTTTCATCTTGTCATTTTTTTTTCTACATTTTTCTTCAACTACTGTTATTTACTTCAACAATCTAATTTACTGTTTGCCAACAAGCTAGTAGGGTCATCAAGCTACTTACATCATTTAATTATTTTAACCATCTTATTTTGACAAGCTACTCACTTCAACAAGACTCTTGCTTTACTAGTTAATCTTAATCTACTTACAGTATTTACTTAAAGTAGTTGTTCCATAACTGGTTACTTACTTACTGCTTACTCACTTCATTTGGTCATTTTAATTAGTTACTACTTTTATCATGCCATCAGTGACCTTTTTACAAGCTTCTGACTGACTAACTGACTGACTTGCTATCAAGTTACTACCTTAAAAGTGGGAATTACTTTCACAAGCACCGGTAACTCAATTATTTCCTTTAATTAATTACTCTACTTTCAATAAGCTTCATATTTCAACTAGTTACTTTCGATTACTCATTACAGCTAAAAGAGTGAAGTTATGTTAATGTAAACTACTTCAACTAGTTAGTCTCATTTACAAGCAACTTCTGAAGTAATTTATCTACAAAGTAGTTCTAACAAATTACTTTTCAGTGGTTCTATTAGCAAATAAATTCCTTCACCTACTAACTTGAAGGAATCAGCTACTTCAAGTAGTTACTTTCAGTTACTTATTATAACAAGTAATTTATGTTAAGAAGATACTTTCTTCAGTTAGTTACTTCGTTCTTTACGATCCACTTTAGGTTCCGGTAGTTAGTTAGTTATTTCAAGTAGTTACCTGTACACGTTATATCACTCAAGGAGCTATACATACACTTCAACTAGCTTGTCATCATTACACAGAACAACATAAAAACAAATAGTTTGGATTGAATAATGTGATGAAAACCCATTAAAAAGTGCAATTACTCACTGTCAGCCTTTTGGCTGTTTACTTTTTCGGTGTCCTCCTGCTGTATGTAATTCATGTGAAGAGGACATCCAGTGAGGATTGATTATCTCACACATGCTTCAAATGAACATCATTAGAAAAAAATGGTTCCCGCATTATTTCTCTATTAGTAATCCATTTATTTACCTATTAGCATTCCTTTTATTTCCCTATTAGTCTTCCATTTGTTGTGTTTTTCAGATGTAATTCATCCTTCGCCTTAATGTCTCAGTTACGCGTGGCCCACCATGTTTAAAAATGATCTTCAGGAGAAAAACAACATTTAGAATTTGTCAGCATCACGCCAATGCACTAGCACCAAATGCAAACTGAGAGTGATGAGATTCATCAGCACAACAAAAATCATCATTTTACTGCAGAACGCAGTAAAGGGTTTATCGCATCAATTACGAAAGATGGAATTATGAAAGATGGAAGGGAAAAGCTCACTAGATCATTAGCTAACAAACTAACTAACTGCAATAGTATTGCAGGTTGCCGTTTTTGTCACTATATTTTAACATGTTAAAAAATAAATAAATAAATAAATAAATAAATAAATTACAAGTATGTCGGTATGTGCTGCTTTGAAAACCCCCTTTTTCTTTTATCGCTTAGTTCCTTAGACCTCAATATTAGATTTGGAAAAAGCATATTATGTTGTTTTAATTCTTTACTTAAATTAATGTAATTAATTATTTAATTAAAAATATATATGCAAATTTCCTCCTGTGAACATCATTAAGCGTATAATTTATACATGTATTTAAGGCAAGTTATAAAATAAATTTAATTTAATAAATCATGCTGTTTCGACCAAGTACTGTCAAATGTTGTCCAATTTCTATGCTGTAAATGTATAGGATCGTATGCCGAGAAACATTTCTTGGGAGGAGCAATATGGCGGCCTCACGACTTCAAAAGTCTTGGCCCATCGCCTATCCAGTCATATATTCAGATCAGTAGCACTATCTGAGGTGCCATCTTTGATCGTTAACTACAGCAACAACTTGAGGACAAAACACGTATTGAAGTCCACACAATCTGCGTTTTCACATAATATGTAAAACACATATAATATGCAATTTCCGTTTCCGTCGCCTTCTTGCTCCAGGAAGGAAAGGAAGGAAGAAAGGATGGACGGATGGGCAGAATAAGAATTTATTACACGTTTATTTTGAAATACAACTCATGACTTTGTATTCAATATAAAAATACAGGGGCATGGTGTATGCTGCTGCATTACATCCATGTAATATGCCAGTCGCTACCTTCCTCTTCTTCTGCTTCAAGACAATGAATCCAGAGAGCAGATGGCAGCCCACACACAAAAACACACGCGCACGCACGCCCACACCCGCCACCCACACACCCACGCACGCACGCACATGCACACACATCGTAGTAAGTCAGTGAGGGATAAAATGGGAAAAATAATAGAAGCTGTCACTCGGGTTGTGAGGAACAACTGTTGGAATGCCACTGGGCACAAAATAATAAATACATGAAAAAACGTATTGGGGCACATGCAACTTAAGTCAATAAATGAACATCCACCAAGGCAAAAAAAAAAAAAAAAAGTAACTTTTTCAGGATGATAGTTGTCTGTTGTTGCTAGGAATAATTCATAGACCTGAAGCATAGTTGACCCATAATACCCTACTTGAGCCTGGCGGCACATAATAGCACATAATAACCCAAAAACACTTATATAATTTTGGAAATGTGTAATAAATATAAAAAGCCAGAGTTTTCCAAAATATTGTTTTTAATGTGACAAAATGCCAAATCCCAATGACAACTCACAAGCCAAAAATATGCTTTTAGTCAGTTATTGCTAGGCAGTTAAAACCCCTTAAAATTCGGATGGTCTCTGGCGGGCAAACATTCTTAAATTTTTTTTATAAACTATGCCGATACTCTAAATGGTTCAGGAACAGCTTCAAACTTACTTTGAATGCAACTTTTTTTTAAAGCATTTTCGGCAAAATTGCTCGTATGATAAGGGGTTAATAGGGGTCAGGTGGCTCCATTCTTTACTAGTCTGTATTAAATATAGAATTAATATTGGCCACAGTTTTCCAAAAAGCAGTTTTTCGAACCAAAGTGGGACATTTTTCTTGAACAAAATAAATTACATTAAGTGATATAGTTGGTGTTCAGCAGAATTCAAAGTCTCACCCAGAGTTGCACTAAAAGAATTTAAAAAAATAAAATAAAAATAAATTTAAACTACAACTCAATCAGATCTCGATGCACGTTTGTAGTTACAAATGGTTATGTGACGTTCAAATGCCCCTGTGGGCCAATGAAAACAGATTTCACAAAGAGAAAGACAATAGACATGTTTTTCCCGATGAAAACATGATGAATAGCCGGCGGCAAAGTCTTGGAGGTCGTTCCTCTTATCTGGATCATGCCCCTGTCCGGTGGAAACGTTTCCACCACCGTCACTACCCGACTGATAATAAAATCTCAGCCTTAATAAATCCCCATTCATCCCTCTCGACCTTGACTTTCGCCTTTCATGGCCGTGCTTATTTCCATAAGTGAATCGGAAGAGGAAATATGAGCACAAAGCAAACAGGCTCCAGTGCCACTATGTTGTTTTGTTCAGTTGAAGGACGCTTGATGATGAGCTGCGAAGTTTAATGGAGGGGAGCTAATGTTCCCCTCAAGCTTCCTCGGTTTAAACAAGCAACTCCTTTAAGAGGAGCTTGACTTTCTGCCTTGAGCGTGCCGGTAATTACTCTCGAGTGCAGGGGGAAAAAACATGGCTCCAGGACGCCGTCATTCTTCCACCGTTCCAAAAGAGGTGCTAACGCTAACAGTAGAGGTTACTTCGGAGCTACAACATCATGGGTCTTTAAGACTTAAGCTTTCAAGGGTTTACCCATACATTTAAGTGACTTCCAAAATTAGCTGGGTGGTGCCCCCTAGGACGTTATTAAAATTCATGACCCTGAGGCTGGATGATGCAACAGAGTGTTGATTAACTCCGCCTTGCACCTGCAAGTCTCCAGTTTGACAGACAAGTCAGCGGCATTTTCCTCCTAATTCTTTCCTCCTTGTTTATCACTGGGACCGAAAGACAAAAGGAATTTGGGTCCATGAAGTTGTTTTCAGTTCAAGTTGAAGCCTCTAAAAAGCCTCCGTCCATCCGAGTCACTACAGATGGCCCTTCTCAGTCCGTGTATTTTTTCTTGGCTTTGCGTCATAAAGCACTCGCCAAGGCAACGACGGTTTTGCCCACCTCTGCAAATGTGGACCTGTTCCAGTTGAACTGAAGTACGTTTGATCACGTTAAACACAATTACGTCTAACATATCTTGTGCCTGGATAGCTCAGTGGTATGGTCACCAACTTTGGTTAGCTGGTATTGTGGATTGAATCCCAGCCAGGGTTAATCTTTTGGGACTCAACTTTAAAGGAACCGCAACATGAAAAATCAACTTTTTTGAGCTTTTAGCCATGTTAAAATGCTAATTCCTCACCAAATATATGACGGAAATGGTGTTTTCCTCTATTTGCTCCTCTATGAGAAATTCTTGGTCATTCTGTTCTCCAAGCACCATCTCCTCCCAACCTGAGAAAACGAGCTGTTGTACATTTTGACGTCTCTTTGACCGAAACCCAGACTAAACTCTTGAGTAGTCACAGATACGATACCATATACCAAGAAAAATAGATAATTTTAAAGAAAGACCTAAATATTCCAATATAGTATTTTTCCTTGGAAAAAAAATGAAATTAATGCCAATTTTCTATTCCTCAAATTTCCAATCTCTAGCTCCTGATCATAAAACGACCACAAGAGGGTGGCCGATACTGATACTGAAACCTGGTATCTGTTCTTGCCCATCCCTACTTTTATGCATTTTCTTTTTGGAACTTTTATCTATGTTAAAATTAATTCCTAATTCCTCACCAAACACATGACGGAAGTGGTGTTTACCTCCATTGGCCCCTCTCTGAGAAATTCTAGGTCATTCTGCTCTCCAAGCACCAGCCCCTCCCAACCTGAGAAAACGAGCGAGTGCTCACTTTATGACATCTTCAAGTGCGGACCCACCCCCGCACTGCCTCTGCGGGCTAAAAACATGCCCACTTTCTCTGAGACCTCCATGGGATAGTGAAAAAAGTAGCCTTTATCAGTGAACATTCTGTTCAAATGAATTCAAAGCAATCAATTATCCTTCATATTTGCAATGTCAAAGTGCAATGACAATTGGCTTAAAATGTGGTCTGGCTGACACTTGCGTAAACTACAAGTAAAACGTTTGCAGTGTTGAACCTAATTGAATGAATAGTGTAGTGGTTAGTGTGCTTACTCTGTAAGCAGCAAGTCCCTGGTTTGAAACCAGCCCAGTCCCCCCCCCCCCCCTCCTTCTTTCCTTTCTCTTCATCTCTCTCCTCCCCTCCTCCGCCATGATTTCTTGCGGCAAGGAGCCGTTTAGTTTCAAATGTTTATTGAAGAATTGGTTTGAGTCAAGTTGTCTGGTGTACCCAGAGGAGTGCTCAAACGCAGAGTTCCAACAGCAGACTGCAGTCGGCTCACTGTGGGCGCGGCAGTCACTCAGGGAGAGGCGGGGTTTTACTGAACCGGACGTTTTACTTCCACGTTACAAAATTAACCAGCAAAACACCTAATATTTCATTTAAAAAATTACATTGCTGTGGTGTCAAAGGTAAGATTTTATATACCTATAGTTAACTTTTGGAGGGGCTCAAAATACCATGGTGTAATCCCTTTAAGAGTGTCTGGGAAGAATTCACTGTCTTACTCCTGTAGCGTTAATTTAACTCTGCATAGGGAGTTAAAAAAATGTAGTCTCTCCCAGTGTGAAATATTTAACTATTTCAAAAGAGTTGGATACCTCTGAAAGGTGTGGAGCTATATAAAGACATTTTGGTAGACATGTTTATCACAAGTAGATCCCCAACAAAGTAAAAATGCAAAGGTAGTCTTCTAAATTGGTTCGAAGCAGGCCCAGTTTGAAGACCTAAAAATGAAATTCTAGAGATAACTCAGACCACTAATATTATTTGAAAGTTTAGCTCTTGAAGCCAGGTTCACTTAGCAACATGAAATTTGGTAGATATTTCTTATTTATCATGAGTAGAACTGCAGAAAAGTCTCAAAAACTCACATAAAAAATATAAAAAAAGAGGCTTCCAAAGCAAGCAAGGTTTGAAGATTTGAACACGAATATTCTAGTGATAACTCAAATCATTAGTATTCAGTGAAAATGCAGTCCTTGAAGCAAGTTTAACTTAGCAACATAACATTTGTTTGACATGTCTATCATGAGTACAGTAGACACACAAAAAGCCTCAAGAAGCTACGCCTGAAAAGTCTGCCATTTTTGTTTGAAGCGACAGAAGTTGTGTTTCACCAGCTTCTGCCTTTTAAACAGTCGCAGTGGCTCAACAGCTCCCCACTATCAGATAAAGATTGTGTGTTTCGGTTTTCAGTGCATTACTTTGTTGTTATTAGCATTACGATTCCCAGTCTTCTTGATTTGTTTTGACAGTTGGCACCTATTTGAAACCTAATCATAGAGGACTTAGCTCTCATTTAGCGTTAGCGTTCCATCATTAGCTTGACGTCTTTGCGTCGTAGAGGATTATCACTTTGAATTTCACACCAACAAGCAAACAGCTTTTAACCTTAACAGCAGGCGGCGGTCATTCGCCATCGTTCGTCACCTCAGGCGGTGAAGGAACGCCGCCGCTTGAGTTCTGCCATTAAAATCCCAAATGGAAATAAGAGGGGAACTCCGGAGGAAGCAGTGAGCACGCTAGCGGGTGAGCTTGTGACCGTCGGCATGCAAATGAGCGCAGCGTGCGGTGCCATTATCTGTCATTAGGCTGCGATTAAAGTCGTTTGCTCTTGTCGGGGAGATCTGTGGCATGGAGATGAAATGCAGACAGAAAGGGAGATCATACGTGATGTTGATAATACACGGCAGAGGGAGTGTGTGCGAGTGCGTGTATGTGCCTGTGTGCGAATGACCTAACCGATCAAAAGCTTTTGGTTCCAACCTGGGCACACGTACAAATAATCCTTCACAAGCACTCAGCTGTGAGATGTGATCACGTCATGATTTCTCTCACACGTTATCTGTTTTGTCCAGAGCAACAAATCTGCTAATTTTCAAATCAAAGTTTCCCATAAAATATCAGTTGACCGAAATATCGACCAACCCGATACTGAACTCGGTTTCTAGGTGAAAATATAAATTATTTAAATATTCACTCAGAACTGTTGATTGTCTTCACTTTTCACTGCTTTGTATGCATCCTGACACTGTTATCAAATTAGCCCATTAGCGTCACATAAAGCGATACTTAAACATCAATACTCTGATACCAGCCTTGCCTTTACCGTAATCAATTCCCAGGACAAAATACCAATATTGAAATAGCTTTACTGAGATAGTACCCTTCCCGATAATAGAATCAATTCCCAGCAGAAAATATGGCTACTACTATACCAGCTCTTCCAATACTGGAATGCAAAATTAGCAACACATAGCGTTACGGTATATCAGTGGTAAAAAGCACTTCACCTTGTCGTTACTGTAACCTGATTATATTGATGTTAGCATTTTAACATGAGCATTTCCAGACTGCTTCTGACTTATTTATCATCATGAGGCCTGAGGTCACAATTTTGTGCATTAGCTTCCCACCTCCGTGTTGGGTTATTTTAGAAGCTCCCCGATAGCATTGCAGTACTAAGGAAAGGCCAATAGAGACATGAGCTGTGACAACATCATCATCACCTTCATCACTATATCCATAATCCTTGTGTTCATATATGGATCACAATGTGTTATAATCACAGGAATTACACAACTTTGTGTGGAATTCCATCAACATCATCTGCTGTCTGAAAGCCAAACAAATGCTACATGGACAAAGTGTGGGCAAACAATCAATCAGTTCATCAGTCAATCAGAGCCTGGTGCTCGCTTTCTCCTCGTCCCTCTCATGCAACAGTAAAATTCCAGTTCTTGGATTCAACAAGTCTGAATCCCAAACTGGAATCGACTTCCAGGAAGGAGAAAAAAAACAAACAAACATTGATACTGAAGCATTGATGCTCAGACGGATGGATTAAACCTTCCAAATACTGGAATTTATTCCCAGGTGAAAATATTGAGACTGAAGTACCCGATCGGTACCAATAACAGCCCTTCTAATGTTGGAATTAATTTCCAGGACAAAATATCAACATTTGAAACTCATGTTTTCGCACGTTTTTTTTTTTTGTTGTAAGTTTTTTTTTCCATAATAAAGAATAAAGTGTAATTACACATCTACTACAGTAGGTGGCAGTGGTGCTCCCATTGTCGGAGAGTGTGCAAGGTGCATTAAGTCCTCGGCAGAGGTGTCGGAACTTGTAGTGGAGGGTTTCAGTCTCGCTGGAAGGGTTGGAGGCTGGGAATGGTGGGAAGAACATTTTGATTCACTGAAACCAAATTTCTTCATCCCCAGGAGAGCATATCAGTGCTCTGACCAAGCTTCTCAATACTGGAATTGATCC
This sequence comes from Festucalex cinctus, assembly GCF_051991245.1. Classification (NCBI taxonomy): domain Eukaryota; kingdom Metazoa; phylum Chordata; class Actinopteri; order Syngnathiformes; family Syngnathidae; genus Festucalex; species Festucalex cinctus. Next base: position 24,956,669 of record NC_135411.1, on the reverse strand, counting down.
CCAGGAGAACATATCAATACTCCAAAAAATAAAAAAGAAAGAAATCAACAAAGCTCGCTTTACCAAACAGATTTCCCAGTAGAAAATGACAATACTCTGATTCCAGACTTCCCAAATTAAAACATGTATTCGCAGGGGAAAATATTAATACTAGAATAATGATAATACTCTAATACTGGTCTTAATACTTGACCTGAGCCTTCCTAATACCAGAATCCATTCTCAGATAAAATATAAATACTGGCATATCCATACTCCGATACCAGTGGTTCCCAGACTGGAATCAATGGCAAGATATTGATAATCAAACTGTGGTCTTGCGGAACCTGGCATCCAGAAGTAAGATCGACTTCGAACTTGACAAAAACATCTTCTGCTTGACAGAAGAATGTGTTATTCATCACGTATTGTTCTAAATGTGTCATTTTGGTTCATTTATCAGCCTGGAGGCAGACAGAAAATCATAACTTTTTGCTGCATTTTTGTCAAATGAAGCACGCGCTCTGTGAAGAAAAGTTTTTGCTGTCTTTGTCGCCCCCTAGCGGCCGCGGAAGTGGCACGTGCCCTCAAAAACAGCCTTTATGTGTTTTGTCTTCCTCCAGAGCGCACACACATAGAAATGATGAACAAGAAGATGAAACAGATGGAGAAGGAGGAAGAGGAGGAGGAGGAGGCTGACGACACATTTTCACACTCAGGATGAAGAAGAGGAGACATCAAATGTACCCCCAGGGGAAAAGAAGAAAAGGAAGAGAGAACAAATGACGTCCTAGATGCCTTCAACTTTTTTTTGCATCTTGACGAGCTACCTTCTGACCCTCTTGAGGATGACTCACTGCATGCACGAAGAGTAAAGATGAGTAGATAAAATGTATCCTCATCATCGTCGCACTTTATAGATGAAAAGATTAAAAAGCATCTATTTTCTCTCTATTAAAGATCCAAGACATGAGCTTCAAGGTTCTTATTTGCATATCAAACATCAAAGAAAGGAGCAAGTCTAACATTTTAATTGCAACTTTTCCCACTCGCGTTCCATTTTTAACACGCTTTCATGCTTATTTGCGCATACAAAATGGACCAAAAAAAGCACGCAGGCACAAGTTTGCCACACTGAAGGAGCACCGCGAAGTGGACCGAGCCTCGCAGCTGGCGCACACCGGCCCAGAGAGCTCCGCAGCCGGCCGCGCTCCGCTGCGTCTCTCCCGTCCTCCACCGGAGGGCAAGAAAGAGAAAGAAAAAGTGCAGAGATGAAAGCAATGAGCACGCTCACCTTGCGCTCGAGTCCCGGCACACAACAGCAGCCAGAGCGCAAACAAACAAATCCAAACGCATCTGCTTCGAGGTGAATCCATCGTGATGACAGGATGAGGAGGATGGTGCCTTCTCCTCTTTGCCTTTTCTTCTTCTTCTCTTCTGGTGGTGCAAGTGTGCTCTGAAGGAGGAGATGTGAGGGACAGCCAGAGAGAGAGGGGGATGAGGGAGGGAGGGGTAGAAGAGAGCAGAGAGAGAGAGAGAGAGAGAGAGAGCAAGCAGTGAGTTAACGAGAGGAGAGAGAAAGAGACCCAAGGCATAAAGAGAAGATATGGGAAGATGGGGAAAGAGGAAATGAAAGGGGGAATGAGAATAAAGGTGGGAGAGGCAGTCGGGGGAATGAAGGGTGGAAGGGGTAAGAAAGTCGGGGAGAGAGAAGATGAGACAGGAGAGATGGAAGGAAGGAAGGAGGGGGATGATATGAAGGTAGGGGAGAAGGATGAGAGGGACAGAAAGAAGAAGAGAGAGAGAGAGAGAGAGAGAGAGAGAGAGAGAGAGAGAGAGAGAGAGAGAGAGAGAGAGAGAGAGAGAGAGAGAGAGAGAGAGAAGAGAGAGAGAGGACACCAAATATGAACCTCATACTGGACAGATGGACAAAGCTGAATTGCTGAATTGAGTTTTAGTTTTGGTCAGGGCAGAGCATGGCAGCAAACACGAACCCTGAAGCCAACTGGCCTCAGGAGCAACATGTAATTTGCTAGCCACGTCTATCAAAAGTAGACCCACAAAAAAAGCCAACCTCGAAAAGATACAAGAGTCTGCCATCTTGGTTCCAAGTGGCTGTTTAAATTTAGAAATTTTGTTTCATGTTTTGGCTTGTTTCCACTTGTTTGCTTTTCGTCTCCACCCGTTCTCATGAGCCCTGTTCCTTGTTAACCTGTCAACCAATCAGCTCCCTTCACCTCTCGTGTTTTGTCCAGGTGTGCCTCATTGTCTTGTTAATTTGTCTTTGTCTTTGTAATTTGTTCAAGGAAGGTTGGAAATCGGAATTATCCCACTTGGATTTTCCCATATCTGACCTGAAAGCGTTTGAGGTGAAAATAAACAACCAAAATGGCGGATAGTGATAAATTGTTTTATTTGGGTCCTCAAAACACGTTTTGAACTCCAGCAAACTTGCCTTCTCGCAATAAATCAAATAGAATAGGAACAATGATGAATGAGGTAAATATTATGTATTTATTTATCTTATTTCATAAGCATTCAATACATTTCAGGAGTTCACTGTATAAATTTCATGCAGGGACATAGCAGCATACTGTCACGTACATTGTGTTACCTGAAGTTGTGTCGAATATTTATGAATGAAGCGATCTAATTTTATACTCAAGTAAATTGTGTTTTACCATTCACTATCTGTGTTTACACAGTGGTCACCATTGTAGAGTGACGTCACATTGAAGTCAGTCCCTTTTCTCCCAGACTTGTGTTCCTGGTATGAAGTCGGAAACGTCCGACTTCCCACTTTCCTCGAATGCAGCATTAGTCCTCACGGTTTGTTCAGTCTTTCTCCGCAAATGTGTTTCTAATGTGGCGGCTTCTACTAACTGGCCATTTCCAGGGATCCTTTAAAGATGTTACTTCTTGAAATTTTGTCTGATTGCTACCAAATTGGCACCACGTATACGATACAGATGGACCACACTCAATTACTACATTTAGATGCCCCTGATAATTAACTAAAAAAAGATTCAATCTACCAACCCTTTTAAACATGCTTCACAGACATTTAACAGCCAGCAAACAGGAATACATTTGATGGTGAGCTTTTCATGCTTCATGCAATTTACTTTAGCATCTGCTTGGTCAAATTAAGGGTTTAGAGTCCCCTTCTGCTTTTAAAATCACTGCTTTAGAAGAATAAACAGCTGAAAGTCAATCCAAAGACTTTTGTTTGTTTGTGTGGTGGGGAGGGGAGGGGAAAAAAACAAATGATTATTTTTCTTCCTTCCACAGCTGAGGAATGTTTGTGCACTGGCTGTCTGATTGCAAAAAGGAATCGTTTCGATCTTAACAGTCAGTCAGAGTGCAAATGTGTCCGAGGGGCTCGATGAAGATGCTCGGCTTTATCTGAGCTGACGCGTCAGCAGCCTCCAAAGTGGACCGAACGTCTGCGCCGCGATAAGCTGTCGATGTTTTATCCGCGCTGCACTCTTAGCATTTTATCTGGGATCAGACGCCGCTAAGACTGTTTTTTGTCCGTCCAAAAATCCCTCAGTGTGCAGATTCTTCCTTTTATGTGAATGGAAGTACCACTGCGGATACTTGCTGCGTGTGATAATGATTCAGATGATGAGTGTTAGTCAATTTAACAAGGGACTTGCTTTGTTTTGGTGGGGAATCGGGGATCAAACTTCTTATTCACTTACCAAACTTTTTAACATGCTGCACGTATAACTTGAACTGAAATGTTTCATAAATTAGCATCAACAATCTGTATACTTTATAAGTTTCAAATATAAAATCAATCAACCTCAATGTCAAGTTTGTCTTTAAGTATCCCCAGAAATGGTCAAAATTACCGTAAAGGTAGCGTCTCACCGAGCCTGCAAGTGTTTGCGAACGTAGCAAATGTTGGTGTTTCGTCAGGGCTCGTTAAAGGTTGAAAACGTACGCAAAGGCATTGGCAAACAGTTTTAGTGTTCGTAAACAGTTCTTATTTTCGGCAAGAAATTTTAAACATGTTCTGTTTGGTACGTTCGCAAACAGCCTTCGCCGTTCAGTGAGATTCTACCTTAAAATGAATGGTCGCTTCAAACCAGAATGGCAGACCTGCGTCTTTTTGGACATGGATTCTTGAGAATTTTTTGTGGGTCTATTCATGATAAACATGTCGACCAAATTTCATATTGTTGAATGAAACTAGCTTAAGGGCTGAATTTTCTAAAATGTGTTCAACCATTGAGCTTGGTGTTTTATGGCACGTCAAAATGGCAGACTTTCTGTGTTTTATCCAGCATGATTTCTTGAGACTTTTTGTGGGTCACCTCATTATAGGCATGCCTTCCAAATTTCAGGTTATTACTGCAGGGGCTGAATTTTTTGAAAAACTCATGAGCTTAGCTATTAGATTAATGTTTTATGACATGTCATCAAATGACCACATTTCACCTACATATGACAAAACTGAAACATTTCACTTTTTTTTTTTGCCATTAATCAGTCTACTTTAAGTGCCATTTTTCAAATTTGGTAGCAATAATGGTCCAAAAATAAATGTAATTTAAAAATCTTCAAAGTGCGAATAAATCAGACTTCTCTCAACTGAGGTTCTGGATCATGTTTTGCTGTCATTTGTTTGTCTTCCTATAGAACTCTGCCTAGCAACAAGTGACCACATTGTGTAGATCAACATTGCTGTTAAATTGCTTGCAAACTGCAACTATTTTTTTAAAATAATTTTGTCCTTTTTTTATTTATTTTTTTATTTTTTCTATTTTTATTTTTTCCTTTTTGGAAAGGGGGTCAGAATTTTTTTAAAACGTGATTTATCCCAAGACTGGTACATTTGTATTTTATTTTTTTCCCCACATTGCTATTAACAACAAAGTAAAAATAACATTAGATAAATACTAAAATAAATACATTCTGCTTTAACATAGTAAACATTATTTTTGGGATTTTATTCTTTTAGATTTTTGGGTGGATTTCGTTTTGTTTGTTTTTTAATTTAATTGTCAATATTTCAGTGTATGGTTTACGCCAAGAATGGTATGTTTTAATTTTAGTTGTATTTTTGATGCCTCTATACCATTTTTTCCCCCTTCATATAAGTATTCATGGTAGTACATTTGGTAGCAATTGAATAAAAAAAAATTTGGAGTTGTATGCGTTGGGAAATTACGGACAAACCAAAATGGATTATAGAAACAGTATGTTCTGTGTGTGTGTGTGTGTGGGGGGGGGGATTCAATTTTCCAAATCGCATCTAATTAGACTTCCTCTTTCTGTACAACTCTGCCTGCCTGGCAACAAGTTACCAAAAATTACCAGTTTTGTATTGTTCCACTTTACTTAAATAGCTTTAAATCTGATTAACTTTTAACTTTTCTTTTTTAATCATTATTTGTCTATTTGCTTTTCTGTCTTTCTTTTTTAATCCGGATGAGTACAAATGTTTACTGGTAAATTATTTTATTTTTTTCCTTTTGGATGCCCTACCTCCCTATGTGACCCATCACAGCTGTCAGTCAGTCTATCCATTTGCTTGTCAGTGTGTCCATCTCCCGTCAGCCTCTCGCTTCTCGCATGTCCCTTCGCTGCCATCAGTTTCCTCCCGGCTGGGTTACTTCCCGTCACAGCTGACAAGCGCCTCATCCCCTTTGCCATCTACAAACATCCATCAGCAAGGAAGAGGAGGAGTAGGAGGACGAGGTGTTGATGTCTTTCAGACGACGGCAACAAAGCCCGATGGTCTGACCTCAATCTGGCACCATACCCGCAACATTCTGCTTCCATTACAAACACAACGGGAGGTGGGGAAAGGTATCACCATGAGCCAGGAAATCATTCCATTTGTGTGCAGACCAACCCCATTCTTCTATGTAGGTTTTCAGATTATTATTATTATTTTTTTATTACAGCATTTTATAATGTTTCAGTGTTAGCAGGATTATGTTAAAGCTGGTGAGGCAAATTTTCACAAACTCTCGTAAAACCAAACAAAACGTCATTTTGGTAAGACTCAGGACAAGGTGCAGATCCAGTCCAAGTGCCAAAAGTGCCAAGTGATGGTTGTCTTTTGTTGTAGTTCAATGCTGTTTTGGGGGCGTAGGATATTTTGTGGACCCGTAGAGGAGCTACAATACATAATTTACATAAAAAAATAAAATAATAATAATAAAGCTTTCCTGGCTACTCAAACAGCTTGGATTTCCGTATAATAATCATTTTAAGTAGGGATGGGCGAGTACCGATACCAGCCTTTTTTTCAAGTACTCGAGTACTCGTGACGCAGACGAGTACAAGCGACCGATGGGGAAGACGTTAAGTGAGTCCTCCTTGCCTGTAACTGGCGCTAGCTTGCAGCAGTTTTTCACCAAAACTTCACCGGTTTGGTAATACTTCAAAATTGTGAATCTTAAACTAAAAGAGCATTTTTGTGTTTTATTTTGAACGTTAAGACTATTGAAGAGTGACTGTGCTGTTTTTGTTTTTGTTTTTTGTAAAAATTAAAGGAAATATATTTGTTTAAAAATATATTTTAGTGATTTGTTTTATTTGTCAAAATGTACTACTGGTATCGGCAGTTGGTATCGCTTTCGGTGAGTACTGAGGGTCCGAGTATCGGTATCGAACATCCCTAATTTTAAGCAATTACGTCATTACCAGAGCAGCCTCAAACTGTCCAAATTACGGCTCTGGGAGATTTAATTAGTAGTTTTAAAATTCTGATAGACTAGTGTTATAGCAAGGAGCGGCCCGTGTTCTTTTTGAGTGGGTTAAGGATTTAGGATTAGAGTTTTACATCACATTAACAGTGCGTTCTGCTGAAGTCTGCCGGAAGGTTGGGTGCGCTCATCCGACAAATGCGGAAGTCATTTGTGCATATAGTCCATTGTGCTCAAACATGGATGGAAAAACGTTGGGAAATTTGGTGAGAATCTTGGAAAAAGGTACAGATCCAGGCGAGTCTTTTAATGGGTTTCAATGTTACTCAGTTAGTTACGTTACGTTACGTTACGTTACGTTAGGTAGTTAGTTGCGCTAAAACTGCTCAACCAAATTTCCACAAATTTGGCAAAAATTTAATGAAAAGTAATTTTGGTGAAAATATGAATAAATGTGCAGCTCCTGCTGAACTACTAAAAAAGAGACAGGAGTTAGTTAAGCTAGCTAGCTAGCTAGCTACCTATCCAGCTTGCTCCCTAGTTCATTTCATGAAACGCTTGTTCTTTCTATGTTAGTTTGTACCTTTTTGTTTGTTTAATTACGTAAAAGCAGCTACACTTCAAACCCGTAACAGAGTCTTGGTAACGGTGAAGATAAATTTTTAGTGCCAAAAGTGAGTTAGTCAGCTAGTTCATTCGTCAGTCAACTCTTGTCAGTTTGCTGAGAATCTGGATAAAGCTGGAGATCCTGCCCAAGTGCTAAGAGTGTGAGATGTGGATATTTTTTGTGAGATGTCATTTCATCCATCCATCCACCAACCAAAATATGACAAGAAAATATAGAATGTATTTTCCCACTTTTTTTGGCGCAAACATAAACAGCCAAATTTGAGCAGACTTCTGTCTTGATGCCATGTTGGTAAATGTCAGAACCGAAATCTTGTGTCATCACCCATTTGCGACACAAGAGGAATCCCTACAGACAAGGTAGGCTATCAAATGATTCCCAGGAATCACATTTCTGGGCGCCGCTTTTCCAAAAGAATTACTTTTCAATTCCCATCCTACTACTTAAACAAAAATGCTAGGTTAACCTCTACGGCCATATGTGTGGATGCCATTCACACAACATAAAAAAAAAAAAAAAAAAAAAAGAGTGTTGCCTTTTCCAGGCCGTGTGAAAAAGGCCGAAGAGCAGAGCACAGGTGAGTGCTGATGTGGAAAACGAGGCCCCTGTGGGAGATTTCCTTTTGCCAGCTCTCCCACGTTTATCAGCTCACATTCACACGGCCGCCCCCCTGAGATGTCGTGCCTTTATTCCGCCATGAAAGACGGAGGAAAATGTTAGGACAAAAGCTCTGCGGTGACACGTTTAAATGTGCAACATGTGTTCTCTTGTGTGTAATTTTGAAAAGCCGCAAAAGAGAAAATGAGGTCTTTTCTGCAGATTAGTGAGGAAGCATGGTATCACATTGAAAACGACCTCTGACACTTAAGTTAATTGCTTCTCGTCTTTTTGTGAACACCTGAAAGACCCTCTGACACACAACACTTCGTAAATAATCTTTTTCTTCAAAGAATATGACTTTAAGAAATAGGATTTTTTATTCATATATATATATATATATATATATATATATATATATATATATGTATGTATAAAATTGTATTTTGTTCTCTAAAATAAGTTTTTGGTCCCAAGAAGGTCATTTTTTTGTTTTTAAGTTTTTCTAAATAAAAAAATAGGCCGCCGCGTCCAAAAAACTGACTGATTTTGTCTTCAAGACTTGTACAAAAAAAAACATGTTCTACAAAAAATTCACAAGTTAACAATAATTATCTTTTGCCTTGAAAAATGAAACTTTTTCTATCAAAAAAAATTTGTTTAATGAGTGAAATCGTCACTTTTCCCTTTTAAAAATATTTTTTCTTCAAAAACATTTTTCCCAAAAAATTTAATTTAAAATATGTGAATAAAAAGTCACTTCTAAAGGAATAGGAATTGTTTTTTGTTTTTTAGATTAACTGATTTTTTATGTTTTATTTTTATGATTTCTTTTTTTTCTTGTGTCAGTTGAACAGCAATTAACAGAAGGTCTGTGCGAACGTGTCGCAGACCTGCTGCTTGCCTCAAGGAAGCTGCAGGCTTCATCATTCACACTCACACACCCCTACGCGCACACACAAAAAGACTATTCCTCATAATTGGAGCATCAATAAAAATATGCGTAAATGTGATTCAAGCAGCACTTTTCTATGTGGGCCAGTCATCGGTTGGTTGGTTGGTTTATTGAACATATATATAAACACATAAACATAAACAGTAACAAAAGAAAGTTAAAAGTCAAATAAAAAGAAACATACAATCAATGACAAGTTACATGTTCAAAGGGAGTAGGAAGAAGTTGAAAACTTATCCAGTCCTACCCCTTATTCTTTGTATCTTATCACTCATTTCGTTATTAATATAATAGGTTACATTTTACATAAAAGAAAATGTGTAATGCTACTCATATAGCGCATGTACATAAAATTAATAGAAATCCACGATAATAATACATTAACATACTCACATATACAATTTTCATTACACTCATATTGGTACATCAAAGAAAAAATTTCATTTCTACAATTGTACTAACTCATGTCTGATTTCAATAATGGTCTTGAACTTTGCTTTTAAACATTTTTTTTTTTGCAAGTGACTTACATCTTTTCAGCTCAATACCAAAATTATTCCACAAAGTAACACCTTTTACAGAAACACACCTTTGCTTAATATTTGTTCTTTTTTTTAGGGTTTTTATAGACACTTGTACCCCTTAGCTCATAAGGACTGTGTCTAATTTCAAACAACTTCCGAGTACTGTGGCAGAGTAGATTGTTGTGTACTTTGTACATTATTTGTGCTATTTTAAACTCAACCAAGTCATAAAATTTCATTGTATTTAATTTAATAAATGTGTTGATTCTGTATATTTTAATCGATTAATAATTCTTATGGCTCTTTTTTGCAGTTTGAAAACAGGATCGGTATTTTTTTTTATGCGTTTCCCCAGATTTCCACACAATAGGTCAGATATGGTAATAATGATGAGCTGTATAATATATATAATGATTTCATGTTCAGGATCTCCTTAGTTTTGTGGAGTATCCCTATGATTTTTGACATTTTCCTTTTAACATTATATGTGGCTTCCAACATAATTTATCATCAATAACTACTCCAAGGAATTTGTTTTCATACACCCTTTCTATTTCAATTGAATTCACCATAATTTTGACTTGATGAGTGATTTGTCCAGTGCCAAAAACTATGAACTTGGTTTTATTTAAATTTAGTGATCATTTGTTCATGTCAAACCAATTTTTTATTGTATTTAATTCGTACTCCACAATAGTCAGAAGCTGCTTCAGGTTTTCTCCAGAACAGTAGACAGTTGTGCCGTCAGTAAATAAGACACTTTTCAATATTTTTGAGACACAACAGATATCATTTATGTACAATATAAATAATTTACGGCCTATCACAGACCCTTGAGGAACTCCATGAGTAATCTTCAAGTGTCTTGATTGTACATCATTAAACTGCAAATACTGATATCTGTTATCCAAATAACTTTTCATCCATTTATATGCTAAACCTCTTATACCGTATCGCTCTAATTTATTCATTAATATAGAATGATCTATGGTGTCAAAAGCTTTTTTTTTTATAAATCCATAAAAATCCCAACAGTAATTTTTTCATTATCTATGTTAGTAGATATTGCTTCTACGACTTCCATGATTGCCATTGAGGTGGTCCGATTTTCTCTAAACCCATATTGAGTTTCACTTAAGAGCTTATGTTTCTCAATAAAATTGTCCAGTCTGTATGAAAATAATTTTTCTAGAATTTTTGAGAAATAATAATAAAAAAGAAACTAGCAGACATGCAAGAAAGAAGAATAGAAGAAGAAGCTTATTATTTATCGGTCAACTTTCTGCAGGACAGCATCATGACTCGCCTACTAATTCACAATTTCACTTTGGTGACAGATGACGTTTAGATGTTTACCACCCATGGAAGGATTGGTCGCCCGTTGTGGTGGGCTGTTCCCTGGTTGCCATAGCAACAAAGAAGCTGGCCTGAAGGGATATGACCTCGACTTTCTTCTTTTTATTCTTACACACAAACACATCAGCAAACAAAAATACGGCTACATGCTGGCATGCCTGTTTTAAGGGCGCCTAATAAGTGCATGCACGTCATGGAGAAAAGGCGAAAGAGTGAGAAGGGGCTCATCAGCAAGCGTTGCAGAAGCCTAATAATGATCCTAATCATCAGGTGTGTTGGAGGAGGTGCCCTTGCTTTAACTAAGAGGCTATGTTTACAAATAGAATAATAGAAACACTGATAATGGCAAGTGGTGGCAAAGGAGTAATAATACGGCAACTTCCTTCCACTTCCGATTTGACACGGTCATTGGATGTGTGCAGGAGGCTCCACCCATCAACACTCACCCAGGCCATGAGAGAAAAAAATAAAATAAAATAAGAGTAACACAACATGAGCAAGAAGTAAGGCTTTCATTAACCCACATTTGAAATATTATTTGAAGGCATTGAGTCTTTTCCTTTTTTTGTTGAAGTATGTTTTGTTCCATGTGTCATTAATTAGCAGCCAATCAAAGGCAGCTAAATCTGGAAGCGGGATAATTGCTTTAGACAAGTGACTGACAGCTACATGGTTTTAGATCATTGATTGATGGTTCCAGGGCATCCTAAATGTCACCCACACGGATGCTGGGCGGGTTTTTCATATGTGTGAATCTTTGACAGCATAAAACAAGCTGCTTCCAAAGTGTAAAACATGACATGACATATAGTACGGTACAAACATGTATTGCAATATTAATGTACTCAATTATACACAGTAATAGATTTTTAATTTTGGTTCGTTGATATTATATATTATTGTAAGGTAGTATTACAGCAAAAACAATCTACAAAAAGTCTGGTCTTTTTGTCAAAAAAAAAATTGAATAATAAAATCTAAAACTATTCTTATTAATTGACCAAATAAGTCTGATTTTTATTTTACATCAGCCTGGCCATTCATACATAAAATGTGAACAATTGTCTTTCCATTTACACAAACATCTGCATATGTTACGGATTGTCTGAGGTTGGGCAAAAATCAACAAGTAGTTAGATTCATGAGCGAGTGCAGGAGCAAGTACAGATGCTTCCTTGAATGTCGATTAGCGCTAGGTTAGCGATGTTTTGAACACGATGCATGTTTATATTTAAATACAAAATGTATGTAATTCTCCTAATTGTTTGTTAGTTAGTTAATTCCAACTCACTCACTCACTCACTCACTCACTCACTCACTCACTCACTCACTCACTCACTCACTCACTCACTCACTCACTCACTCACTCACTCACTCACTCACTCACTCACTCACACATTCCACATATTCTGAAAACATCCGTTTGTCCATTCACATACATATCTGGTTTAAAAAACGAACGGAGCTATCAATCCATCTATCTCAGGGCCATCCAAAAACTCAAATTTGAATGCCGCAGATGTATCAGTCTGACCGCATTACCTGCTTGCAAACATACAAAAGGACTCTAAGGTCACGTCTCACAATGCTTTGCAGTCCCGATGCAACGCGAGCGTGACCACAAGAGTCCTTCGTAACCACGGTGAAGCATCTAATTGAGCCAACTGTTGTTGATTTGCATCTTGCACTGCGAGGACACTTCATCATCATGCATGTGGTGTCCGTGCGTGTGTGTCTGTGTTTAAAAGTGTGTTTTAACGATGCAGAAGAGCCTGCTTAACGACATGTGAACGCTCGTGAGAGCAAGCGTATCTCGGGCCGGCGTGTAGCCACTTTTATTTGAGAACAGGCTGCTAACGTCGAGATGGCATCAGCAGCCGCTCAGTATTGCTCACCAAACAAAAGGACATTGTTTCCTGCCTCCTCGCTTCTTCATAAATTTGCATTTGTGAGCCACGCGAGGTGTTGGTTGGCTGTTGTGGCCTCAAAGTTTCTACAAAGGAACAAGTTTTGTGTGAATCCCAGGCTTTCGTGAGAACTTTTATGAAAGTCACAGATGAGACAGATGCATAGGCGGTTTTACAAGATGGCAAGGGGTGCCAGCTGTTACCTCCACCACACGCATTGCCACCCAATGAATCTAGCAATAGTAAATTCAAAATTGTATTATCTCCATAGTGTACTTACAGTTTTAATTACGAGCATCATATTCACTCCCAATTGGACCCCCCAGCCCCAACACGCCTTTGAAGAAGAAAATGGTTGCATTGTACCGCCCCACACAATTAAATAAAGAAATTAAGTGTTGGCATATTTTACCTTGACCATCCCAGACTGGCCACAGAGAGTCCATCCATTTTCTTAACCGCTTACTCCTCACAAGGGTCGCGGGGATGCTGGAGCCTATCCCAGGTATCTTCGGGTTGTACACCCTGAACTGGTTGCCACAGAGTCAGGTAAGTTATAATTCATTTAAAGGGACAGTAACGTGAAAAATCAACTTTTTGGAGCTTTTAGCCATGTTAAAATGCTAATGCACCCAAATAATAACTGAAGTGGTGTTTTTCTCCATTCGCCCCTTTATGAGAAATTCTTGGTTATTCTGCTCTCCACGCACCAGCCCCTCCCAATCTGCGAAAATGAGCGGGTGTTCACTTTATGACGTCATTAGGTGCAGACCACCCCCGTAATACCTATGTGGACTAAATGCACACCCACTTTCTCTGAGACCTCCATGCTCGCAGGATAGTGACAAAAGTAGCCTTCATCAGTTTTCATTCTGTCCAAATGAATTCAAGGCAATAACACATCGTCAAATCAAATCTTGAATGCCGTAGATGGCGCGTTTGGTCCGTTCGATGGCATATTCATCTCTCTCTCTCTCTCTCTCTCTCTCTCTCAACCACATGTGGAGAGGTGGGGTTTTACTGAACTGGGTGTTTTACTTCCGTGTTGGAAAAATAGCCAGCAAAATGCCAAATATTTTTTTAAAAAATTACCTCGCCATGGTGTCAAAGGTAAGATTTAAGCATTATATGCCTACAGTTAACTGTGGAAGGGATTAGAACCAAGATATAATATCTTTAATAAAATAATGGCTGGCCGCGATTGGCTGGCAACAAGTTCAGGGTGTACCCCGCCTACTGCCCGAAGCCAGATGGGATGGGCTCCAGCACACCCTTGTGAGGAATAAGCGGTTAAGAAAATGGATGAATGGATGAAAATAACCTTTAAACTTGGATGGATGGATGGATGGATGGATGGATGGATGGATGGATGGATGGATGGATGGATGGATGGATGGATGGATGGATGGATGGATGGATGTTCCAATGGTCTGCTGTTTCGCTGATTTTTTTACAGCATGCTTTTTTGGGGCTCTTTGGTTTCTCCATTTTTTTTTTTTTTTTTGCATCCACGGATTCGTCTCGAGGAGACCTTTCCAAAAGTGTGTCTCCCGTCGCTCCATGACATTGCATTCCGGAAATAGAAAATATATACTGTGCTGTATAACAAGTAAACTAAAAAACTTACTTTTAATGGAAAAAAAATGACTGTAAATGAAAAAACATAAATGGTGAATGAAAAAGCATTCATAATAAACTAAAAATCATACCAATATGAAAAAACATATATAAACTGAAAAAATAAATACTGTGCTGTATACTGTAATAAGTAAACTTTCATTTCATTTAATGCAAAGTCATAAGGTGTATATATTTTGTTCAGAAAATGGACATACATGGACAGGAAACATTAATTCTATGGGAAAACTGATTAAAAAAAAAAAACAGATTGTGTTAAACCTTAGAAGTTGCACTTTAGTGTGGTTTGAATGTTCTATTTGTATAAAATATGTAACAGTAAAAGGTTTATTTCTTGCTCCAGTAATTGTAGATACATGTTTTTCCATCAGACGGCGATACATTCTGATTGCCTCTAACGTTTAAAATCTTATTTGATGGATTCTTTCACGAGAGATGTGTTGGCGTTTGGCAGTAAAAAGCGAATAAATAACATTTGTGTTATGCTGCACATTTAAATGCTGGTGTCAACATTTACAATCTCCCTGCCTGCGATGATAACACGTTTGTCAGCGCAGCACAGGTATCTGCCTCCCAGACAAGCATAATGAATATGTTAAATGTGGTTCATTCCACCCGCAGATGCCATTGCGGAGCGTATTTTCCCTGCACTTCAGCTGCTGGAATCCTTCAAATCAACATCCTGAGGAGTTTGAGGATTGGAGCTCTTCAAACGGCTCCAAGGACAAAATATCCTCCTTAAATCCATATTTCACACACAAATTCAACGCATGTGAGAGTGGAAGGGCACAGCCGAGGCCAGTCGCCCCGTTCGCAAATTAATCTTGGCCGGGATCAAATCATATTGTTGTGAATATGAGCATGTTGAGGGTGAGGTTATACGGAATTAAATGAAAAATCCGCCAAAAAATAAATTGGTACAAACACAGAAGAAACAGCAATTATTTCAGTTTCTTAACTTTTGAGGATTTTTTTTATGAGATAGTGATGATCATAAAGAGGACAGACCTGGTTTTAAAAGGGGAGTCAAACCCCCGCCCAAATTGCTTTGGACAATAATTTGTTCTATGCAGCCCCCATAATCTAAATATGGTATTCTGGTTAATATTGTGTTAGCAGAATATGAGTTAAGCAGCAAAAACCAGCCCTTTTTTGACATCTCAGGGGCGGCCATTTTGCCACTTGCTGTTGACTAAAGATGACTTCAAGGAAACAGGTAAGCTGTGATTGGTCATTGCCTGAGCCTTGAGCAATGTTGTCATCTTCAGTCGACAGTAAGTGGCAAAATGGCCGCCCCTGAGATGTCAAAAAAGGGCTGGTTTTTTCTTCATAACTCATATTCCACAAATATAATATTAATAAGAATGTCATGTTTAGAGTAGTGAGGTCACATATAACATATTGTCAAGAAATGTTTGAGGTTGACTTCCTCTTTATTGGACATGTTCATGAAATGGATATTATGTTGTTTTAATTTGACAGTGCATTGTTATACTTTGTACAAAGGACATACATAGTTTCCAGGGGACATGTGTGGTCATAGAGTAGATATAGCCTACCTGATATTCATGACATAAAGTCGATATAAATTGCATTTTTCATGTCACAGTCCATTGAACATGGTTATCATAATGGGGATGGTTTTGCTTACACCTGAACAGAATGTTGAATTCATTTTTCAACTTCAATAGAATCAACCCCAAAATGTCTAGCTCTTTTTCTTTCAACCCACCTCATTTTAAAAAAGGTCATAATTGTGATTGTGTGTATGGTGGTGGGTTATTATGGCCCCTTGGTATTGATTTGTTGGCGCTCCAGAGAGCTGAGTGAGTGGAGGTTGTGTTATTACTCAGGCCACAAATGACACCAAAAAGCTGTTGTGAGACCTGAAGGCCGCTTCAAAGCGATCGATGACGTCGCCCCTGATTGGTTGCAAGTTAAAGTTCATTTCACTGTGAAAAGAACATCAAGTAATGGGGCCCGCAGAGAGACGGCGACCAGTTTTTTCCACGCATGGATCAAACGAACCGGACAGTCAACCTGCTGCACTCTGGAGACTTCACTTGACGTTTTTGCTTAAGTCACTTCCTCGAATCGCAAGCCACCCAATCACAGTGTGGAGTAACCCAGAAAAAAAAGCAGGCTGGGATAAAGCTATGTGGTCATCTTTATAGGTCAATTTGACCCGCTACATAACATGATAGCTAGCTATTATTGGATAATTGATTATATTCTTATTTTTCTCTCTCGCTCTCTCTCTCTTGTCTTACACTATAAAACGGGTAAGTTTGATGTGCTACATTATCCTTAAAATTGTTGTTTTTTTTGTTTTTTTTAATGCAGATTTTATCTTGAGTTTTAAACTTTAATGTGGATCAGTTTGATCCACTACATAACAAGAGAATTCACTTCAATAAATGTATTTTTCCCTGCAAGCTTTAAACTTGTGGATCAATTTGACCCACTTTATTATCCATTAAAATGATTCAACATAATTTTTCTCATGTTTTCAAAACCGGGCCAATTTGACACAATGTACAGCATACCAGGAGGGATCAACATCAACAAATATTTATCCTAATGGAAAATTTTTATTAACATTGGGTCTTACTGTGTCATTTTGACCCAATATAACAGGCTAGCTCTTGCTGATCAAAATTTGCCCTAAAAACTTGAATATTGATAAACTTGATTCATAACCAATGGGTTATAAAGGTAGATTTAAAATGATACATCATTCTAAAAAAAAAAAAAAAAAGAAGACAAAGAAGAAGAATTCTAATTGTTTTTCGAGAGTTTATGCTTTTTGAAAAGGAGTCATTCTGACCTGTCATACAACCAGATGGTCAATATCAGTCAAATTGTAAAACGATCGAGTATTTGTGTTCATATTCCTGGTGAGTAATTTTTTTTTTTTTTTTTTGCTCATAATGACTCTCATCTGATGCAGAAAAACACGGCGGTGACCATTTATAAGCAAAAGAAAAAAGAAAAAAAGATTGCAATTGATGATGAATAAATGGGCGTGGGTGGATGATTAAATTGCAACTCTTCTAATATGGTCATTAATAACTGCGATAATCATCTTCGCTTTTGAGATTTTCTGGACTTTATTACCACCACATCAGCTTCTCATTTCCTGGCCCACGCAGTCAAATCATCTCATCATCTTTCTTTGGTGCCGTTTTCCTCCTCGCCACCAATAATACTGTTGAAAAAGTGCGGCGGCGATTCCGAGTGAATAAGTCATGAACGTTAACAAGCGGCCGTGGAAATTGCAATAAAAACACCCCCCAAGTCCTCCCTCTCGCCTCTTTTTTTTTTTTTTTTTCCAACGGAATCATTTCAAGGTTCACGCACCTTGTTAATTTGCCGCCGTCGTGTTTTTTTGCTCGGCTGACTGCAGTGACGCGGAAGTAATTGCTGGCGTATGCAATTTACAACAACGTGGAATGGAATTAGCTCTTTCAAAGCCTCTATTAAATAAAAAAAAAAAAAAAGGAGTAAATTGTCTCACAGTAATTTTGCAGTAAGCCGATGGTGGGATTCAGAACTTTTATGACAAATTGACTTTTTTTGTGGGGTTAGGAGTGCAGTGTTGCATGAGGTGGTGGAGAATTCCATCCCTGGAACATTACAAAGTGCCAAATACCAAAGTTCCTGGACCACTGAAAAGTACTCCGAGCTCTTTTTTTTTTAAGCCCCAAAATTACCCAGGACCTAAAATATAGTACTACTATTATTTACTATAGTAAATGCAGTCCAAACACATACAATGATCATAGTTTTGTGATAAAGCCAAATTGGCAGTCATTCTCAAATAGGGGGGCAGCCATCCGTGGGGGGGAGCATTGCAAATTAATTTTTTCGCCTTACTAGAATAAAGTGTAATCGCACATCCACTACAGTAGATGGCAATGGTGCTCACATTATCAGAGGAGGTTCAGGGCTGGTGGTGGATTCAGGTCCAGAAAGTAAAAACCTTGAAACAATTTGGCTTCAGCCACAGATGCTTTTACTCAACAGGTGGAGGCGAGCTCATTTACCTTCCTGTTCAGTAAAAGCACCTGGGGCTAAAGCCAATCTGTGGCAGGGTTTTTACTTTTTGAACATGGATTTCCCAGCCCTGGAAAGGAGTATTACCATTTACCTCCTCTACAAAGGTGTACTTATTATTCAAAAGTTCTCACGTCAAAGGCAAGATCATAAACAAAAGAGCAACGTTGTCATGGCTGGAAAATTATAGCAGACTCATTTCTACCTGAAATTCTTTCTTGGACCAAATCTTCCACTTAGATATATTCGAGGCAGTAGTCTCAAACCACAATGTTTCTGGGCCTCTGGCAAGTACTACCCCTCCTAGCACAGTCTTCTGGCCCCAACATTACCATTCACTAACATTAATGAATTAAAGACAGAAAAGCGATGATGTCATTCATGACATGGCTGGAAAACAATAGCGCTGACTTAAAGGTGGATTCAATGATGTTCTCAAAAAGTGGATGCCAAACATCTGTTTGTCACATTTAAAAAACTGCGCATGCGGAAGACCATCCTACCAGCTCTCCTGCTCGTCTGGGGGAAACGCCTCTCAAATGTCGCTAACGTCCGAGCTCATCTTCATCATCATCATCATCATCTTCTTCATCAGTCTCTGCAGCCGGCCTCGATTCATACGGATGTCCTCTTGCGGCTCTCATCTATTTTCAAAGTACGTGGTCAGCTCGATGGAGCTACAACGATGAATGGCCGAATCCGAAGCGCACAACACAACGCTAGCTACATGCTACAAACGCTAGAAGTGCGCATGTGCAGCTAGGAACGAGCACGCACGACGTTGTTACGCAGATTGATTGACAAGATCGAGAAACAATCATTAAGATGATCCACCCGGAAGACGCAGCTACAAAAATATCCTTGAACCCCCCTTTAACATTCATTTTTACCTCAAATTGCCACAAAGGTTCCTGGACCAAGTACAAAAGCTTTGGTCCCCCAACGAGTGTGAATAGGTGAATGTGATGTATTGTAAAGCACTTTGAGCACAATATGATGTAGATAGCGCTGTACAGTATAAGCTTCATCCATTTATAACATTGACTCGAGTTAACCAGGAACTGAATTTTGACAATAGATCCTTGGTCCAAAGACTCAAATAAAAGTTCCTAGTTCAAAGGAAAGATCCTACGCATATAAGCATCGATACTATGGCATGATTGAAAGACCAAAATGCACTGGTTTAAAAGTTCCTAGTGGTTGTAGTTTTCTGAAAACTTGCAAACTATTACATAGCTTCCCACCTCTTGCTTAGTTAGTGGTATGTTAAGTTATATTGAGAGCCTTACGCTCACAACATGTTGGTCTTTTGGTGAGTCTGACAACGAAAATGACGTTCTAAATTCTCCAGCACTCTGGAATCCCCTACCTGTGAAAATTTGAGTGGCTATCGCTATATAATTTTTTGTTCTCGATATAAGACTTATTTCTATAGTTTTGCAATTGGCTAAAATATCTAGCATTCTACTAATCTCTTACCCTGCCTCATCTCCTTACAGATGGGTTTTGGCCTGATTTACTGCCGCTTCTCCTCTCTCCTGCTCTGAAATGAGACATGGTGGCAGCGAGCAATTTAAGGCTGTTGCTGTAAGGATTCTGCATCGGATGTTTGGACAGGTCCTGAGGAGAATCAGTTTCCCGGGCGCCTATACCAGCAGCGGGAAGCGAGACAATGAATTTCGCCCTGTCCAAAGGCACAATGGTTCTCCAAAAGGTTAGTTAGGTCCAGTGGAAATGCCAAATACTCAAACTTTCAAACAGTGCATTCTCAGTTTAGCTAGTTTAAATTGCTGGAGTGTTATTCTGCAGTAAGTTGATGATAGGACTGAAACATTTTATGACAAATGGCCTTTTTTTCGGAAGCAGCAGTGTGGAAAGAGCAAATGGCCCAGGAAACGTTTGGCTTCTTGTTAAACGCGTGTGCGTGAGACACATTCAGAAAATGATGAACAAGCAGAGTTGATCTTGTAAATGATGCCAGCAGCTGCTCTGTGAGCTTTTAAAATCGGGGAAACGATGACAATTTATCATCTTTTTTACTAGCCGAGTGCATTAGCTTCATTTGCAGTGTGGACATTTTCAGCAAATTAAGCAATGCTGAAAAAGGATTGTTAGATGCCTTGTGAATTTTTAATACCATACGCGAAACAACTAGAATGACATTTATTTTGTTTCTTTTATTTTTTTAAAGGTTTCTTTTAGTATAGTTTTAAAACAACTGGCTCTAGCTGTTTTATTTTATATATTTTTATTTGTTTGCATTTTACTCTAATTATGTTTGTTTTATTTATGTTCTTTCTGATTTTTTTTTACTCTTATTGTTTTTTCGCTTCTATTAATTATTTTAAGATTGAGTGTCTAGCAGTGATGAAAAAGAAATATACAGTATAAGTAGATGTAATCAATTGTTTAGTCGGCTAAATAAATATAAGAAATGAAATCTAAAAAAAAAAAAATCACAAGTAGGCTATACTATACATTTGTATTGATTAATCAAAATATTTTCAAATTTAATATGCAATCATTTGTATTTATTTTTTAAGCAATTGCTCTCCTTTTCTAAGACACTGAATGATGGCATTTCACCTCATTGTTACCCTTCCATGTTTTAGTTATTAATGTAATAGTAATAATAATCGAACAAAAAATGTGTCTCTTGGTAAACTAGTATTTGATTAAATATATGCTTACAAGTCACAAACTATCATCTGGACTGTGTTTATGAGCTCTTTACAATTTCTATTCTTATTTTGTCACATTATCATCATTATTGGTATGGTATTGGTATGATTTTGTATAGTTATTACAATACTGTACAGTACAATACGCACTGTATTTCAGGAGACTGGTGCGTGGGCAAGAGTCAGGACACATCACTGATCGAGGAACACACGAAGTGATGCAGCCAAAGTGGAAAGAGCGCATGCGCGCTCACGTGGTCTGTTGTATAGGAAGTAAATAAAGCCTCTTCCCGCGCAGTCTCGCGTTCTCAAAACGATTCCTCAATGCAGTTATTGAACAAAATGGACGAGCTTTATCTGGATAACATCGACGAGTACGTCAACGACCACGACAAGATCGTAAGTACGATTTTGTGTAGTTTATTGTCGCGTTCCCAGTTGGTTTCCACCACGTTAGCGCCGGGGTGTGTGGAGCTGCTGAATGTCTGTTGACAAAACTGACAAATTAAAGTAAATCTGGATAAACTGCCGCTAATATGGCAAGTAAACCACAATGTTCAATATCATATTGGTTTGCAGGCTATTTAGATTCATTCGGCTTCGATTATATATCTAAAAAGACGTTGAAACAATAGAAAATGACACTGTTTGAGGGAAAAATAAGTCTCCACAGAATCTCGTCCAAATGTCACAGGCGGCATGATGTTTAACGTCACGTCACATTGTTTGAAATTATTTTTATTTTTAACTAATTCGGCGCTGTCTTTATCGCCGAAAAGATAGAAAATGACCTTAAACGCCAACAATGTATCAGCTAGTAACAGCTGTTTTGCAAGCTAGTACGACTTTGAATTTGAATGGAACAAACTAGGATGAAAATGTAGAACGTTTTCGTTTTAAACGTCCCCTTAACGTCAACAAGGCCATCATGATATTCCCATGTTTGGTATTGTTTAATAACAATAGTATTTACTTATTCTGTTTAATTATGAACAGGTTACATATAAGTGGCTGAGTCTCACTCTTGGAGTCCATGTCAACACAGCTAAACAGTGAGTCTTTTTTTCCTTTAACCAAACAATGATGTTTAATATAAAAATGACCAAAGCCATATTTTATTTTACTTTACCCAGAATGCTCTATCACTACCTGGACCACAAGAGGAAGGAGAGCTCGGCTCAGCTCCACGTGACGTACTTGGTGTCTGGAAAGTGTGTGGACAATGGTCACACGGTGCGCTTAAAACAACTCAAATCCTATTTGTTTTTGTACTATTTCAGATTAGTTATTAAACTATTGTTTCTTTACCAGGGTCACAGGGTGTCACTGGTACGTGAGGAACAGCTGGAAGGTGCGTCATTTCATCCACGTTTCATGAATATTTTAGATTAAAAAAAAAAAAAAAAAACTGCATTAAATTCTTTTTTTATTTTTTTATTTTTATTTTTTGCCTTTGCAGACTTCAAATCTAAGATGAGTTTGATCGTGAGCGAACACATTTACAGTGTCCAAAAAGCTCTGCTGAGGGACAGTGGGCCACTTTACGCCGTCGACTACGACGCCGTCAAAGACAACCTGCTTAGCTGCAGCAAGTATGTTGAGCTCACAAGGGTTTGAGCCCACTTTGCAGGGTTGTTAGTTGCTACTAGTCATGACAGTCTTTAATGGGAATAGAATTCGCAAGAGGAAGTCGTGATTTTCCTAAATGAAGTCCAAAGTACTTTAACTTACACTTTATCTTACGGTCTCCCCTATTTAAATGCCTTTGAAAAGCTACAACCACATCAGCATCAGTAAATGTATATAAAAAAATACCATTAGTGTCACAAAGGAATGAATTTTATGCATGTCAAGTTTCAGCCATGTGGCATGAGTCTTTCTGGATCCGGCTATGAACTTTTCAACTCACCCTCGTACTTTCAAGAGGTCTGGAGACTTTACGGCACTGAACTCTTGATTGGAATCATTTGAAAAAAATTTACTATTATTCTTGTATAAAATATTAATTAATAAAACAAATCTTTAAATCTTTTTCCTTGCTACAAAAATGTGACTGTTGTACAAAGATTGTTGGGGGGGGGGGGGGGGGGGGGGGGGGGGGGGGGTTGTCGACTAAATGACCTTTCTAAGTTTTTTTTCGGTGGAAAAACTAGAATTAGAACAGAAATAAATGTAGACATAAGTTGCCACACTTAAAAATACGCAACGGGCCTGAAAAAGTTCTGAGTCCCTGATTATCACATCTATGTGTGATAATAAAGTGTGTCTTTTGCGTGTTCGCAGGTATAGCGCTATCCGATGCTCTGTCGCCGTTCCCATGTCCTCCCTGGAACGCAAGACACAGCAAGCAACGCCTCCTGTTCCAGAGCCACAACACAGCAAGAAGCCTACCGCTAACGGCGACGCTGCTTCCAAAGCCAAGCCGGCCAAAGGCATCATGGGAATGTTCGCTGGTAAAGCTGCAGCAGCTAAGAGTCAAGATGGCGGCAAAGAGGTGAAGTCAGAGCCTCAGGAAGCAGTGGCTGAGGTTTGTCCACAATTAACCTTTTATAAAACAGTGTAATTGAATCTGCACATCTGTCTTTTATCTCCATTAGAATGTCCTCTTTCACTTGGTTGCACAAGGCTGGAATGACTGAGAAATCCATGATTTTTTTTGGGGGGGGGGGCGATTTGTACTGCCTATCAAAAGTCTGAAATTAGGTTAAATGTGAAAGAATGATCACAGGATATATGTCCACAGCATTATTATTATTATTATTATCATTATTATCCATCCATCCATTTTCTTGACCGCTTATTCCTCACAAGGGTCGCGGGGGGTGCTGGCGCCTATCTCAGCTGGCTCTGGGCAGTAGGCGGGGGACACCCTGGACTGGTTGCCAGCCAATCGCAGGGCACACAGAAACGAACAACCATTCACACTCACAAGCACACCTCGGGACAATTCGGAGCGCCCAATTAACCTGCCATGCATGTCTTTGGAATGTGGGAGGAGACTGGAGTACCCGGAGAAGAATCATTATTATTATTATTATTATTATTTTTTCCCCCTCCCCTCCTCCTCCATTATGATTTATTGCGGCAAAGAGCCGTTTTGTTTCAAATGTTTATTTAAAAATTGAACATCCATCCAATTTCCACATTTAAAGAAGACACGGTTGTACTGCAAAGGCTGGCCAGTCTTGCGTGGCCACTTAGGAGGAGACAGTGCTCCAATGCAGCGCTTCAGAGTTTTGTGGGCGGTGTGCGCAGCAGCCAGTTTAGGATGAGGGGGCGGGGCAACCACATGGGGAGAGGCGGGGTTTTTACTTTCGTAAAAACTTACTTTCGTGTTAGAAAAATAGCCAGCAAAAAAAAAATAATAATAAAAAAAAAATAAAAAATAAAAAAAGCCAGCAAAATACCCAATATTTCATTAAAAATTATATCGCCATAGTGTCAAAGGCACGATTTAATCATTATATGCCCATAGTTAATTGTGGAACGGCTTAAAATACTGTGATATAATACCTTTAATGTTTCGATTCTATGGTGGCAAGTCAGATCACTGCCTTTGATTAATATTTGTATAAATAACAAGATGTATCTTTTTTAAAATATAAATATTATCTAATATTATTATTTTGAGGAAGCCTGTTATATATATATGTATATTTTTTTATTTATTTTTTTTTTAGGTGGATGTCCCCAAAGGTAAAGCATCTGCAAAGTCCAATCGTATGATGAACTTCTTTGGCAATCAAAGCAGTAGTAAGTATAATGAATTCTGTTGAAATAAAAGTCTAAAATTTAGGAGAGCCTGTTGCACAATACACACAAACTGATGTGAAGTATTTGCAAAATGCGAAGTAAATTGTGTTTATTTCAGAGAAACAAGAGAAACCTGTGAAGGAGGAGGAAGAAGTGGCAGTGGAGTCGGCAACGGAACTGCGACGGCTGGAAAAAGAGCAAGATGAAAAGGTCACAATAGAACCGCTGAATCACAAAAAGAAAGACTCTAGGTTTGTGAGATTCATTAGGTATACCCTCCTCATGAGATCCAATAAAAAATGTTGCCAAATTGCGGTCTACATTTGAGGTTCCATCATATTGTTCAGTCACTGATCAGAGCTTTCAAGCAACAAGCCAGAGCTTGGCGGGGACTTGTTGACTGATGTGTCTACTGCATAAGCCACATACACAGATTGACGCACAGTCTAATTTGGTAGCTTTGTCATGAAGCGCTGCATCCACCAGGGAAAATACAGTCAATGCTATTCGCGTGTTTGCTTTAGAAACTCCAGAATTGCCAAAAATCAGAAGATTGTGTCCCTGATAAAGTGACTGCTAACGGGTTTTATTTTACGGCTATGATGCCTTGTGCCTTATTACATTTTTTTCTTCTTTCTGAAGTAAAATCAAACGTCAGCAGAGTTCTGACAGTGAGGAGGAGAAGATGGAGAAGAAAAAGCGGCGAAGGATCAAGAAGCCTGTGCCCGACAGCAGCGAAGACGAAGACGGTAAAAATAACGTCTTACCGTCTTTTAATTCATCCCTTCTGTCTGGTTGGGTCAAACGGTTACACTCTAGTCCTGTAGGTGGCTGACATGCGCATAACACAAAGTGGATTTTTTTTTTCCATTGTCATCCGCCAGTGGGGTAGTTAAAAAAAAAAAAAAAAATTTATTGTATTTTTTTTTTTTTACACCGTCAGAATCTGCCAGTGGGGGGGGAAAAAAAGTTGTTGTTTTTTTTGTTTTTTTTAATTTCTTTTAAGAATCCATCAGTAGCATCAGTACTATTTTTTTTTTTTTTTTTTTTTTTTTTTTTAAAACCTCCATAAGCGCAAGCCCTCCATCAGATTCAACCACATGGATTCAAGTTTCAGGCCATTTGTATGTCGATGGAGGTGCATCAACGAAAATGGGCGTAATGGGAATCTGAAGAGACTGTTGGTTACCCGTCCAGTGTGTGCAACCCTTGCTTCAACGTGATGGGCTATTGCCGCTGCTGTCACATATAGATCTATAACACCACAAATGACACATTATAATAGATGTTGTCAAGTACAATTATACAATAAATTCATAAAAATCAACTTTTATATTCCCGTTGAGTGCGACATGTTTGTCAGCTGTTTCAGACTTTGCTCACCGTTGGAAGTCTGACAGGAAAGCTCTTCAACTAGAAAAAAAAAAAAAAATTACAACTTTTTTTTTTTTTTTTTTTTTTTAAACTGGCGGATTCTTAAAAAAAAAAAATTTTCACTGGCGGGAACGGACCTCTGACAATGGGAAGGAAAAACTTTGGCAGAAATGGGCTTCCATAATTACCAGCGATTGTAATATGTAACAAATAAAAACAATCTTATAAAAATTTGTAAACATTTAAAATTAAAATATATAAGTAAAATGTTTTTTCAGCTGCGATTGGCTGGCGACCAGTTCAGGGTGTGCCCCGCCTACTGCCCATTGCCAGCTGAGATAGGCTCCAGCACCCCCCGTGACCCTTGTGAGGAACAAGCGGTTCATAAAATGGATGGATGGATGGATGTTTTTTCAGCTCATCGTGTATTAAAAAAATACATTTACTTTACATGTTGATAATGTTTGTATATGCTGTTATACTGATCGGATGCTCATGTGGTTATTGTGGTTGTCGAGCACCATGGTGAGATATATAAAATTTTCTGCATTGTCCACAGTCATTCCAGATTCACCGCCGAGAATGGCCGTGAGAGAAGCATTAGCTCCTGCTAAGGAACCTGCTACACAAGTAATTATGACAATGACTTTTATGCCTTACTTGTAACAATTCAGACAAAGAAGAAATATTTCTTTCATTACAGCTGGGACTCTCTGAGACTACTAAAATACGCAAGCGCAGACGTGTCTTGAAGTCTCGAACTTTCGTGGACGAAGAAGGTTGCATTGGTAAGCAAATTAAAACTGTCAACTTTCTCCAGTTTGTGGTTCTGATTCTGTTTTGTGGTTGCAGTGACAGAGAAAGGCTATGAAAGCGAGTCGTACTCTGAAGACGAAAGCGCCACCAAGCAAGCGGCGACAAAAAATCAGGTCAGAGCAAAAACGGCAGCGAGCAACGAGAAGAAAAATCAGAAGAAAACGACAGAGAACAAAACAACGAAACAAGCTTCCATTATGGGATTTTTCCAAAAGAAGTGATGGACAAAACACACACATGCACACAAACACTCACACACCTTCATTCTCCAGAAGCTTCCGGTGCTATCATACAGAAGTGATCAAACTAATAAACACTCATTAAAAAAATGTTTGTGTTGATAGTCAATGTCATTTTATAGATTGTGTTATCCTGATGGCAAATTTGGATAGGCCTGGGATTAAATATGTTTGAATGTTACATCTTGCAGGAAAGCCAATTTCATTCAAATTGAATTAAATGACTAATATATTCACCACATTATTTCATATTATAACATTTCATCATTTTAACAAATGATGGAATATTTGTCATTTATTTTATGTAATTATAGTGGAACCTCACGGTTGGGCACCTGCAGATTTGGTTATTCGCAGATTTTTTTTAATTTTTTTTGCCATAAATGTCAATGGCATTTTACAGCTTGCGTTTACACTGACAGCAGATATGGATCTGTATTCAGCATGGATATTACACCTAGCCTCAAATCCAATTTAGTTCAAATAATAGGGACTGTTTTTTAATACTAGAAAATTAAGTATTTTAAATCAGGGATGGGCACAGCTCACAGTGAGTAGCCTCTCAATTAATCCCCCCCAAAGTATTTATTTTATGTTTCCTAGACTACAATGGTCTCCTGCATAGTCCGTAGTCCGTAATCCATCCATAGATTCGTTTTTTCCCCCAAAACTATATTTGTTAAACATGATCTTCTTTTTCGTTCATTTTTGCTTTTTTTTTATTTTTTTATTATTTTTTTTATTTTTATTTTTTTTGTCTGGCTGGAATTAAAAAAGGCAATACCTAAAATGATCCTGAGCTACTGATAGCACTCCAATAGATTGTGTTTAGTTTACACTGATGGCAAATCTGGATCAGATCCAAATTCAACATTGTTTGATGTTATCACTCCAGCGGCATCAAAATTAAATATACTTTGTTTTGACCTTTTTGAAGGTCTGAGCAGGTTAAGAGTGGGTGCACCACTGGTTCTGACGTTTTGTTATATTTTGATCATGTGCACATGATTAGATGAAATAATTTTCTACCTATTTCGAGGATGTGTGCAGGGCGAAGGTACAACGTGTGAAAGTCTGCTCTTTAAAGAACAATAACATGAAAGCCTGTGATAAAAACGCCTTACATTACGAGACAGTCCATGTTCTTGCCCCCCCTTCCATTAACAACAATGATCGTAGTTGCAAGTTGGGAGCTGACACACATGCAGCAGCAGCATTCGACACACCCTTGAGACGAGAACACTTACGAGCCTGGTAGAACTGGTCTTTCCCAAGAGGAAAATGATCTCTCAGGGAGTGGTTTTAAAAAAAAAAAAAAAAATGTGTAGAGGCCTCCCTCGCTCTGTCGCCCGCTGAATTCTTTTTTTTTTCTTCTTCTTTTTTTTTTTGCCATGGCAAAGACAGCTGAGTCACAGCACATGGAAAAGATCCTCTTTTGCTCTTATTAACAACAACCAGTATCCTTGGTATTTCACTTCTCTTCCTACTTGAAACATTTTTATTCAAGTAGAAATAATGTTTGTTCACTTAACCACCTGACATTTTGGTAATCTGGAGTACATTTTAATATTGTATGTAATTATTGAAATGTTTATTTCGAATATATCAACATTATTTCAATACTTAAATGACAATAATCAAGAAGAAAAAAAAACAGGCAATATTAAAGAAAACAATCGTATATTCGAAAAGGAGTGAGAAGAAGTAAAACTTATTAACAACTTCATTTGGTTCAAGTTTAATATTCCAGTCTGCTTATGTAAACAAGTCAGTATGCACTGTGAACATTGAGAGGTTATAATAGATTTTACCTGGCCCGACCTACCTTTTTGAGTTATTTAACACAGAAATATTCATATTAAATTAATAAGCCACAAAGCAATCCAATCTGTTGGGTTGTTTATGAGTTATTCATTTGGGTCAAATGAATAACTCACAAAAAAAAAATCACTTAACGCAAAAAGTTGGGTTGGTCCCTTTTCGACCCAATTTGGGTTGTTTTGACCCAAATGTTTTTAGAGTGTCAGTGTATGTTGAATTATATGAGTAATAAAAAGTACTAATGATATTTTGTCTTCATTTTTTTGGCCTGCATAAAATATTCCATCCATCCATTTTCTACCACTTACCCAGGGTCGGGTCATGTGGGCAGCAGTTTTAGGAGGGACTTCCCAGACTTCCCTCTTCCCAGCCACTTCGTCCAGCTCCTCCAGTGGGATCCCAAGATGTTCTCAGCCCAGTTGAGAGACATATTCTCTCCAACGTGTCCTGGGTCATGCCCGGGGCCTCCTGTCAGTGGGACACACCCAGAACAAAATAATGTTCTGCGTCAGAAACCCGACATTAAATTTAATAAAATAACTTTAAATAAAAGGAAATAATACCTTTCCTGGTATTGAATCATTGAATTTATATGTTAATATTTTTTTATTTAATTCATTTGTTAAAGTTCATGTTAATATTTAATTTCATATTAGTTATGTTAACAAACCATATATTAAATTAACTGGTTAATAATTTATTTCATTTTTGGGGGGTTTTATTTTATTTATACATATATTTCTATTCATGTTTTTAAATTACATTTATATGGTTTCTTTTTATACAGTATTAGCTATGTTTATGTTTTTAATTAAAAAAGGTAGGTTTAATTGATTATCAAAAACAATTATTGATTAATTGATACTCAAATTACTTGCCGATTAAACCTTGTACCTGGAATAATTATTGTTATTGTGTTAATACTTTCTGTACATTCTAGAATTATGGTAATGCCATTGTTTATTATGTATTAGGAATGTAACAATAATGGCAATATCGTGATATCGCGATATTTAAATTGCCACAACATATCATCGTCGTCATGTCACGATATTAAAAGCAGCACATCTGTTAAAAAAAAAAGTCGGGTTGATTTCCATTTGTGCCGTTCTAGCACCCTCTGGTGGCCATTTTTTTAGTGCAGTTTAATTTTCACAAGGCATGTTTTGGCCCTTCTATGTTTAAAATCCACGCTAATGGTTAGATGAAGGGGAACGTAATTTGCTTGTAATTTGTGAGGGTATGTGGATATGTGGAGGAACTCAATGTGTGCGTACATTAGCAAGTAAGTGCCTCAATATATTCGATTTATATTTTTTTATATGTAATATTTTATATTTTTCATTACAGTAATGTACAAAAGCACAATATTGTGTTTTCTTTTAGTCTGAGCTATTTTTTTTTTTTTTTACAATATTGTGACCTTTTTGTATTGCCAACCTCCCCACAATATAGTGATAATTATCATATTGTGACCTTCATATGGTGATAATATCGTATCGTGATGTTTGGATTTCGTTACATCCCTATTATATATTATATTTATGTAATTATTTGTTAGATTTAATTTAGCATCTTTTTTTTGCTTAATGAAACTTATAAATTGATATTTCATATATCATTTTAACATGACTTTTTTTTTAATGTAATTTCTAATTCAATTTGAACATTTTCTATGTCATTTATTTCACCATTGGATCAAAATATTGATTCCCCCAACCCCCAACCACAACAATACTGCCCAAGCATAGCCAGGAGAGAGTGACGTCATGTCGATCCACACGCACACGGGTGGGGCGGAGGCGGGGGCGAGGTGGTGGCCAGGCAGCAGCAGCCAGGACTCATCCACCGGTGTCATGGCTTCCTAACAGTCGGGGGGGACTGAATGAGAGCGAAAACAAGCCCGCTTGTCTCCAAGGCCCCGACACGCAATCACCCTATTCCCACCGAAGCGAGGAGGGGGGGTTCGCTCGGCCTCGCTTTTCGCCCAGGATAGACTTTTTATCATTTTTGTTTGATTTGAGCGATCAACTCCCCCCGACGTTTACAGGCAAGCACCGCGGTGGTGGAAGATGGCCGACCCGGCGGAGTGCACTATCAAAGTGATGTGCCGTTTTAGGCCTCTCAACAGCTCCGAGGTGACCAGAGGAGACCGATACATTCCCAAGTTCCAAGGGGAAGACACCGTTATTATCTCGGTGAGTCAAACGCCATTCAAGGCGACTTTTGGTTCCCTATTAACCGGGCCCCCGGGCTCAAGTCAACGATACGCCATTTTAATTGTCTTGTAGCTTTACGGTAAGTTAGCACTTTTA
The DNA here is from genome assembly GCF_051991245.1 of Festucalex cinctus. Lineage (NCBI taxonomy): Eukaryota > Metazoa > Chordata > Actinopteri > Syngnathiformes > Syngnathidae > Festucalex > Festucalex cinctus. Next base: position 24,925,365 of record NC_135411.1, on the reverse strand, counting down.
GCTTGTTAGCGCAAAGGCTTGACCCTCTCCGCCGCCCAGGAAGAGGCAACCGGCGCCCGGTGAGCTGTCACCTGGATTCGAATTGTATAATCCGATACCTGTTCCATATTTTGGGAAGGTGTCACGCTAAATGTCAGCCCATTCGGCTAAGTTCGCCCCGGCCACGGCTAACCAGCTGTCAATCAACAAAGCCTCCCAACACGGTGCCAGTTAGCCACATTAGCCGCGTTAGCGCACATCACATTTGGAGCACATTTATTCATGTACAATAAACATTACAGGTGGTGGCTAATGCTAAATGCTAACAGATTTTAAATGGTCAGGGGCCGAGCTTTGACTTGATAGCGGACAACAACAGATAGTTATCTACTCGCCGGCCTTTGGGCTAAGCTTGACCGGTCTTAACAGTTATTTAATGAAAAGCTTATGGAGCACTTAGCGGACCCAGCTACTTCACAATGGAAATACATGGTGAAATTAATGTATTTTGTTTGTGTGTGAAAAAAAAGTGATAATATTGATCTAAATTACCCAATGACGTCTGTGGAATTGTCTGCTTTTTGACGCAGGTCCCTTGTCACGTGACGCTGGATCATATCAATACCTGTAAATCGAACCTTAGGCCATTTGTACGTCCTATTTCAGTAGAAAATTATGCAATCAAACTTAAATGTACTCCTTATCTTAATATTTTGTTACACATTTTAAACATTTTGCTCACAATATTGTAGAATTTAAATTTATTGATAAATATTAACTGTGACCCAGGCCACATGTCATGTGACACTAGGAACTATTTACTGGTAAATGGAAGGAAGCACCTTGGTGATCGTTTCTCTCAACTATCTAAATCATGTCATACTGCAACTGAGATACATTAGCTTTAATTCTTTTTTTAATGTTTTTATTTATTTATTTTAGTTATTTATTTTTATTTATTTATTTTTTATTTTTTTTGGGTGGGGGGAAGCCTCTCAAGCATTTCTCTGAGGATATTTTGTAATTTGAAGAGGCCATGATATTGATTAATAAAGTTGAGTTGAGTCCCATGTCATGTGATAATTCCCTGTAAATCGAATGCGCATTTTGCAGACTATTTTTCTCCTATAAACAAACAGTTTTGTTTGAATCCAACTAAAATATGCTGTGTTGGAATGAATTTGATAGTTTGTTGCATATCTTTCAATGTTCTTGTTCACAATAAGCACAAGATTGTTGAGACTTTCAAAAGTCCTTGAGTGACTGAAGCCACCTCTCCCCCCAAAAATCATGTGTAAATTGATAGTTAAAACCCTAATATACCCCAAACTAGCATTTTCCATCCCTTGTTGCGCCAAGGTGCTTCATTTAAAAAAAAAACAAAAAAAAGGCATATTACCAAACAAAAACGTCACAAAAAGTATACATGGTGGAATAATAAGGTCATCGCAGTTTACTCACTGTTCCTTGGTGTGAAAAACTTGCGGCAGGTATTGAAGGAGATACACAGATCTTCAACAGCTGAGTCTTTCGCCCTCTTGTGTTTTTTAAGTCATGCTTGAAAAGTTATATTAGAGCTATTTTAGCTTTTACTGGGCAGTTAAGTGAAATTGGATAATTTCCCGCAGCATACCTTATTATCTCTCATGATACTCACTGCCCCAAACTTTATAATTGTCTCAAACTCATCTAACATTACCCCCAAAAAATAAATGGCTTACAGAGAGCATTTCATTTTAGAAAATAGTGTACGAGGATGTTGATACGTAACTGTTCGAAAAATACCAAGTGATACTTTTGATAGTTAACATTGTGGATTCGATTTCTGTCTTCCATAGCTGCTTCAGGTGTTGCAAGTCCCTCTGCTCTTGCCGTAGTGTTTTGTGTAGGGCCCTTGAGACTGAATTAAAAAAAAAAAAAATGCAAAATTCAACTGCAGCAAGCTCATGCGACTTTTCTTTCTACACACAAACACTGTGCTGTGTAATAAAATCTATTGCCAATTAATTGATGAATCAAATTTTAAGAAATCCGTTTACTCAAAAATGGGACATTAATTCAAATCGACAATGCAAAAAATTTGCAAATATACCGGTACATTTATTATGACATTAAGACAAGAGATTCATATTCTTGTTGCTCTGATTTCAGCCCTCCTACCCGTTCTGGCCCACTTCCGCCGGGTCTCCTCCTTTTTTTTGTTTTTTTGTTTTTTTTTGTTTTTATTGGGAATATACTAGTTTAGTGCTGTCAGCCTGTCACTAACGACTTTTTAAAAAAATCGAGTTGCCTATCAATTATTCCATTGATTAATCGACTAATACACCGGCCCACTAATTAAATTAGTTATTTTTTTTAATTAAGTCCACTAA